>NC_141693.1:262587712-262937712 GCF_964263255.1 Lissotriton vulgaris
GCAATCTAGGTATGCATGTGTTGCAGAGTCATATAGTAATAGATCAAATTACTCTACCCTCCCTCAACCCTCACACTCTCACCGGCGTGTCATTTAAAAACAGCATAACGTAATAATCCAATATTAATAATAAATGGGAGCAGAGAAAATATACAGGGTACCGTACTGACAACAGTGTAGAAGTACATGACTACAGCAGGGGGAGGAGCACACTCCCACGTTCCAATATACTGTATTGGTACAATCACCTACGAGGTTCCATCTCCTGTATGTTCACTCAGTTCTGAACTAGAGTCCGCATCTATAGCTTTCAATTCTGTGACCAGGGCTTCCCATGCCCGGGCTGTTTCCAGTGCTTATCATTGTGGGACCTCTGGGCCTGCTGCATGCGGATTATACTCTCACTCTCTGCCCATGTAAGCAACGCAGCCCTCCATCTGGCGAAACTGGGCACTCCAGCAGCCTTCCAGTGAGCTGTGATTTCCCTTTTGGCCAGCACCAATCCCAAGTCCAGGAATATACTTGTTACTTTGTTCCTGCTAGTATGGGGGAACCAATGTTGTAAGCAGGTACCCTTGTCCAGAGTAATCTGCCTCTCCGTAATATTACCTAGTAACACCACTATATCCTCCCAGTATGTATCCAATTGTGGACAATCCCATAGCATATGCAAGAGGCCCGCATCCACTAGCAGACAACGGGGGCACCGTGCTGTGTCTACGTGAAAATATTGGTTGATTTTTGCCGGGGTGAGGTAGGCCCTGTGGAGTATGAAGAAATGAACCAATTGGAATCTGTCATTCCTAGTGCTTTCCCATGCCCTCTTAACTATTTGCGACCAGGCCTGGTCAGGCATGTCTTTATCAATATCTGTCGTCCATTCTAGATCTCCCCTCGTGTTGGTAGAAAAATATGAATCTCAATTTGACAAACCCTGCTGAAGTGACCACACTAAAAGACACATGTCACCCAGAAAGAATGACCACCAGCCTCTGACGAAAGAAGATCTACAGAGCTCTTTGTCAGGTATGCAAATTAAATTGAGTACATTTTTCCCCGACCATCTCCACAATGTCAAAACAGAAATTACTGCAATAATTGCTGACATTGCAAAAGATATACTCAGTACTTTTTTGAACTTGGAGATGGTGCAAAGGAGGATGGAATTGTACTGTAGCCTTCCCTGCCTGCCTTCAAAGTTGTCTATGGGCCCAGCTCTGCTTCGATGATGGCTTTTCCAATGAAGAGGCTTCCCACTCGACTGCTCCACATGACTGGGGTAGGACGTGAGTGCTGTTCTCTGCTGCAGCTGCCACTAAGGACTTGTTCTAATCATGCAAGGTTCCGGAAAGAGGCGTACTTGTGTTTGAATCCACTCCACCTCATCCCATCCTTGCATACACTGTTGTTGAACTTACTCCACTGTGTTTCAGGGTGGCGTCCAAGTTGTTGATATGGACTCGGTGAAAATTTGTTATATTCTCAGTTCCCATAATATCTTATTGAGTATTTTGGGGGCAATTTTCAATGATGAACTGGTTCCCCTCAAACAAGCAGTAACTAAACACATAACGTCTTTAAGGTCTCATGGCTTTAATATTCTGATTTAACTGGTCTAATGGAAATTGTCTATTTGCAGAAGCAACTGTTCATATGTAAAGCTCTCTAATACCCATTTGGGTATTGTACGTGTCACATATAACTGCAAAAGAAAATATTTAAAAATACTCATACAAAATTAAATCCTTTAATTTGTACAAAAGAGACTTTGATATTTAGGCCGAGGAGAGAATGCTCTATTTTCAATCATGTCATTTAGCTATTTACTGCATTAATAAGGAAGCAAGGGTGAGAACATTGACTGAATTGAAACACCCTTTTACAGAGCCTAATAAAATATAAGGCCCAGTTGCTAGTATTTATGCATTACTGAAAGGCACAAGTAATGTTTTGAAACTGGCTTAATATGTCCAGATGGGTGAGAGAGTGTAAAGTTCACCAAAAAAAAAACGAAGGACATTATTGAGGGACCTGATGAAAACGTTGATAAGTGTCCAGAACCAAGAAACTCTATATAAACAAATTGTGGCTTCACACAAATGTAAACCTTTGTAGCAGAAACTTGTGATAGATGCTGGAAACATTGGGGACAGGAGTGACAAGATATATGTGTGGTGATCATGCCTGCAATTGAAATGCTTGGCTGTCAAACATGCTGCTGCAGATAACTGAACCAGTCGGCTATGGACGAATATAGCAATGAAAATGTCATTTGATTAGAAAGTCAAGAGAAACAAATTTGAATGGATCTGGAAACTACTAAAGGAACAGTTATGTCATGCCCTCGGATGTAGAGGACCTTAACACTAAGGGCCCCGTTATGATGTCATCAGGAATGGCTCCAGATGGGATTCGGTATTGCGGAATCCGAATCAGAACCCTTATTTTTGAACAAATCATACAGATTTCCGACCGATTGCAATGCCCGCAAATCGTTCGAACAGTCTGAATCGGTTCCGAAAGGCATCCGGACAGCCAGAGTCTTTTAGTGCCGATTCGTACACCTCTATGGACACGGTTTCCGGACGAGTGATTATGATGACCGATCAGGACAGCCGTTCCAATTCGGTTTACCAGAGACAAAACACCTGCTGTGATCAGTCTTTGGGGGCCCGTTGTGGACACCCCTTCATCCAGAGAAGTACAAATGTAGCCCGTTGGGGTACACAATGGACCCCTCTTCCCAACCATGCCCAATGTGGCAGGCCCCATGGCGTGCACACCACACAGTGCAAGCTTTACCCCAACCACCCGTTTTTTCAATGGGAGCCTGTGTTGTCGTTCAGAAAACAGGCTCCCATTAAAGTGAATGCGAGTCCGACTGAACAATGTTGGGAAGCATCGTAATCTGTCATCCGGACTGACAGGACCCGATTCGTGTGGAAAACTATTCCAGATTCGAATAGTTCGGGACCGTTTCCTAATGAGATCGTAATTGGGGCCTAGGTTTGGAAATGAGCAGTGCTAGATTTTACTGTCCATTGTTAAGTTTGCTAGCAGAGTACTGGATCCTAAAAGTTATTCATGGATATTCTTGTTTCTCATCTTTTTTCCATTTATTATCTGATTGTGTCTTCTGTTTACTCCCCAGAGAAGAAAGAGTGGGTGGTGGGTTGGCAATGGCATGATAGCTCTAAAACTTTAACTTCTACTTAGCGTTAAATTCCCTTTATTACTGTAATGTTTTAGCTCTGTTGTTAATTTATAAAAATGAAAAACAAAACAGTATATTTGGTAACAAATCAAGCCTAATTACCAGAGCCACAAATCATGAACATTATAGAAAATTATTGTTATTAAAACAATTGCAAAATCGAATATGAACTTAAGAGCTCAACATTGCGTCTGACTCGGAATTACATCACACAAAAACATTAGGCTAGACACAACTACCCAGCAGACTTTACACCTGCATCAAGGAAACTTATATGATGCTCAGGTGTGTTCGTGCCCAAGGATTGATCAACATCTGATTTGAAATAAATCACCCCAAACTGTCAACTGGGAACTTTGAAATCCTGTGGCGCTTTGTCATCAGGTCGACAGACCTTTGCCACCGTGTTGGAATGGAGCTAAAATAAATGTACAAGTCATTTATCATCAGTTTTCAGGTTCCTAATTATCAGTTAATGGTGAGAGGTTAAAGAAGTTTCTAAAACCTTTATTTATCTTTAAGGGATTAGTATTGTTTTTGGTATTTTATTTAGATTAGTCCAATTACAGAAATATCAAGAAAACATTTGATTAGTGACAGCATAAATCAACAGAGTGTTCCATCAAGTAATCAGTCCCTATCTATCTAAAGAGCCTAACCTACCTTTAGAAACCCATGAAGAGTCTCTTCTGGAAAAGAAAAAGATTCTTGGAGCATAGATAAAGTCTCAAACCTCCCATAAGCGCTTGTTGTGGAAAACTCAGTCAGCGATAGAGGAATGATCACAGCAGTAGGAAGAAAATCTCCGTGCACAATGAGCCTGGGAAAGGACAGTAAAATCACTGTCAGCAATAGCTTTTTGTAACAAGGACAGAATGCCTTAGGTGTCAGCCACCGTGCAAGGTAAAGCGTCTTTTGTCCTCTCTAGCTAGGAACACTCGATTATAATATGAAATATACAAATAATGTAACGAAAATTAGTAGGTTTAGGTCATCTTCAGCAAATAGAAACCACTCATCCAAGGGTGCCATCGCCATCCGTTGCTTCTCCTGATTCCCACTGTCAATATTCACACTGGTTTAGTGTTAAACTAATGTTGCAGTTTCAGATACATGGGAGATTTCTCATGAGAACCTTCATACCTAAGCTGTTAGTTGCTTCCAATATTCCATTGGGAAAACAAAGGGCTAGTCAAATGTCATGCAACAATTCTAACGGCAATGTCCCGGTTATACATATACATTACATTTCTAATTTGTTCTTTATTCAAACAGTCTATTTATTTGAAAGCAACAGCAAATGTATTTTCAAAGCAGATCAGCTAATGTAGTATGATGAAGCAAAAGAATATCATTTTTTAAATTGGCACATTCTTCAGTAGGATGCCGGTGCTAGGCAAAATATTCTTAAGAAATGTCTACTTAGCTGTTAGCAAGAGTTGAAACAAAATATGGCTTGGACCTAGTTAAAGAAGCACTTTGAGAATAATAGCTTACTCTTACTGCATTTTGTTTTTCATGTTAATATTCTTGCACACTTTAAGCAAGCACATTTTCCATATGTGTGATTTATTTATGCGGTTCCTTAGCAGAGTTATAAATGCATTCTAAAGTGAAATTCTAATACGTTCATGCAAGTCTAGTTTTAATAAAATTCCTTTCTAACAATCCCTCCCTTCTGATGATTTTTAAATCATCACACAATTTTGTTTCACATGCAAATTCACTTACTGAAAGTACTTTCATCCTCAGATGTGTATCGTCTTTTTCTTTTTAACCCCCTAAGATTTAATGACTTCATATAGTCGTTATTCATGATGCCACATAATCCCATGGCCCTTTTGAATTATTTCTTGTAAATTCTCTCATCTTTTGTGTATTATGCATTTACAGATCAGTAGTGATGTGCAATTAAACAAAGCCCTATTATCACCATAGCATCAATATAGCCTTCAGAATACCTTTCGTCACTGTTGAAAACCAATTTCCTATTGTAGAGATCCCGTTCCTCAAATATTCATACAAGCTTAGTGTTTCCAGTTCACGAAATTCAGGTTCTGGTCCTGAAATATTATTTGCGAATCCCTGTATTTCTCTGCTCTCGTCCGATATGTATGAACAGCAGTGGGTTAATTTTAGCATGTGGCAGAGTCCCCCCTTCTTGGAAAGAAATATTTCTAAAGAAAGACAGTACTGCAAAACCATGGACTTTATAGCAATTAGTTTGGTGTAAATTAAAAACAAAGCTACAGATGTGCTGGTGCCATTTTATCAACAACTGTTGCCAACTTTCTAATCTTTTTCATCATTTAGGATGACTCCTAGAGGAGGTATCGCTGCTCCACCTATCCAGTTCCTTTCCCTGTGCTACATTTCTGTCTGTGTGCTGGTGTTAAAGTTAAGGTATCTAAGCTTGTAACAGTGTACATCTTTGTAATCAGTATAACTAAAAGCATCCCAGACCATCCCCGCAGATGCCGTACCTCTATTTACTTCCCAGAACTGCCTAATCCATATCCTCATTCTAGACACGTAATCTTCTTCCCTAAGTAGCCCTCTCTCAAACGTCCAGTTGTACTCTTTGTGTTCTCCCCTAGGGTTCTGGGGGATAGTTAATACTAAGGGATTATGGTCTGAGAAGACGCGGGAGAGCCTCTCTATTTGTGTACCGGAAACTAGAGCACTGGAAACCAAAAAGTAGTCTAATCTAGCTATCACCCTATGAGGAGCAGAATAGAAAGTACTGCCTGTCCCAGCGTGATTATTGGCTGCCCAGACATCTACCAATGCATTGTTATATGCTAAGTTGCTTTTAAAGCAGGGATAAGGGGGGAAACACTGGCCTACACACTCCACAGGGGTAAAAGTGAAAAATCAGCATTAGCTAAAAGACTGAATGACCTAATGGAACTGGAAGAGCAACTTATTCGAGCAGTCATTAGCCAAGAACCACTGGAGGAGATCTTATTGGGGATTGAGTTGAAAAGATCAGAGGCTAGCGAGAGCTTGGCAAGGAAAGCTGTAAGCAATTACTTAATGAAAAAGGAAAAATGCTATGAATTTAATGAGAGGGTAGGCCATCTCTTAGCAGTCCGTATTAGACAAAATATGGCAGTTGGTGAAATAAAAGAAATTAAGGATAGAGGGGGAAGGGTTGTGAGCAAGGTAGAGTAAGTTTTTAGGGAGTTTTACTCTGATCTATATGATCAAGATCTGGGTAATGTAGATGCTGAGAAAGAGGATTATCTAACAGGTATTCCACATGAGGAGTTGAGCGATGAGAGGAAAGAAGCACTGGAGATGCCATTGACACTGACGGAAGTTCAAAATGCAGTAACCAAACTCCCTTCAGGGAAGGCAGCAGGGCCTGATCAAATCCCGGCGGAATTTTATAAAACCTTTTGGGACACCCTGGGGATTGATATGCTAGAGACATTAAGGCAAGCACAGAGGGGGGAAGCTATTCCTCGATCTTGGGCCGGAGCAAACATTATAGTAATTTTGAAAAAAAATAAGTCACACTTGGAGCCGGGGTCGTATAGGCCAATAACACTTATGAATGCAGACGCAAAAATCTATTCTAAGACTCTCTCACAAAGGTTAAGCAAGGTGATCAAGGATTTAGTTTATAGAACACAGCACGGCTTTATACCAGGGAAAGGGACCACGCAGCACACAAGACAGATGGTCACCATACTGGATGCAGCAGGTGCCACGGGGGACCCTGTCTCGGCTATTTTTTTGGATGCGGAAAAGGCCTTCGACAGGGTCTCCTGGGGTTATCTATGGAAGGTCTTGGAATGGTTTGGTATGGGTGTAGGGTTCATTAAGGCCATATAGACTCTCTATGTGGAACCTATGGCAAAAGTGAGGATAAACAGAGGGTATACTGCAGAAATACGAATAAGGCGCGGCACACGGCAGGGCTGTCCGGCCTCACCACTTCTCTTCGCGCTATATCTGGATCCCCTACTGCGCAAGCTGGAAGGGAATACCAATATTTGCTCGGTAAAACTACATAGCTACGAGTATAAAATACTCGCTTATGCAGACGACGTGGCGGTGGTCACGCCAGATCCGGAATCGGCAATTATAGAAATAGAGCAGGAGGCCGCAGATTTTGGTGGAGTGTCGGGCTATTCCCTAAATAAAGAAAAGACACAGATTGTACAGAATAACTTGGTCAACTATCAGGATATAAGAGTGGTTCCAGAAGCTACGTATTTAGGAGTAGAAATTACAACTGACCTAGATAGGCTAGTGGAGATAAATATGGGCCCCTTGCTGGCAAAGGTAAAAGAGAATACTGAAAGGATTAACAATCTGCATCTGACCCTGAAGGGTCGTATCAACGTAATAAAGATGGTAATATTCCCGAAGTTCCTCTATCTGTTTAGAGCCATCCCGTTATTTTTTGACAACATATGGTTTAATAAACTTGAAGCGATTTTGAATAAGTTTATATGGGCTCAGGGGAAGACAAGGAGAGCCTATCGACACCTAACGGTATCCAGAGAAAGGGGCGGCTGGGGGGCACCAGACTTTAGGCTCTACAACTGGGCTGCCGCCTTGCAGTATTGTCAGGGGTTGATAGGAGGGGGAGGCTCAGGTCACATAGCGGAGGGCAGCTCGGGATTCACCAATGTTTACACTACACTTCTGGGTGAGGGGGCAGAGAACGGGTTTTTAAACACAATTGATTTCAGCTATTTTAAGCACACACGATTCAAGACACTAATGGCGGCCTATAGGGTCTGGAAAGGGATTACAAAGAAAATTGGCCTCGGAAGGTATAATAATTACACACGACTGTATACGAACTGCTCACTACCGAGGGACATTTTTAGGGATATTACTATGAGGGACTGGGATAGCAAGGGGATTGTGAAAGCAGGTAATCTATTGGATAGCCAGGGGAACATATTACAGTTTGGGGAGCTGCAAGTAACATTTGGGCTAGAACATCGCAGTTTCTACAAGTACTTGCAAATCAGAAGCTTCTTTATGCAAAAGCAGGGTGGCCCTGTAGGGTTGGGTCAATGTAAAATCATGGACTATATAGAAGGCTCTAATATGTGCACCATAAGGCAGTTGTATGCGGAGCTGAAAGCAAGTAAAACTGACGACAGGGGGAAATATGCTCTAAAATGGACAGAAAAACTCGGGGCAGAGTCAGAAAGCTTTCAGGTATCTCTGGATCTGGGAAGAACGGTGCTATGTTCAGCTACCTTACAATCCCAACATTTTAAGACTGTATACTCATTGTACCACACTCCGGCTAGAATTTCCCAATGGGGCGGTATGGCTGGAATAACGTGCCCCGCTGCGACTCAACTGACGCAGACATTGTTCATATGTTTGCACAATGTCCTCAATTGTACACCCTAAAAAATGCCATTGAGGAGTTTATGGATAGTACGCTAAAGATTAAGATAAAGCTTACAGATTAACTAATTATTTTGGGGGTGGGGGATATGGCAGATGGATTGCCAGTAGAATTCATGTTTGTCTCCCTTGCAGTGTTTCGTATATGCATAGCAAGAACTTGGTTGGACAAGGCTCCCCCCCCCGTTTCAAGTATGGATTGCAAGCCTACTTGCTATGTATAATCTAGAAAAGGCAATTTACGATAGGAAAGGTAGGAAAGCTAAGCTATTAGGTCAAAGGATATGGCAGCCTATCACAAACTGGAAAAGCCGCAGGCTAGAGATAGGACAGGCGGGGGAAGGTTGATACCTGCTATGTAAGATCTGGCAGGCAAGCTATCATGGTAGCTTTAAATCCGGAAAACACATCCCTAAACATAAGACTCATAACCTTCATTCTGCAAGCATACCGTAATTTCAATCAAAAGAGGCCCTGCTAAAGTGCCCCTCCCACTTTCCAACCCTTAGGGAGGTTAAAATAAAATGACCAGTAACCTCAGGAATGTCGGCTGCTTCCTAAAAGTAGGATACCATTGATGCCGAGTATAATATAAAAGGGAGGAAGAGACAACTTTTTTCCCTATACATCATGCTTCAAGCTACCCTATTTTATTTAAAGAGGCTTAAGAGAAGACAATTTCCATTTTTATAATGACTGTCAACTGACCATGTTTTTATTCTTCAAGATTTTTTAATCTTATTTATTGATACACAATGTGAATTTTGTAACCTTCTTTTAAAGATATATGTGTTATATCTAAATAAAGATAATTGATTTGATTTGATTTGATTTGATGTAAGATCTGGCATATAAGGTGGGTTAGGTCAGTACGCAAGTTGTGTATCTCTCTTTTTCCTTTATGGTTGTTTATTTCCATTGTTTGGAATATATTGTATGTTTATTTGGGGGTCCTCTTACGATGCCATGTACTAGAAGCACGCTGTAATTTGGTTATGTTGTATAAATACCTGTTGTACCGTTGTGTGCTGTAACACATACAGGAATTTTGCAGAAAAATTAAAAAATGCTTAATAAAATATTATTTAAAAAAAAAAAGTAATCAGTATAACTAAATGGCAAGTTCCCTCCCAATCTGCTGCCAACAGCAAATAAATGTTTTGTCCACAAACGTAATAAACCCCTGGAATAGCATTTTTGTTTCCCTGTAATATTTGCCAAGATCCCCCTGTCAATTCGAATGTGTGGTCACAACTTTTAATTCCTACATGTCTCGCCCTTTTTGGTGTTCTCCTTTTGTAATGTCAAATTTTCCCCTTATGTCAGCTGTCTAGTCCAAGTTTAGGGTAAACCATCTTTCTAAATGTGTTTTCTTTTCTTTCTTCTATACATTCTCTAAGACATCACCCTCTGCAGTTTTTGTCATGTTAATGTACCTTTCTTCTAAAGCCATATGTACGCTTTTTTTACAGGTCGCATTAGATAGTTTAAAGGGTTTTTGTAAGACTTTGCACTATCTATCGTGCTTGTGGAAAGAAACTATACCAAGCTGTGTCCATTTCTTTTGCTTGCAGGTGTACATTCATGCTTTCTGTCAAGGGCAATCTAGAAAGTACTAAATCTTGATTAGAATAAAAGTTTTCGAAATGCCCTCATCTGTAAACTAATGATAATAAAATACTACAGGATACAGCATAGGATAGAGGCAAATGGTAGTAGGTTACTTCAGAAACTGAAGTGGGTACATGCATAGCAATCCTTTCAATCCATAGCAGTAGTGTATTTTTGAACTTATATAGAATATACATTAGTAGAGTATTCAGGGCGTATAACGAGTCTGGCAGTCCTCGCAGGGGCGCGGTGGTGGCGGTTTTCCGATCGGCGAGTACGACTAGAGCGGTTGGGCCGCCCTTGTACCACCGCAACCGCCAGGGATCAGAGATGATCCCTGGCAGTGGTACGGCAATCTTGAGGACGCAAACATATTACGAGTTTCCTTACCAGCACACTTTTCATGACAGTGCTCCCACCATTGAAAGTGTGGCGTTGAGGAAACAAAGGGGGCCCTGTTGCCTCTGCACCGTGGGGTGCATGCAGAGAGGCAAACAGGCACTTACTTTAATGGCTTAAGCCATGTCTTGGTGTAGGCCATCTTCTTTTTTGAACCACACAATTGTTTTTCTAAAAATATGATGTTCATGTTGTGCACGTTGAAATAATAGCTTTTTTTATTTCAGAATTGTTGAGATTAGATGGTGTGCACAACTAAGTGGCATATTAATTATTGCTTTGTTTGGTCTAAACACCTTGGTCCATTAATTTAAGATTGGTGTTAGGGTTCTAAGGAGTGGGCATGTGATTCTGTGTAGGATGGTAGTTGCTTGTGAATGGGGAATGTTGTATGAATTATTGAGTATGGATGTGAGTGGAATGAGTATGTGATTTTGTTGCAATTTTTCCTTAAATCTTTCTTATTGTGTCTTTGTCGTGGATTGTTTGAACTTTTTGTATATAAAGTATTCTTTTGACAAAAAATTAGAAATTAAAAAATTGATGATGTTTAAATAAACACTATTTAATAGTGAGAGGTTACATTGATCTATTGTTCTTGCGCCGAGTGAATTCAGATTCATAATTGTTCATCGTTATTGACAGTTGATTTGTTCTTATGGTTAAAAGGGCTCAGACTTACTGATTAGAGCCACACCCTGTATTGCTCTATAGTTCAGGATTGGAAGGCCTGCCTTAGGGGTGACTTATAGGTTTTAAGTACAGTGACCTCTGATATAAGGAAACGCATATCTTTTGTAAGTGGTGCTAACACCAGCTTGCACAGTCTGCAATGGCAGACCTGTAGTTGAGTGGTCTTTCCTGGGTGGCATAATATGTGCTGCAGCCCATGGGAGACCCTGGTGTATCTATGTCCTGGGTACGTTACTACCTTATACTAGGGACTTACATGGGTGTAGCCAATTGGAAAGGTACCAAAGTACTGACCACAGTCAAATTTAGGGATGAATTACTGTGTCTGGGGTCCTGGTTAGCAGGATCCCAATCAGACTAGTCAGGAAACAGAATGATACCAACAAAAAGTGGGGGTTACCATAAAAGCAAATCCTACTTTCTCACACTCACCAAATAGTTTGGAATTGCTTCCTCACATACGTGTCCTTCATATGGCATTATTCCACTGAAATACTCCACACAGCGCCGCACACAAACTGCAGATTGCTAAAATAATGTCCAGTTTTGTAATATTGCTTGGGCTCCACTCCAGACAAGTCGTCGGCAAATTGTTGTGCATCAGTATTCCAACTTAAGCCAATTTCTGCTTCAAATTCTGTATTTGTCTGGAGCCCTCTCACAGCGGACTCGTAGCTGTGTCATCTTCTGCTTCTCAACCTGCTGTGTCCCCCAACACTCCAAGCATCCTCATAGGCCCTGGATTCTAAAAATGGAAAATACATATATAAATGATGTCATGAGCATAAAATGCAAATAGTACAACACATATTAACACAAGCATAGAAATACAACATAAAGGCCTGATTTAGAGTATGGCGGATGGTATGCTCTGTCACAAACGTGACTACGATCCCGTCCACCATATTACAAGTGCCTTAGGTTATAATGCATTTGTAATATTGGGCATGGGATATCCATCACAAACTCTAAATCAGGCCCCAAGACATACAACTAGTTATGATTATATTGTCTGGCAACATTGTCTCATGTAACTCTTAAACCACTTATAACACCTGAACCAGCTTTATTATAGCACATAACTAGTGCGACAAAACAATTAAATGGTTTCCACATTATTTTAAGAAGATATTGAACCTCTAAAGTCAAGAAAGATCATTTTTGTTCTGTCGTGGATAATTCTATGCGGTAAAAAGGAGCATGATAGAAAACTAAAGTTGAATATACATTGGCCCTTGAAGTAAGGGTGGGCATGAGTTACTGTAGTCAGACTGATTAGGAGTGATTTAGATATTGGCTGCAGCAGGTCATTGCTATAAACCAGTGATGTCCTAATTCATCAATCGACTGGGCCCCCCTCCTCATTTAGAGAAGTGTGTCTATGGGGTACATCATCGGGCATTATCACCTTAGATAAGCACTGAAAGTCCACATTTAAGACATGATATGCCATGGTTTTGAAGTGACTAGTGTCTTCAATAGAACAGCAGTATTTTACCAGCTTAGATAGTGGTAAAATAGTTATGTGTATCAGGATTTGTAAATGGCACATGCTTCTTTTGGATAGAAGTGTTGCTTCATTTGTTGACTTTGCTCACATAAAACAACCAAATATAACACAGTAGCATACATAAAGCAACATATCACTTACAAAAACCAAACATAACACAGTAGCGTACACAAAGCAACATAACAACATAATTAAAAATTAAAATGACACAACACAACAAATGAGAATGGAACACAGCACCCATTGTAAAGCTAAACAGTATGTTGTAATAACGCAGTAGAAAAACACAGCAGTCCCAAAAAAAACAGACCACCGCCACAACAAAATGCCACACAAAAAATATGCACAAACAGTCCTGTCACGTATTACCACCTCCAGAAACCTGGTAATATACAGTGGTAACAGGTGTTTGCACCAAGCACTGCCTTAACTTACTACCAAGACAAATTAACAATGCCACCCAAAAATGTTTTGTGATCTGGTCCAGTGTCTCAAGAAGACTTTGCTTCTCAAAGATGTTTTTTCTGTATTACATTTTTGTATTATCTTGTGTCTTAACCTCCAGTCTCTTCGCACACATGCTCCTTGAATGCGGTTATGCTCTTTCCCTACCCCTCACCTGAGCCTATAGTCCTCTAACACAGTATGCCTATTTTGGGTATAAGGCCAGTGACCAAATATGTAAAGACAGACGTCCTCCAACATGTTTTGTGTTATTATTACAGGAGCCTGTAAAATCTTTTACAAAATAATTCTCTTTTTTTCTTCCTCAAAAATGTCTTTTTATTTGACAACTAGACATATTATTGGGCTACACAATTAGCGGTCATCTATAAGTGGGTACACCGGCCACAAGACGGTACCGCTAGCGCAGGGATAGATATGTTCTGCGCCAGAGGGGATATGTGCAAGCACTATACTAACCCCAAACACCTTCACCTCACGGGCCCAACAGAGCACACAGTTAGGCGTGGGCACTCTGTAGATAGGAGGCTGGATTGGCACAATAAATTGACTTTGGGATGCAGAAAGGCTAGGTATGCCGTGAAGCTGCCCTGGCTTCGATAGATGGGACCTCATAAGAATTTCTAGGGTGGGAGACTGGTGTTCTAAGGGGGAAGTGATTCAATTCGCTTGTCCTGCAGAGGAGATATGACTTAGCTACAAAAGAACCAGTCTGATATCTGCAAAAAACACCCTCCCATTTAGAGGTAATCCTACAGGGAGATGATCTCCAAGAAGCATCCTCATTAGACGACAGGCTCTTAATGGACCGTGGGGCGATCTCTCTGACCTAACAAAAACGTATCAGCATCTCCCCTGTCCCTCTCCTACGTCTTCGAGACCACTGGAACACTGATCATGGAGAACTAGCAGGCGAAGATTGTCCGGAGCTCTTGCTTCCCCCATGTTGTCATCAGATTAATTCAACTCAGGATAATCCATAGATTCTCTCTGTCCTGCAGTACATTGGTCAAGATGGACAGGGGATTGGACTTCAATTGTCACAGACTGTGCGGGCAGGAGGGTACTTTTTTATCATATAGTGTGGGAGTACCCAGCAGTGAAAACGTTTTGGGAAGCTATCATACAACATATGCAGGATTCGTGCGGGGTGAGTTTGCAAACCTCGCCTACGTACTGTCTCCTGAAAGGTTAGGGTGCTCCTGACCTAAGCCGTTAGGAACAGACCTGGTCGACCTTGGGAATGACTATAGCTAATCGCAATATTAATCGGTTGTGGGGGGCACCGGCGTCACCAATTCGCGGAGATTTGGAGAGAGATATGGACTGGTGGAGAAAGATGTCTGTGAAGGCAAGGGTTGGCCTTGGAAATGGGAACTGCTCTGGGGTACACGGAACAGATATAGGGGAAGCCTGTGCATGGCCTCCTTCATGCTACTAGGTGGAGCCGCAGCCCCGAGATTCAATGCCTTCGATGAACACGACAATGGTACTAAGCATGGGCGAATTTTGCGAATCTGGCGTTCGGGAATTTGCGTATTTGCGAATTCGCAAACTGCAAAATCCGCAAATTCTCGCGAATTTGCGGATTTTTTTTTTGTGTTCGCAAGGGTTTCTGCAGGTTCGCGAGGGTTTTGTACCAGTTCGCAATTGCGAACTTACTTGTCGGCTCGCAACGGTCGCGACTATGTTGTTTCTACGTCTGGTTCATCATCACAGGTTCCCAGCACCCTCTCTTTCACCACTGCCACCCTCTGTTTCACCCATGCCACCCTCTGGTACATCAATGCCACCCTCTGGTTCATCATCACTGTAGATTATGGGGGGAAAAGCAAGCACACCTGCCCTGCTTCAACTGACATGAATTAATTTGGGGTTGATTTATTAATGTGTCACTGTTTTAAAATTCCAGTCTGGCACCTGCTTCCGTATCTGTAATTTGCTTTCTGTTGCAGTGCAATTTTTTTTTCCAGGACCTTTGTGGCCTACTTGTAGCTATTCTATGAGCCTGCTGTGAGGGTCAGAGCAGGGTCATAGAATTGTTGCAACTAGCAACTGAACTCTGGAGGGGCCCCAGTCAGGAAGCACTACAGGGAATGGTTACTATTACTAATGATGAGTTTGAACTTTTGCACCTGCTGAGTGCTTTCAGTTTTGCAAAACTCGTTTTTCTGAAGAACAGCAACTGTAATGCCCCAAACAAACATAGGCAACTGAACTCTGGAGGGGCCCCTCAGAAAGTACTACAGGGAATGGTTACTAATGATGAGTGAACGTTTGCACCTGCTGAGTGCTTTCAGTTTTGCAAAACTCATTTTTCTGCAGAACAGCAACTGTAATGCCCCAAACAAACTTACTTGTGAAAGTTGATTTCTAATCCAAAAGTGATCCAAAGAAAGTCAAAAGGCCTCAAATCCCAAAAAGTGCAGGCACATGTCCACCTGAGGAGTTATTCTGATAAAAATCATCATTTTCAGAAGGTCTATGCTGCTTGCTAGTGGATTTCTTGTGCAGAATTGCAAATTTTGTAATTTCGCGAGTGCGAGATTGTTGCTGCCGCCGCACCTACATGTTCGCAATTGCGAACTCTCGCGATGCGTCGTCAAACTCCCGCAGCAAGATCCAAAATGGCGCAGCACTCGCAAAATATTGAGAAAACACAACTCGGCAAACGCTGAATGACGGTAAGTGAACGCCGCACGCCGCAATATTGTATCACAAAGAAAAAAATCGCAAAATCCGCGAGCGGAACGGATTTTCCCCCCATGCTTAAATGGGACTGGGTGAGGTAATCGGGGATAACAGTGGAAAATGTAAATTGCTATGCTATATAACGCATTTGTGCGAGTGGCCACTCTGGTATATCTGCTGTCGTTCACTTTGTAATATTCTCAGTAAAAAAGATTCGAACAAAATATGTCTTTTCATTTAACCACAGAACCACACCATGCTTCCTTTAACTTATTACATGTTTCTTTATATTTTCCATCTTCCTTACCTGAAAATGAGATGTAATTAGCCCTCTAAAATATTCTAAAAACCAGAAAAGTGATTTGATATAAATCACCTTTCCTATTTCATACAATGAAAACTGAAAGATAAATATTACATTTACGTAAACAGTCTTCATGCTAAAGAAATAGGGCACAAGCAATGGCAATGCCAAGAGGTCTCTTTTAAAACAAAGTGCCTCTTCTGTCACTGATGAGTTTAGGCACTCAGGAAGTCATCTAATACTCACTTTGTCACTCAGCCTTGCATGCATACTTTAATTCATCATCCATTGGAGTTATTCTTGCCTTCACACACTTCTGCAATAATAGAGTCACAATGTTAAAAAGCCTATGCAAGATAAATTAAAAGAATAAAAGTAAAGCATGTGGTCTGATAGGAATATCTGCGAGGCTGCAGAACACTCTCATATAGTAAAAGAAAAAGGGAAAAATGAAAAGGGGACATCTAAGTGGAAAAAAAAGGAAAACTAAATGGGTGGTCCACCTGTCCAGGCACTCATTTTCATGCAGATATGCACATGTGATAAGGCAAAATACAATTACTCACAGCGTAATAGAGCCAGTACTGGAAATGGGGTAATTTATTTCCCTATGGAGTATGCTGTCAAGGGGCATAGGCAGAATGTCATTAACACTCAAACAGAGGGACAAGGGCTGACCCAAAGATCTCGTATGTATGTATAAGTATATTTGTAACATTTTTATATTTTTTTTATTACAATGGTGTGGCAGACAGCTATCACAGGGCATCCCCAGGGTTTGTCAAAGGTAGTAACCAACACCACAGTTCTTGAATGCTACAGTAATCTGTGAGATTCAGTGTAACGAAATACCTGCCTACATGCTTTAACGTAGTATAATAACAATTATACCTAAAGGCCTATTGGCTTTAACATATGATTTTAACAATAAATTAGTTAGGCCTCCTGCCTTTGTTATAATTTGTCATAGTACATACATTGGACCTGTGGCATCTGACAGAACTTATCCTAATGAAAAAATCAGGGTGTAGCCTTTACCACTGGCTCATCAGCATAACTCAGGCCTGCTATATAGCATAAACTTTCTCACAAAGCCGCCATCAGGCAGACAGCAAAATTAGGATTAGGTATAAAATGAAAGTTGGCAAAACAACATACAGCCCCTTTTAAGAAGGTCTAACAATGATTATCACAGTGCAAATCAACCCCCAGGGTTTACCCAAAAAATAACTAATCTCAAAACCCTTGCTAAATTAATCTGTGAGATTCCACGTAACAAAAAAAGACAGTTCTTCAGTAGTGTAAAAAACAACTCACCCTTAAAGCATATTGGTTTTAATAAATGCAATTCACAATAATTAAGTCAAAGCTAGTAAGTTTGTTGTAACTTTTCATAATAAGCATCTCAGAGCTATGGCATATGACATAAACTTCCTCAGTGGACCAATTCAATCTACAACCTTCATCATTGGCTCATCGCCATAACAATCTGAGGCCTTATATAGTGTATAAACTTTCAACATCATCCATATAGTCATACAATTACAAAAATATATAACATGATAGTTGGCTAAGCAATATACAACTCTTTGAAAGTGACCTAAAAGGGATTATCACATTACAAATCTTCAACTCCCAGTGTTTGTCAGAGGGGTAACCAACATAAAAAACCCTTTACTATGATGGTAATCTGTGCAATCCATGTAACAAAATATCAGTCTCAGTCTACAGCTAATAGCACAGTGTAAAGGCAATCCTCCCTTGAGGGTCTGTAGGCTTTAATAAATGCTTTTCGTAATAAATGTGTTATGTGTGCTGTCTTTGTTGTAGTTAGGCTTTAATAAATGCTTTTCATAATAAATCGGTTAGGCGTACCGCCTTTGTTGTAGCTTTTCATAATAAACAGATCAACATCTGACATAAAATTGGCCAATGAACCCGTCAGGCCTGTGGCCTTTATCATTTGCCTGTTACCATAACAACTGAGACCTTCTGAAGTCTGCATAAGCTTTCCAGAAGCCAACCTTGATGCTTACAGCCAAAAATTAAAAATTACAGTTGATAAAACAATATTCAACCTCTGCTAAAACAGCTAAAAAAGATTATCAAAGTGCAATTCTTTTTTTTCAAACACTTTTATTTTATTTTGTTTGGTGAAGTACTTCATCTAATGCAATACATGCTGTGAATGGTAGGTGATCAATGAGAAGATACATAGAATTCTACTTGGGAAGGCAAAACATAGGAGCATTTTTTATTGGTGAGAAAGTCCCTCTGCTGAGGAAATAATTGAATGTAGCTGTTTTCTGGGTCTACTCTGTATGGGCTGGGTAACGAGTTAGATAGGAAAAGGGAATAAGAAGGAAAAGAGGAGAATGAAAAGAGAAGAGATTGGGAGTAGGAAAAAGAGAGGGGATATTAAAGGAGGATAGATTAGAGGGGGAGTGAGGAGGAGGAAAGAACATTGTTGGTCCTATTGAGCTCACAAGGGTTTACATATTTGCGCCAAGAGAGTATGGAGATTAAAAGTTAGGCTGGAGGTCTCTTCCCTTTGAATCAATAGAAGTAGGTGAGGATGTGTCTATCCCAATTCAGATGGGTGAATCTATGTTTTTACAGGGCATGATTGTGAGAAATTGGGTTATTGGTTGAGGGGGGTGTGAGCCCTTCTCAAGGAACAACCACAATTTCTTTTAGGGTGAAACGCAAATATTCACTAAATTGACCTGTTCTTAACCCTTTGGTAGCTTGGCACAAAGCAGTCGAGTTTAATTTGGAGGCAATGTGTAAAGTATTTCTGCAGCACTTAAACAGTCAGAAAGTGAAAACAACACAAGAAAGACCCCAAACCAATTTAGAAAACAGAGTAAAATGTAATAAATTACTTGATACCAAAATGACAAAAATCCAATAAGTAGAACCGGAGTATTGTAATTTTAAAGATGTAGGTAAAAATAGTGCTTAAAAGCACAAAGTGCCAACTGTGGTTATCTGGTTGCGACGGACCGGAACAAAGTCACAAGTTCAGGCCAACCTCAATGGAGTGCAGGCCGCATATATGGACCAGGTTAGGCCTGCTCAGAATTACACCTTACAGCCTGAATGCAGGGTGTTGCGCTATGCAGTTGTGGTTCTGAGGAGCAATGCGGGGTCTTGTGTCAAGTTACGTCGCACTGCATCGGTTCCGATGAGGAGCTACGTGGGCATTAAGGTGAGGTCTGTGTCGAGTTGTGTTGCGCTGCTGCAGTTCACATGGGGAGCTGCGATGGCCGCGTTACAAGATCCTGTGTCGGGTTGTGTCATTCTGTGTTGGTTCCAATGAGTTGCCAGAGCCTGGATGCAAGGTTTGCATCAAGTTGCATTGAGCTGCATTGGCTCTGATAAGGAGCTGTGAGAGCTGCGATTCTAGGCCATGTTGAATTGCGTCGCTCTTTGTCGGTTCTGTTGGGGGCTGCAAGGGTTGCGTCACTGGGTCGGTTCTGATGGGGACCACAGCTGGGGTCGCAGAGCACCTTTATACCCACTTCCATGGGCCCAGGACTGTAGGCACCATTTGAAAAGTTAGGACTCACAGCAGGCAGTTTCTAGGTGCAAACTCAAGATCATTCAAGCCTTTTCTGTCCCTGAGGCTCTGCTCAGGAGGCCATCCAACTTGCCCTCGTAGTCAGGTTGGTGGTCTAGGGTTAAAAATGCAGGTCCAGCCACTCTTTCTCAGTTGGCAGGGCAGCTGGGCAGTCCTTCTTGCAGCAAAGCAGTAGGGCAGCAGAGCAGGAGTTCTTCTGAGTCTTCCACAGATCTAGAAGTGATCTGAAGAGTTGGGTCTGAGGGTCCAATATTTGTACCTTTTGCTCACTTTGAAGTGAAAGAAGCCTCTGGAGTTTTACCCCTACAGAGGTGTCTGGAATTTCCTGCTGCCCTGTCCTGGTCCCAATCTGCCTAGGTACACAATATGCTAGTGTCAAGTCATTTGTGTGTGACCTGGGACAGTGCCATTGAAATGCAGGTGTGGTAGGTGACTGCTCCGCCCCCCCCGCCCCCATCCTGCCAACACCCATTCTTTCTTTAGTGCTGCTGTCTGGGAGGAATTCACAATGGCCAACTGCTAACTACACCTAGACATGTGAGCCAGGAAACACTTTGCAGGCACCAAATGATTAGTACAAGAAAAATGCCAACTTTCTAAAAGTAGACTAGAAAACAACCGTTTATGTAGGCAATGCAATTATAAATAATATTTTTGTTGGCACAATTGTAAAATAAACACTGACGTAGAATGCCAAGAGATAACCTTAATACAGACAATCATAAACACAACAAAATAATGACCGTATTATAAATCATGTAAAGTGTGCTCAGTGTCCCAAGTGAAGAAAGATCAGCAAAACAGGCAAACTAGGGCGTTTGTCCATAAATTTAGTTTTTATTAAACATAACAACAACGATAAATGGTTACATGATACATTTCAAATACCTCCTTTCAATCAAGTAGGCTAAAAAGTGGTTTGTTATGAATCTTAGTCAAAAGTGTTTTGACCCCTGAAACAATGCGGGGTCTCATCAGGACCAAAGACATGAGGGACACTTGATGAACTGATGAGAAATTCAAATATCAGTGTTGGTGGAACCTTTCTGTGTGGGCGCATGTTTTTCAGATTCCATGCCCCCATTTTGTGCAAGTTTTCTTCACTCACTAGGTACCCGCCTGTGTCGCATGTGAGTTTAAACACCCTTTTCACTTCTTTGTTGTGCACATCACTAAAAGGTCGTTGTTCTGTTTAAAGAAACCTCAATTTATGGAAAATAAACCCTTGTGGACTTGTTTTGTTGGTTCTTTTTTCACTTGGAACACTGAGCACAGTTACAGTTTTCCGTTTTTATAGATTTTTACTGATAAATACAGACAGAAAGCAATATGTTTTCTGTCTGCATTTATTTTAAAAAGTAGATAAATAAAAAAAACTGGGCCTACTTTTAAGTGACTCTTCGTGCTGTCTTTCATACATTATAGCCAACTGCTGAACATATGGATAACATGGGAAGTTAAAAAACAGGATGACATTTCTTTTAATAATGGTATATTTCAACACACATTTGTGGTATAATGCTAATATTTACCAGTGGATGTAGTGCTATGAAATATTTGGCAGCTTAAGTAGCTAAAACACGACAGACATCAAAGGATGACTGTGTGTATATAAGTTAAATAAATATAGAAATGTACAGTTTTACAACTTAATTTATACGCAAAACACTAAATAAATATTTATAAATACAGATAAAAAGGCCAAAAAATAAATGTGTATAAATACAGATGGAAATATTAAAATAATTATTACCATAAAACCGGGAGCCCAATTTATAATACAGTTGCTATTTTTGTCACTAAATAAGTGTTTGGATGTTTTTATTACTCGCTGTATTAAGGTTCTCTCTTGGCATTCTACGTCAGTGAGCATTTTGTCATTGTGCATACAAAAATATTATTGCATTGCCCATGTGAACCACTGTTTTTCTAGTCTACTATATATGCCCTGGTTCCATTTGAGTACAGTTGCCCTTGTCCTTTAGATATAAAAATTATTAAAAGTTACATTTTTAGGATAGTGACTTAAAATCCAACTTTACCATTAAAGAGGCTTTTAAATTACAATTACTCAGTCAACAAATGTCTTTCCTACCTGCTCCCTTACAAAAGTTATCACTTATAAAATGTAATAAGGTTACCCAATGTTATGCTATGGGAGAGGTAGACTTGCAGTAGTGAAAAACAAGTATAGGTGATTTTCACTACCAGAATATGTAAAACTAAAAAGTACATGTCCACATTTTTAAATACATTGCACCCTGCTCTATGGCATATTTAGGCCTACGCCAAGGGTGACCTATATGTATAGTCAAAGTCAAAGTCAAAAGTAACTTTATTCGATTGAATTTACAATCATAAAAGTACAGATATAAATCATACAGTACATATACAATTATTTACAACATTTTGTTTTCATATGGGAATTGGCTGCTATGTACAATAAAACATCGGTATAAGCTTAAAATGTATTGGCTTTATATTGATACCCAAAATGACAACAGTATAAAAATAAATATTTACTGTGCAGAAGCCGCAAGTTGGGAGCGGATTTTCATACAAGCTTTTAAATAATAAGCAACTGTTTTTGCAACAAAAGGGGAGTCTAAGCATTGTAATGCCAGAAGGGCGGGTCTGCATCTTCTCAGTCCTAATAATCTAAGCAGAGGGACCGACCAACCAACGTTTGCGAGGAATTTCATAAAAGGTACAGAATAAAATTACATGTAGTGTAGACTGAGGAGTACAATCGTCACAGGGACATTTGATCAAATCGTGCGACCAGTCAGAGGGCACAGGAAATGAGACAAGACGATAAAAAGAGTTAAATCTAAATCGGGTTAAAACATATCTATCATAATTAGACAAATAAAAAAACAGATAAGGTTGCAGGCCATATGAGGATTGGATCGTCATTAGATGGATAGTCGATTGTTTGCCGATTTCAGAGCACAAACGTAAATCACTCAAATGCGAAACACATAAGTTCTCTAAAGACTTTCTTGATATGGTCGTGAGTGACGTAGGGTTTGTAAAAAACTCTAGACAGTTGAAGTCATTCAGAAATTTAAAAACGTACAATAGCCAAGGAATCTTTTTCCAATGGGTCAGAGTCAGACAGTCTGTTATTAGCGACCGGGTTAGGGGACATTGCTCCTTGGTCCATATACGGTGCCAAAGGAGAATTGGTTGGTACCTTATGATGTCAGATAGGTAATCCCAACCGAGCTCTATATGGCTACCGTAATTGGAGGCACTTCGGGGGAGAGCTAGTACATATTTCAAAAAATCATTTTCAACTACTTGGAGCTCGTTGACAGGGGCGTAGCCCCATACACCTGCTCCGTAGGTAGCCACACTCATGCACTTGGCTTGATAGATTTGCAATATTACTGCAGGAGCGGGCTTGCCCAGCTTCCTTGAGAATGAGGTCAGTGCTGATGTTGTGCGCTGGAGCTGCAATTTCCTGCTAGATATAGCAGGTTTCCATGACATTTGATGGTCAATGAGGATTCCTAAATACGGATAGTTCCTAGCGCTATCTAACCTGGTGTTCTCAATGTAGATAGGTTTAAATTTCTGGGCTTTCTTGCCAATATGCATGACAAAAGTCTTGGATTTGTTGACTTTAAGTCCGAGAGAAAGCATGTATTGGCAATACTTGTCAAGTTGCAACTGGAGCTGATTAGGTGTCCTTGCTAAGATTACCGAGTCATCGGCATAATGCAGTGCTGGAATTGGGCGGGCATTTATGCAGGGGAGGTCCTTATTCCCTATCAGCATCGCTTGTTCCAACCCATTAGTATAGATGTTAAATATGAATGGAGCAAGGACGCACCCCTGTCTAACTCCTTTTGTAATTCCAAATGAGTCCGTTAGCTCTCCGTTGATGCCATACCTCACGCAGGCTTTGGCATCCGAGTAAAGTTCTCGGAGAAACTTCAGGATTGGGGGATCTACTCCCAGTTTACTTAGGATCTCCCATAGCTTGGAGTGGATTACGCAGTCGAATGCGGAGCTTAGATCCACATAGACCAGGTAAAGATTGCCACCTTTAGCCCAGGCGTATTTCCCCATAAGTAAGGTGAGATTAAGAGCCTGTTCCACCGTACCCAATCCCTCTTGGAACACGAACTGGAGGTCTGTGATGATCTTATTCTCCTTTGCCCAATCCTGGAGGCGTTCCAGGAGGAGTCTCCCAGCGACCTTGCCCAGCGAGTCCAAGAGGGAAATTGGTCGGTAGCAAGCTGGATTGTCTCGGTCTCCCTTTTTAAAAATAGGGAGAAGCACAGAGGTAGACCAGGAATCGATTAAACCGGCCTGAGAGACTGCGGACATGACTTGAGTGACTATTGGGGACCATAGTTCAAGGTTATTCACAAAGCCTATATGTATATAAAATGAAGTTTTAGGCTGGCATAGGGTTTATTTTGCCGGGTCGCAATAGCCGTTTAAAACTGTGCACATAGGCTGCAATGGCAAGCCTGAGACATGTTTAAAAGGCTACGTACGTTGGTGGAACAATTGGTGCTGGAAGCCCACTAGCAGCATTTAATTTACAGTCCCGGGTACCTGCAACACCACTTTACTAGGGACTGACAAGTAAAATAAATGTGCCATTTGAGTGCCAGCAGATTTTACCATGTTTAGGGTCAATTCTGTGCATATTGTGACGCAAGACTGAGGTTGAAGTAAAGTAACTAAAACAAAGCACAAAGATAAAAGAACAACCCCACCACCACCCTCCTTTTTTTCAAACTGCTATTAAAGAGAGAGATAAGCAGTGTTCAAGTAGCCCGCGTCCAGGTTCCCAGTCTATACTACCTCGAACAGCACCCATCAACATTCAGAGAGGGACTGTCGGGAACCAGGTGTAGGATGCGGAGAAAGGATGGGCAGGACAACTCCCTAAATTCCCTAGAAAGAATTGAAATAAAGGGAGCCCAGAGTTCTGAATAGGAGAAACCCCCAGGAGTGACCGCTAATGATAACTTCTCCATTCCTAAAACGAGCCACAGTTGATGCAACCAAGCGGTGTGGTCCGGTGTTTTGTCAGTACCCCAGAGTTAGAGTATTACCCAGTGAGCTGCGTTCAATGCCAGGGCCATCTGCCTCCCCGAAGGGAACGCAGAGGGAATGTTAACACATTTGGCAGCCCCAAGATAGCGTATGCTGGGAATCGTGGGATAGTAGTTTTGAAAATGATTTCAATGTCATCTAGGACTTGCTCCCAATATCTAGTGAGTTTTTGACAGTGCCATAGTGTAGGAGAGTAGGATCTGCTTACTATGGTTACCCCCACTTTTTGCTGGTGTTTCACTGTTTCTCGACTTTAGTCTGGCTGGGCCCTGCTATTCAGGACCCTAGCCTAGCTGCTTCCTCTCTAAAATGATTGCATGTACTTTAGGTACACTCCAGATTGGTTACTGGGTTACACTTGTGAGTCCCTAGTATATGGTACCTTAGGTACTAGGGGCATAGGTACCCCAGAGGCCCACCAGGGCCTGAAGCATTTATTATACCACCCCTGGGAAGCCTTCCAAAATGGCACCACAGCATGCTACTGCAGCCTTGGTAAGGTGGTGCATGCACCCCTTACTAAGATATAGGTTACCTATATCTACCTTTAATCACTGACATATAAACCTATCAGTCACTCCTATGGCAAGCCTTATCAATCCTGAAGGCAGAGAGCTTAATTTTGTGTGAGAGGGTGCCCATGCATGAGCAGGACACCTTTGCAGCTTTCAGAATCTATTCTCTGAGGCTGTTCTGTGATTCAGCCAGACCATATACTCTTAAGTGCATTATAACCTCGCGGTGAATGCTAACTTTGGAATGGGTGCATAGAAACATGTTGTGTTTGGTGTCAAACACTTTGGAATCCTACCCCCCCCCCCCGACAGTCCGGGCGGCGGGGGTAGAATTCCAACCTTCTAGAGGGAGAGACATGTACACACTGACCTAACCGGTAATAGTTTAAAAGAACCCTAGCATCACAAAATTGAAGCTGCAGCCATAGACACGGGTCTGACCTCCTGCTGCTGGAAGAAACTCCGGCAGGGGAGGCCTGGACAATAGGTTTCCTGTCACAGGGAGGTGTAACCATCTCCCAGACAGGTTTTAGTGTATGATGGCTGGTTGGTGTCCCTGTGCATACCCCAGTTCAAACCGGTTGCAGGGGCATTCAGCCCCTGCTGTGGTGCGAAACTGGACAAAGGGAAAGGTGTGCAACTACCCCTCTCCCCCAGACCCTCCCATAGGTGGGTCCCCAGAGTATGCCCAACCCCCTATCTTGGTATAAGTATGGAACCCCAGTCATTAGGACTTCAGATTACACCTGGACGAAACTCTGCAACATATATCCCAGAACTTCAACATTCTACACAACTAGAGGACGGAAGAATCTCCCTTGGGGTCAAGGAGTGACTTCCCGGTTCAAACAGTCACCAAAGAAGCCTCTTGCCGGTCTGCATTTCCGAAGCTCCCGCCGGACTTCTTCACCTGAAATCACCCGACATCGGTGGGCATCCACTCATCACCTTCCTGGTCACTGGCAAGTGACCCAGACTCTGTCCCCTCTGCTTTCAGGTTCTTCCTGGTCACTGGCAAGTGACCCAGACTCTGTCCCCTCTGCTTTCAGGTTCTGCGGATCTCCGATCCATCCTTGGATCTACCCGGACACTTTCCACTTGGTCGCCAGCCGCATGTTTGCAGCAGATCGCCATTGAAATCGACGACAAAACCCGACACGAAAAGACACCTATGCACCCGGCTTCCCTGGGTGAGGTAACTCGAGTACTCCAGTGCTCCCATGGGTGTTGACTCTAGAACCTCCTAGTTCTGAAGGGGTTTGCTCCAAGTCCTCTTCTAAGTGTCCTTTATCTTTAAAATTCCAACTGCGACTTTCCCTGTAGAAGTTAACGGTGATTTGCGGCTGTGTTCAGACACTGCACGCGTCCCCCGTCTGTCCCCTGTGTCACTACCTACCTTGGGTGGTTCCTGATGGCCCCAGCAGTTCTAAAGGCTCTAGGCTTTGTATCTATGTCAGTCGTGGTTCTTATACCACTTTCTTAATATATGGTTTGGTGGGCACCTAGGGCTTAACGTATATTGTGCTAATTTACTGTGTGCTAAATAAGTTTACTGAATTTACTTTTGTTTCTAGCCTCATAAAGAGACTAGAGCAGAGGTCTTCAAACTTTTGGATGCCGAGACCCCCCGTCAACATTTTGAGGCATTGGGACCCCCCCATTCAACTTTCAAATCTCCCCTTTGTTCTAGCAGAAGCCCAGGGCCGGACTGGCCGTAGCAGGCACCGGGCGTATCCCCGGTGGGCCGCTATGGTGGTGGCCGTTTTTGTTTCAGGGCCGTTTTTGCAACATAGCTGCAAAATCGGCCGAAACCTGCCCTGGTAAACAGCTCAGCCGCTCCCAGGGGGGGGCCGGCCGAGCTCTTTGCCAGGGCCCGTTTTGGTTCCCAGTCCGGTCCTGCAGAAGCCCTCTCCTTTGGCTCACACTCACTTCTTGTGTGTCCACACTTCATTGCGGGCTATTCACATTTCTCCTCATCCCTGACTTCCTCAATCAAATTCTCTCACTCCCTTGCTGTCCTCCCTCATCCTCTCATTTCTCCTCACCAAGCATACGGGTCAGACCTGTATGCTCCTGTCGGCCTGTGCCACTCTGCTTATTGTTCCCTAATTCAAGACGGCATGAGTTGTCTGTCTCGCTGTTTTGGTGCAGGCCGCGCAGTTATGAAACTTACACCCTCCTTTGCTTCGCTGCACCAAGAATCTATTATCCTTTAGGAAATATAAAAACATTTCTCTATGCTCTGTAGGTTACCCCATTTGTCTGGTTCTCCTTCTGTGTGTTTCTCATTTGCCTACAGGCAGCCGATGGTTATTAGCCCCAGGACATCTTTTGGTAACAGTAGCACACTACAAATTTCAATAATAATATTGCCAGAAGCAGGGGAGTCACTAGACCAGAAATTCAGAGAGGACTAACACTCCCAGCCAGGGCTGGTCCCAACACTGGTTGCACATGGTGCAACAGTCTTTTTTGGTGCCCCACCCCCGTTTCCTCCTCCCCATGAATTCCTTCACTGCCACTCACCAACAATGCACCTCTTCTCTCTATAGCACCTTTCTGACAAACATTTCATTTTGTTATAGCGCTACTCATAGTTTACTCGCACTCAGTTCTGTGATCTGCATAGTACACGTTCTTTGTAGCAGGCAGATTAACCCTCTGCACACTGTGTGGGTGACAAGAGTGCCCATGTGAGTGCACGGTGAGCGATGCAATAGTGCGAGAGTAGGGTAAGAGGAGTGTGCAGGGTGAGTGAGGTGGCGTATGAGTTTGGGTGCGAATGCAAGTTCAGAATGGGACGAATTAATGTATGATTACTGATGGGCTTGTTTGATTAAGTTGCATATTGAGCAGTGAGGGGGACAGGTGAGTGAAGTGTCACATGAGTGCAGGATGAGTAGTGCACTCGTGTGACTGCAGGGAAAGGTAAAGGGTGAACCGCGCAATTGAATTGTGAGTGCAGAGTGATCACTGCGAGTGCAGGGTGAGTGGATGAATGGTGTGAGTGCATGGTGATCAGTGTGAGTGCAGGGTGAGCGTGAAAGTGAAGGGCGAGAATGAGGAGCGAATTGACTGAATTCAGGACGCATTCCAGACACTTAAAGTTACTTATCATCTTATTAACGGCGGCGTAGGGTTTAAGATTTAAGTTAAACTATTGCGGCATTAATCAGGGATCGAGGGTGGAGGAAATAAATAATGTGCTTATCCTGCAACAAACTTAGGGGCATATTATCAAGGGGGTTTATCTCCGCTTTTTTGGCTTTAAAAGCCAAGAAAGCGGAGATAAAATTATCTCCCTATTACCAAGCTGTCGCTAACACCAGTTAGCGACAGCTAGTAGGAGATAGCGACCATCTTGGGCCCCACTTTGCATGTCAGTGATATTTATCACTAATGAGATGCAAAGTGGGCGTGCCAAGATGTTAGAGACTGAAAACAGTCGCTAACATCGCTATCTCCTATTACCAACTTTTGGAGATATTCGCGCTAAGCGGGAATATCTCCAAAAGCTAACACCTGCCCTGAGCAGTTCTTAGCCATGTTATCCAATGGGAGGTGGATAACATGGCTAAGAGCATTTGCTCGATAATGCATGAATATCGCTGACTTTTCAGCGATATTCATGCATTTCGGCCGTTTTTTATCGCATTTGCGATAAACCTTGTTAATAGCAAGGTTTATCTGCGATAAAAATCGCCGATGTGCGGCGATAATTTTTGTCTCTAAACAAGTTAGAGACAAAAATTATCGCTAGTTGTTGGTAATATGCCCCTCACAGTCCTATGGTTAGGGTTGCCAGCAGATTATTTTGATGGCACAGTTGGTACAAAAATAAGCAGTCACCTAAAGCTGTATTTTCAGCATTTATCTGTGCATACTTCGAACAGCAAATATAAATAGAAAGCACTGTTAATTGTGTTCTAGGGCTGCCTCAATGATCCATGACTGATGAAGAGAAAAAAGACAGAAAAGTCACATAAGGAATGCATACATACTTTTGTGTTTAAAAGTCTATTTAGTGTCAAGGGGAGGTCTTTCCAGGCTCTTTAAGCAAAACAGGCAGGCATTTTTCTTTTGGCAATACAACTTTATATTCCTTTTCATTAAATGCATTCTCACAGTACAACAGTGATTGTAAAATACAAATGTAAGGAACAGGCAGAGTGGGGGCCCAGTGGGTACTGAAACCAGGAAAAAAAAAACTAAGCCTCTGTAACAAGTTTACAAAGACATGTAAATATGCAAATGGTCTTTAAAGACCTGTGAAAAACTCGGGCTGCTGGAGGTGACTCAAGACACTGCCCAGCTCGAGTTTCACTGCCGCAGCAGCCGGGCTGAGAGAAACACGAGGGAGGAGGAGGGCTGAAGCCCTTGGGCCTCTTCAAAAGTGTGACAGTGAAGGCGCGACCCCCTTGACATCACTCCACGGCGCCCCACAGTTTGAAGACCCGTGGACTAGAGGGATGTGTTTAGAATAAATACATATATTTTATATATATATACCTGGTGTGGTTCTCCTTTCATTTGGTCATTCATGAGATTATAGACTGGTAAAACAAGCTGCTTTATATTCTTTCAAGACTTAGCCTGAAGGCTGCTCTCCCCAGCTACCACTAGGATAGCTTTCAATATGGGTTGTCTTTAAACCTACCATCAATAAGGGTCGTTTGGACTGGTGCAAGGTGCCCACTAGAATAGTGGACAGCATATCCCAGGCCAACTTCTCACACATAGGAGACAAAGTAAGGTTCTGGCACTCCCGCAACCTCTCCAGCCGTCTCCCGAATGGTCCAGATTCCACTTCTGGATGCGACTTGGAGTGTAATAGGGAGCTATTTTATATGCTGTTTCGGTGTTTTTCATCATGTGTGCTTTGTGATGGACTCTATAAATTATGTCCTCCCACTCCTTACCTGAGAAGGCACTACCCCTCTCGGCCACCCACCGCCTCTGACCCGGAGTAGGCCGTCGGGGCCTTGTCCTGCACAAATAAGCATAAATCTCCAAGACCTGACACGTATGGTCTGCTTTAAGAGACAATCATTTTTCAAATGAAGTCATCAGGAGACCCGCTCCTGGGCATGTGTCAGAACCTGCTACCCAGTGGCGCAGTTGTAAAAATGAGACACCGTCAACCTCCCTCAGGGAGTAGCCAAGTTTAAGTTGGTCAAAGGAGATGAGACCAAACAGATCAAATAGGCAGCCAAGGCGCTTACAGCCCCTTCCACCCATCTGTGAAAGCTGCCCTGCTCCATCCCGGGAGGAGTCTGGATTAGTAAAACGAGGTGTCATGGGTGAAGGAAAAGTAGTTAGACCAGCTTTGACTGCCACTAAGTCCCATACTTCAAGGGTCACAGGTGAGGAGTAGAGTCCCCAATCCCTATGCGAGCAAGGCAGCCACATCTCCTTCCAAATTTGAGTGCCAGCCACCGCCTGGTCCATAAAGACCCAGTGCTTCTCACAGAGGTGTCTATTCCACTCCATGAGGTAGCGGAACTGGGCGGCTTGTAATAACGCATCAACAAAGGTACCGCCAGCCCTCCTTCCTGTTTTGCTCAGTATAATAGGTTTCTGGAGCCTTGCTTTCTTCAACTCGAATTGAAGAGTTGAAGAGAGCAAGTTGCGCCGGCAAGCGGAGCCAGCGGGAGTGTTTGAAAAATATAAAGTGCACCGGGAGGATGGACATCTTAACCACTGTGATCCAGCCGAGCAATCAGAGAGGCAACCAATGCCATGTTGCTAGATCTTTGCGAATCTGTGCGGCTAGAGACACATAATTTGCTGCCACAGTCGTAGGTAACCTTCATGCCAGGTAGAGGGCGAGATAGGGAGGGCCCTTGTTCACCCATTTGAAAGTGAACTGCGCTTTCGGAACGTGTTCAGTTTTCTGGGTAACCATAAGATTCAAAATCTGGGGCTTCTGCATTTTGACTCAAAAATCCGAAATTGAGCCAAAAATTTTGGAACTCCACTGCGATAGCCGGGAGCAAAGTCAAGGGCTTTGTGACCGAGTAAATAAGATCATCGCATATAGGCTAACCAAATAGTGTCTGGGGCTGAACTGGATCCCTGTGGCTATTGGGTTGTCTCTCAACCTTTGCACCAATGGCTCCATGTAGTGTGTAAGAAGGAGAGGGGAGAGTGGGCAACCCTGAAGGGTGCCACGGTGGATGGGGAAGTATCAGGACCTGACTCCGTTAACCTTGACCACCATTCAGGGAGCACTATAAATACACCGAACCCACGTCCCAAAGCTCTTGCCAATGCCAAATCGCTACAAGGTCTCAAAAAGACTGGGCCAGTGAACCCTTTCTGTGCATCAATAGAAAGCAGAAGTGCCTCTTTGCATGACCGGCGTGCTTTGTTAATGAGATGGCAAGTGCGTTTGGTATTATCTCGGCATTGGCGAGAGGAAATGGAGCTCGTTTGATCTGGATCAATAAGCCCAGGCATAAAGGGATTGAGACGATGTGCCAAGACGCTTGCAAAGAGTTTTGCATCTATGTTCAGCAGCGAGATGGGCATGTAAGGATCGCATTGGGTCTGATCTTTACCGGGCTTGGAAATCACTGAGATGGAAGTCTCCAGCATGGACTCCGTCAGAGTGCCCGAGTCAGAGAAAGAATTACAAAGTTGTGTAAGTAGAGGAGTCAGGTCAGAGCAAAATGGTTTGTAAAACACAGCTTTAAAGCTGTCCGGGCTGAGGGATTTCAAGGGCTTCACTCAGGCAATAGCCGTGATAACCTCCTCCACGCAAGTGGGCCTATCCAATGCATCGGCTTCGATGAGAGGATGGGGGTTGAGGGCAATGCTATTAAGGTAATCCAGGTAGTCAGCGATCAGGCCATCCACCATAGAGTACTATGAGGCATAAAATACCTGAAAGGCTGCAGCGATGCTCTCGGAATCCCTGACCTCACCCCCGGAGTCGATAGTGATTATCAGTTCTGAGGCAGAATATTGCTCACTGCGGAGCCAGTGCGCTAATATGTGCCTCCCCCCAGAGAGGAATTAACCACCCGATTTAGCAAAGCAGGTGGAGTCAAGAAGTGATTGATTAGGACATACGTCTTGTGAGCACCAGAAAAGAATGTATGGTCCCGGTTTCCCAATGCCACAGATTGCGCAAACCACAGTCAGCAAGCCAGCGGAGGCCCTAGGGTGAAACAACTCCGGTCTGGTCAGATCTCTGGATAGAGCGGACCAGTCTAGAGTACATCACCTAATTCAGATCTCCCCCCACCACCACAGCCGCATCCGGAGACTGGGAGACCTTAACTAGAGAATCAATCAAGAAGCTCTCCTGGCGCTCGTTGGTTGCGTAAACAGTGTCAAGTGTAAAGTGATAGGTACCCACCTGCAACTGAAGGGCCAAGAGGTGACCCTACATCTCTGCAACCATGCTCCGTATGAACCCAGAGAAGTGTTTAGAGATGAGAATGGCTACCCTTCCTTTCTTAGTGGGACTTGTGGACCAATATTGTTGTAGGAAGCTCTGGGTTTGCATCCTAAGGACATCTTTAGACAGCAAGTGATCTCCTGTAGAGGACAGAGCCCCCCCCCCCACATTGTCAAGAAGTGAAACCATGGCTGATCGCTTTGTGGGATTTTTGAGCCTTGAACATTGAGGCTTAGCAATTTAAGCTCTTTAAGGAGTGTGTGGAAGATACTTGCTATGATCAGGCCACCCCCCTAGCCAGGCCAGTGGCCGAGAATCAATGTGCACACTTGTCATGATGGTCAAGGACCACCAAACCAGGCATCTCCCATGTGTGTGTACATGTGGAAAGGAAGGAAGAGACCCAAATAAACCCCAACGCCCCAGCAATAAAAAACTACCAAAGAGTATAGGTAGACAGTCCATCAAATGTGGAAACATAGAAGTAGGGGTGGCATCGTTAGGAGCATCTATCAGCTAAATCACATGGGCCATGTCGCCTGCCCCTGCCCTCTGTAGTACACCCACCGCATCCAGGTCATCCTGTTGTCCTCCTAGAGTGAAGAGCCGGCATTGTCCAATCCGTCTTTAGACAGGGAGCAAGGCACAGCTGCCCGGTCCCGTGCAATGGTATCCAAATGAGGGCAATGACCCGTCCAGGGCAGATCTATGGTGTGCCCTGTGCTGTCCCCGCCCGACTGGACGGTCTCGAGCAGGGGCGGATTGTGACCCTTGCTGCGTGGGATCAAGGCCAAGGACCTTGCAAGCCTCTGCCAGTGATCAAAGATGGTAAGTCTTACCCCCCAGACGGAATATGAGGGGAAGGGATGGCCCCAGGAGCAGGGAATGCCAGTGTTCCTCAAGTGAGCCATGACTTCTTTTTTGTAGAGTAATCGCGGCCAAGTCTTGGTATAGTTGGGGAGTGTGACCCCAAAACTACAAATGCTGGACATCACATGCCTTACGCAAAATAGCTTCTTTAATCCTTAAGTCGTGGACACAGACCAAGCTGTCAGCTGGATGCTACTTCGCTGACCACAGTGGTCCTACCAGGTGGCAGCTGTGAAACTTGATTTCTTCTTTGGCTGGGGAGCCCAGACTTATGTGGAACAGGGCCTGGACATACTACTCCACATCAGAGCCTTCCGATACAGTCGGTACCCCCGTACATGAATGTTATTCCTCCTGGACCTGTTTTCAAGGTCATATGCATGTGCTTGTGGTCAATCTGCTGTTCTTGGAGGCAGATAACTTCCTGCTGAAGACTCTCAATCTCTTCGACTCTTGCTGTGGCACAGTTTTCCAAGCAGGCCACCTGCTCTCCCAACTCGACCATGTCCCTCTGTACCTCTCTCAAATCCGAGGAGAGGTGCTTCTTCACTGTCTGGAGGTCTTCACATAGAGAGGCGAATAGGGACAGGACTTTCAGAGGCTTCTCCATCGTCCCCAGATCCTGGTTCTGCCCACCCCGATTTCTCACTGGAGGCCTCCCCTGAAGTCCTGAGGAGCAGGTCCCACAGGTTGTGGTCCTTTTTGGACTTCCTAGATGCCATACCGTCGAGGTCCACCCCAAGGGCCGCATACTATTCTCAAGGAAAGCCAGGCCCAGGCCCACAGAAGTACCAAAGAGCCCCAGGTACTAGCTCCAGGAAGAAAGTAAATTCAAGGGCCTCCGCCAGCAAGCCAACGCCACTCGGAATTTAGCTGTGTCAGTCAGATCTCCATAGCAGATGCAGTGGGCCAATACCGCCACCTCCACGCTCAATGACCAGGCTATATCAGGCACTCACCTTTACAGGCCTAATTGTAAGGTCCTGTCGGTCAACGTATCCCTGGGCTCCTTGGTTGTGGGGTCAGACCGGTAGACAGCTGCAATCCTAGCGATCCGTGAAGTGCCGCCGGTGGGAAGAGCAATCTCACCACGCCATGCAACTGACTGCTCCACAGAGTGGTGCAGCAGCCCCGGCCTCCCCTTGACAAGGGCCCAGAGGCCGCACACTCAGGCCCATGGGCCTCCACTGCAACTGGTCTGGCTCCTAGGGAGAGGGACACCACCCCTCTAGCGTGACGGGGCTAGCAGGCCCAAGATTCCTCAATCAGGACCCACAGGAGGACCAGGTTTACCATCCTCTGACTTGAGGCCCGTCCAGTGCCCCCTTTCCATATACAGGCCCCACCTCCTGTCAGCGTCCAGATGGAGGGTGGAAGACTAGGCACTAGGCGCGGGCATCACAAGAAAGCCCTGCAAGCCCCATGAACATGAAGGGCCACCACCAGGGAGCAGGGGGTCCAGGTGCGTATTTCGCGAGGGTGGAGGGAGATCAAGGCTCAACCCGGGGAAAGCCTCCTCCGTAGCGGTGCCAGGCACCTGATCTGGGCCCCCACAACTCAGATCCCGCAGGCAGAGAATGTCCCTCGTGGGGCCTGCTGTCCACGGTCCCAGCTCCCCCAGGCATGGTCCTGCCAGCCACTGCAGCCCACCACTCACCAGCCGGCACAACAGCCACGTGGGTGCCCAGGTCTCGAACCAATCTGTGCCGCGGTGTGACGATCTGCAGCTCCCCCAGGTGTGATTTTCCCAGGATCTCGGCGTACTCCTGCAAAGGGCTCAGGCGGCCCGAGTCCCCAAAGAAGGCCACAGAGGAGGGCAGTGTGAGGTCCACCAGCTTCGAGCTCTGCACGGGTGCTCGGCCCACCCACTCAGACCCTGCCGGGACTCACTGGTTTCCTCCATGCTCCAGACCGGACATCTGCAGTACCGGTCTGCTCCATGGGGTGCAGTCCTGGTGGATCTGGCTCCTAGGAAGTGCTGTGGATGCGGCCAGGATAGAGCAACAGAAAAGCACGTCTGCTCAAGCTGGCATCTTGGCCACGCCTCCTAATTTTACCATGTTTAAAGGAGAGAGAGAGCAAGCAAGCACTTTAGCTTTGGTCAGCAGTAGTATAGTGCACAGAGTTCTAAAGCCAACAAAAATGAGCTCAGCAAACAATATGGGCGAAGGCATAAAGTCTGGAGGACTACCACACTGAAAATGTCATGTCTAGCAAGGATTGTACCTATTTCATTTGAATATGGTTGTTGTTTGGAGGAATACTTTTATCTAGATTTTATATATTTTTTGCAGCAGTATGACCATTCTTTTAGATGATTTCCAGGAATTTGACGCAGTCTGATTTGTGTGTGTTTTTTTCCAGATTCCTTTGGGTCGCTACAGGAAGTTATAAAAGTCAATACCCGGTATCTTGAATTTTCATTGTAACACAATAAAAGAGAGGCAGCTATTGGTGAGAATACTAGTTAACTTGCTGCCTGATTGGATTGTTTGCCTTGCAGAATTGTCTCCTTTGGGATTAGGACCTATTTGATCTGAAGCTACAGGAAGATATTTTGTCCAGGGTAATGTCATAGGTGGGATCAACGTTTACTCCTAGTATAATGGCATTATCAATATGCAGTTGAGACATTTTCTTATTGAGGCCAATCCAAAATTGTCAGTCATCACTAGTTGTCGCCTAAATGTTGAGCTTGTAGAAGACTATTCCATCTTTGGTGAGTTAGTTATGAGCCATCTTCATGGTTATGAAAGGAGTCAGTGACCAAGATCTCTGCATTCTTGGGTATAAGTTATTCGTATGCCAGAACAATTGTATGCTAAGAGCCTTTGGTGGACCAAATTCTTGTTTCCTGAAGGTGACATAAAGTCCCTAAGGTCTGATTCCATCTCACGTAGGCCAGACTCCATCTTAGTTCACAGAGACCGCCATCTTGCTTAACCTAGCAAATGGAAGTCACCATATTCCCTGATTTATGTAGGAACAGTGTCATGTCTGCCTTTAAACACAGATGTCGCCAGACCGTATCTTTCTAGGAACTGTGATAGCATCAAGTCTTCGATTAGCGACATAGGTATAACCTCTAATGCAACATTCATCTGGGTCAGATGTCTACTGATCAAGTCAAGGGTAAGTAAGAATACATAGACATATAATCAATATAATGTAGTCTGAATTGATGTCCTTTTACCTGATATGTTCATAAGGAAGTGTCTAGCACACATACCTTGATATGCATAATCTATGTCAGACATTCCTAAACTTTTCTCTGAAATTTCAATTTCTGATAAAAATTTAGAATATAACGACTGCCACTTGACCACTTGTCAAGAGAGGGCCTTCACCCAGATCATCACCTGTGATTTTGCCAGAGACAGTCGCACCTGCTGCCAGCACACTTTGTAGATGATACATCTTGCCTGCAGGGGCGGCTCCTCCGCTATGGCGGAGGAGCCTTGCCCTCCCAAAATGTCAGGAAAGGAAAAATGAAACTCATTTTATTTTTCCTTACCGGGCGAATCTTGGGTGTGGGGCCTGATAGTGACAGGCACTGAGAGGAGTGGTAAGGCACTCCCATCACTGCGCATGATTGTTTGGCCAGTTGTCTCAGGCCGGCCAAACCATCATGCGCAGTGAAAGCTCACTCCAACCCCGTAACGCAGCTGGGTTGGATAAAGTAGGCATAGACTCACAGTCTGTCTTGGAGCACAAATTGAGGGCGCCAAGGCCAATTCTGAAGCTGCTCTTTGTGTGAGAGCAGCTTCAGGATTGGTTGCAGGGCATTCTGGAAAGGTTGTGCCTTCATGAAGAGGTGAAGATAAGTGTGACGCGGATGCAACAGCTGAAGGTACTTTAAGAAAAAGAAAATGTATTCACCCCTTGCGACCCCCTAGTGACCTCCACTCCCGCCCGCCCGCTCCTCCAGCATACCAGCCGATCCTGTTTGCTTGAAGACTAAATCTGATAAAGCAAAGTCCCAGAGGACGACCGACTGACTGCTACTGCAGTGGGTATCTGCCTTTCACAGGGAACACTGTCTTCACACCTCCACTGATAACAGCCTTTGCTGTCAACAAGATATGCAGTGATTCTCTTTTCCCTAATAAACTCTAGACTGCAAGTTGCTCTGCCTTTCATTCTCTCATTATATAACGCATAGAAGTAGGCATTAGTATGTTAAGTTTTAGCTCACAATTTAAACATTGTAAAATGCTAGAAATGTTCATTTTATGTTCGTTATTTATAACAGGTCTCATTGCTGTTTTTATAATATTCTGTGTAGTTGTTTTAGATGTACTGAGAAGCATGTTATCATTGCAGGAATTATTACTTTTAACGTAAAAGTGTTAAATCTTCTTTGTACAGTGTCTGTGGTACTGTGACTAACGGAATAAGGTTTGTTGCTGTTTCTACTGTGCCCCTGATCCCTTTATGGGAGTGTTATCAACCCAAAAGCAACACTTCAATGTCAGTTACGCATTGAATAGTGTTTGTGTGGCTACAATAACTTGTCTTTCACATTCATTGCTGGTGCATTGAACTAAGTTCACCCGTGTCACATGAGGGTGGGAAGGCACCACTTGTAGAGTTACACTGAAGTCATAACTTATGCAACAAAGGAGAATGATATCTTCCTTTAGTTTATGACAATAGTTTTTTTTCTGGTTGACCTGGTGATTGGCCCACATCGTATCCAGTGAAAGGTCTTTCAGAGAGCTATTAGCCATTGCGCACACAGGAATTTAGGTCTATGATTTGATAACCAGCATTAGAGGGGATTCGATTATTACTACCTTTGTTGTTGGCTCTTTTCTCATGCCAGTTGTTTTCAGGAGGCCTGAATTTTAGTGTAGTTTTAGTATTTCTCTGGCTCCAATCTGGGAAGATTGAAGCCAGAGAAATACTAAGCGCTACACTACAATTCAGGGCTCGTGAAAACAATACTTCTTTGAAAGGAATAGAACAAGAGCCAGAAAGGGTACATAGATATGTAGAAATAGATAAAGATTAAACCAAAACTCGAAGACCCTTATACCCTTCCAGCAATTTCTCGCTCCGTATCCTGCTCAGAACAGAGAGGACCAGTGGAGGCTTGTATGGTTGTCTTTCAAAGCTGATGATCAATTAGGAGAACTCTTTAAGATACAAGAGTAAAACGAAGCAAAACTGTATTCAACAAAATGAACGATGCTAACATAGAAGTGTCCTATTATTATAGGGAAGAGGCATATAAAGCTGTGCTGACTTTGCCCGCTAGTTTGTAGTCGAGTCAGCAGATTCCTGTTCACTGTCCAACATCCTCGACCCATCAGGAACTCAAAGACCCGGCAGAGAGCTTGGGTGAGAGGGCTTAACCCAGCTCCTCTCATCTGTTGCTCTGTTTTGTGATGTGAGGCGTGCACCATTTGCACATTGCAAGTGTTTTTAGCCATACAAACGATTCGGTCACCATAATGGGAGTTTCAATGCCACCATAGGGTGAGGTACCTTTTGAAACAATAGCTTTGTATGTGCCCTTAAGATTCATATCACCTTTTGAACATCTGCTATTAAGGTTTTTGTACTGTTTTCTGAGACTGCACCTTATGCCCAATTGTTACATTTGTAATTCATTTGGAGTTCCTATTACAATTAGAGGGCTTAGATCATAGTAGTATCTCTTGATGAATATATCATATTGTCATCCACATTGATTAGGCGATTACTAACTGATTTTTCTTACTCTCCAATATTGTTTCACGCCATTACACCATTGGCCAAGTTTAGATTATACCTGGGTAATTATAGTTTACTTTGTTTGCTGAGGTACCTAAGGTTCTTATATTCCAATAAAGAACAAAAATGCCTTGTCTTGCAATTCCAGTATCACTGGAGGCATGACATGGTTCTTATTTCACAAGTTGTGTGTATCCATGTAAAATATTTTTGATTTACTTTGACTTTCTGTCTCTATATTGCGATTTCTTTCTTACAAGTATGGACAAGCGTGGATTCGTATCTGTCCTCAATGGATCATCGGTTGTATTTATACTCTTAATTCGTAAGTCATTTTATCCCCAAACACCTTGCCAGGTGAGCGACAGAACATAGCTCCTGATAAATGCCCTTACACCTACTAATGGGTAACAGAAGGGCATAAATATGTTGGCCACTCTTTTTTCATTGGGGTTGAACTCCTCCCTTTGCTCTCTGTTTTTAATCCTTTTACATAATACATTAGTTCTATCAAGAGGAAGTTTTAGTTCACTCAAATTCCCCTTTGTGCATTCTGTGCCAGCATCCATACCCTCTGCTCACTTAGGGTAAACCCATCCATAGAGCTCCTTAAGAGTATAGGAGTTGTCACCATACCGCCCTTTCAGCAGTGATGTGAGCGGGAACCCTATGATGAAGCATGCCACTTAAGGGTGGGTGAGGGTTTTCATCTTAACAGATGCCTGATCATGTTCCAAAATAGACAGTAAACACAAGGAGATGATGGAAACTTTTCAGACACTCACCCCCAGTTACAGATCTGGGTTGAATCCATCATCGTTCTTTAGCACACTTCGCCACCCAAGTTCAGACCCAGCAATATGCAAATCAGTCTTGGCCATGTGCCTCATGGGAACAGTAGACTGTTTTTGTAGTTGGCACTACTTAGCCCTACTAGTGGATAGATCAGAGTATTTTTGATGTGTTTCTATATTAATTAGGAGTAAATACTCTCCAGGCTTTAAATATTCCTTGGCCCTCTTTGTGTTTTTCGAGTTATGTGCTATTCTTACCCAACCATAGCAGGCTCATGTGGGTTTTGGTTGAGCGTGAGTAGCACCATTTCCCAGGACTTCAAAACAAAGGGTCTCAGTGTGGTTTTCATTTTGTGGTTTCAGGGGATCTAAATGTGATTGACAGTGTCTCAGTAAGCTTAGTTGCTCAGTGCCAGGCAAGATCAGAGTCTTCCTGTGATTAGAGGGCATTCACTACACCAAATAAAAACAGCAGTAGATAAGAATGTGTTCCTGGAGGTAGGTAAGATGTTGCTTGAGATACAGTAGTCAGAAGGCTCCAGCAAGAGCTGGTTATAGTGAGAGCTGGTGTATCGGTTTTGTGGGTGAACATCTTTGTAAATCTTGTCATGCCTGGCTGTTAAGACTGCAGTGGAATAAAACCCCTAGATATATGTAGCTTGTATTAGAGTCAGAGAGTAAAAAAACAAAGTCTCACTGAGCATGTATAGTCATGTCACAATATAGTGGATGATACCTTTTCTCGGGCAGTTGCTCTTATCCAAGTGTGACAGCCACTGCTGCTGCTTCATAGGCATATTGTTCATGGAGAACAGAATGCCCAAGATAATTTATGTAAAGCTTTGGGGCTACTAGGGCACATGTAAGTCTGTTTTATATGCGTATGGTGTGGGGACATTGTAATGCAGAGAGTTAATCCAGAGAACAGTGTGCACGAGCCAGGTTGAACCAAGCCTCTATGCCAGTGGATAAAGATCCTTTGCTCAGATCTGGCGGATTGCAACCTTATCCTACAGGCAGATCCATTATATATGCGAACAACATTGTTGGCATTGGGTTTAGTGTGCTCTGCATGAAGTGATCAAGAGATTCAGGCAGTGCCATGTTGACCCTCCAAGACTCCTTGTTGTGCGGTGTGTAGTCCTCCTACCTTTAGGACATCGCAGTGATTCATGAGATCCAAGTGGTTCGCCACTGGGCGAACAAGGAAGAGCTTCAGTGTTTGGAGATAGTATGACAATTCCCATTTGTGCTGTAATTTACTTTAAAAACATTGAAGAAAAATGTATATAAGATTTAAAAGTCACTAAGAATAATTAAAAGTGACCTTTTAAAAATGTAATTCTCAGAATGTTTTTACTTCATTTATATTAAAGGATAGGGAAAGATAGGGAAATGTAACGTAGACTACTGTATTGAAACAATGAGAATAGAATGCTGCACCTCTAATGGTACCCTGACATCGTGTGTCCCATCATACCCTGCAGGTGGCAGTTTACCATGCGTTTTTTTGTGACTGCTGCTGACAGGATCCTGGAGTAGAGCTCTGCCTTTTCCTTAAAAGGTTTTTACTTTTTTCTCATCAAAAGTGATTCACTCAATATCCTTTAGGGAGAAGAGTTTATTTAATTATTTTCATGCCAGGAAATGTATCTATTTTTTCGCAAAATGGCATCTCATTTTGCAAAATGCCCAGAATGTGGCAATAAAATGACAAAAACAGAAGTGCACAGGATCTGTATCTTCTGTTTTTCAGACTCTCATGATCCGAAGATGTCTCACCACTGCAAGACCCTCTCCTGGTGCATTTTGAGAAAGATTTGCCTCCTTGGCCAAGTAGAGCACTAAAGAAGGCAAGATTCCCTGACTGAAGAGTCATCTGTAGGGTGAGGAGAGACTGTTCCCTCAACCATTGACCTATCCTCCCCCCTGAGAACTCCACCAGAGAGAGATCCAACAACCATCTTCCCAAACCATCTATCGATGGCCAATAATTAGTGCTTTCTTCCCCCTCTTCTATTACCCACTCTGAAAGGGGGAAACATAACATCTTACCTGGAAAATTGGAAAAGAATAACTACTGACAAATGGGTTCAGAATATTTTACAACATAGATATTGTCTCAGATTCAGTATCCACTACCATCCATTCCACTGAAGAAACCATCCCTCTTCCATAGGAAGAGCTGAAACAAGAAATCTCCTTCCTCTTGCAGATACATGTGGCAGAAAATGGCCCCTCTTCCCTGAAAGGAACAGTAATTTATTCTTGTTACTTTCAGGCAAAACACAAAAGGCTGAAAAGCAAATACAGACCCATTTTAGACATCAAGAAAGTGAACAAGTGAATTTGCAAAGAATCTTTTAATGTTGGCTCCTCATCAAATCCCTCCTTAAGTTCATCTGGGGGATTGGTTATGTTGAGTAGATTTGCAGGATGCCTACTTTTACATCCTGATAGCCAAGAAACATTAAATATTTCCGAGGTTCACCGTAGGAAGAGACTATTACCAATGCAAGGTTCCTCCCTTCAGTCTCAAATCTGCACCACAGACTTTCTCAAAATGCATCACAGTTGTGGCAGCTCATTACAGAAAAATTATTTTTTTTGCCTATTCATACCTAGATAAGGTACGGTATCTTTGTACTAACAAGTGAGCCAATATTACTGTTTTCTTCTAATGAATAAAGAGAGGGACCCTTTGTGCACCAAAGGACTAGGGTTCAATCAAGAAAAATAACAATATATCCTTTGGTTGGCAAATAGTGAGAGAACTCTTACTCATTCACTCACCTAAATTACACACATTGAATCATGGGGGATACAGTACCAATTTAACAAGCAGTGTGCCAGTACACAAGATAAATATTAGAAATGTTATGTATCAATTTATTAAAAGCATCTAAAATAATTGTAGCAAATTAAAAAACGTAGTATATTTATGTTCAAAATAAAAAAACATCACATTGTAAATAAACAAATGAACAGACTCAATAACAAAGACAATTAGACGAGAGAATTAAAAAGACACTACACTTTGTCATAAAGGGACCTTCTCCATATGAAGTAACATTAAGGCTGGACCCTGATGTCCAAAAGACAATCAATATCTAGTGTGGCAGCCCACTGTGCGGATTATGGTTCTATTGCGTCGTATAGTGTGATGTTTTATTTTGAACATAAATATACTATGTATGATTAACTGTTTTTTAATGTGCTACAATTGTTTTATATGCTTTTAATAAATTGATACATAACATTTCAAATATGTTTCTTGTATACTGGCACACTGCTTTTTCAATTGGTACTGTATCCCCCATGATTGAATCTGTGTGATTTAGGTGAGTGAAAGAGTAAGAGTTCTCTCAGTATTTGCCAAATAAAGGATATATTGTTTTAATTCTCAACCAGCTCGAGCTGAATGTGAATCACGAGAAATCTATCTTGATGCCAGTTCAATCCCTACATTTCTTGGGGGGTGGTCCTAGACACACTGCACACAAAAGTGTTGCCTTCGTAGGAGAGACCATTATCTGTTCTTCAGAAATGTCGCAAGATAACAGCCGATCCAGTAGCGAGACAAATCTCATCTCTTCTAGGATCAATGGCATCATCCGTTTTTTAGGTCCTGAATGCAGATCTCTCCATGAGGCCACTGCAACAGGGCCTAGGATATCAGTGGGATCAGCTCTTGGGAAGATGGTAGAATAGAGTGATGTAAAACTTCATGCAAAACAATCACTCAGCTTGTAGTGCAGATCAGGGACTTTTCTCAAAGGAATGAATTTCCATTAAGATATTCCAATCCAAACCATAGTGATGAGGATGCTTCCTTTACAGGTTGGGATGCTCATATAGACCATTTTAACACTCGAGGCACGTGGTCTCAGAGGGAACAATCTTACCACATCAGCCTACTGGAGCTGAGAGCAGTAAATTTTTCCCTGAAAGCGTTCCTCCTGTCATTCAGGACAAATTCTCTCCTTGTTCAGATGGATAGTACAATGGACATACATTATCTGCGCAAGCAGGGAGAAACAAGACCCATACCCTTGTCTGTGGAGGCACAAACAATCTGGAAATGGCTACTATACAGAGATTTCAGGATTACAGCCATCAATCTACTGGTAATCCATTATGCTCAAGCAAACACTGGCAGCACAACCATTCAATAAAATCTCGTATGGGTGTTAAATAACTCTGCCCTTCCAATATCTTTTGTGACAGGGGGATTCCTCAACTAGATCTTTTTGCAGACAATGAAAACAAAAAAAATGCCAAGTCTTCACCACGAGGTTCTATCAACCAGGCACACTGGAGGTATGCCTTATGGATTGACAGGTTAGGCACATTTCTTTTCTCCATTTCCTCCAATTCCCCCTACTACCAACAGTGATCATCAAGCTATCTCACTTGAGGTCAGAATGATTCTCATTGCTCCGGAGTGGCTCCGACAATAATGGTTTGCGGCTGTCCTTCATCTCTCAGAGTGCCCACACAGGAGGCTGCCATGCAGACTGTACCTTCTTCAGAACTTCAGACGCCAAATTCAACACCCCAACCTTCACTCATTGAACTTGACAGCTTGCCTCCTGAACACATACAATGTAGTTACCTGAACATCCCTCAGAAGTGCATGGCTGTTTTCAGAGAAGTAAAAAAGACAATTTAGTTGTGTTTCCTGGTCGTTCAAATGGAAGAGATTCTGCTTCTTGTACTCTCAGAACAGTTTCAATCCTTTCACTTGTCAAAAAGAGTCAGTTCTACCATACCGCCCCCATTTGGCTAAAGCAAAAATGCAATCCTCTATTAGTGTGCATCTTGCAGCACACACAGCCTATCGAAAATGTCATTCACAAATGTCCTTTTTTTGAATGCTTGTGGTTAAGATTTCCTGTAGGGCACTAGGAAACTATACCCTCCTCTCAGGTGACCTTCCCCTGCATGGGAGTTAAATACTGTCCTTTCTCGCTTTATGGGTCCTCCTATTGAGCCCATTCATAAGGCCTCTCTTTGACACCTATCTTTGAAGGCTGCCTTCTTGGTTACTATTACCTCTGCTCATAGAGTTAGAGAGATATCTGGTCTATGTTCCTATGAATCTTACACAGTATTTCATAACAACAGGGTAGTTCCTTCCTAGAGTAGTCTAAGATTTCCATGTCAATCAGATTATTTCCTTACCTACATTTTTTTTTAAATCCTTCTTTTCTTGCTGAGAGATCTCTCTATACTCTCAATGTAAGGAGAGTGTTGAAGGTTTATCTACATAAGATGTAAGCTTTGGGGAAGTCTAAGCAGCTTTTTGTGAACTATGGTCCTGTAAGAACAGTATTCGTCACTTACAAACAATACTTATCTAGATGGATTGTCTCCTGCATACCACTATGTTACCAGAAAGCCAACAAAACCTTACCTACCTGGGAAACCTAGAGCACATTCCACCAGAGTCACAGCAGCTAATACCTCTTTGCTTAGAAATGTTCCAATGTTTAAGGTTTGCAAAGCTGCAACTTAGAGATCTGTTTACTCCTTTATGAGACACTATTGTGTTGATTCGATTTTGAGGGCAGATGCCCAGGTCGTGCAAGCCTCTTTAAGAAATCTATTTGCTTAGTTATACTATTCTATATCTTTCCTCATGGTTTTCTTTGGGGATGAGCTAGCTAATCTATTCAGTGCTTATGATTATCAATGGAGATCCCCTGAGAGAGAAGGAATGGTTTCTTGCCTGTAATCCTAGTTCTCTATCAGGGGAATCTCCATTGAAACATCACAAGCAACCCCGAGGGAATAGATACAATAAGAATAAGTCTGTCCTATTACATGCCAAAAAGAACTGAGTAACCTGCCACCTGCAGGGTATGATGAGGCACTGGAGGTCAGGGTATCCTGAAAGGTTCAGTGTTCTATTCTCATTGTTTCAGTGCTGCAGCCTATACAGTTTCATTTTCCTATCGTTCCCTATCATTTACTTTAAAAGAAGTAAAAAGAGTTTCTGAAGGACGTTTTTAAAAGGTCACTTTTGAATATTATTAGTGACTTTTAAATGCGTATACCTTCTTTCTTCCATTTTTTAAAGTGCATGATCTTGGTTCCATTGTGCAGTGTTGTTGATTCTCGGTCGCCAGAGCTCCAGAGTTAGGCATCCATTTTCCATGGGTGCCAACCACAACCCAAAGTACAAAACTTTTACATTCAAGGGTAGTCGAGGTGTTGGAACCATTGCAAAACCATACCAAAAATCCTTACATTCTACACAAGAATCCAAGTAATGCAATATCTTTGTAGCAACAATCAACCCTCAAAGGCCTATAGACACTAATGTATGACTTTCTTAATAAATGCATCATGTCTACTATGTTTGCTGTGAAGTTTCAAAACAAAAACATTAGACCTGTTTCCTCTGACTTTTTCAGTAAACTAATCAGGAGTGCATTATTTATCTCTAACTTGTTACCAAAACCAGCTCAGCCTACTGTATTCTTCATAAACCTTACCACAAGGCAACTATCAGTATACAAAGCAAAACCAAAGGGGATGATGGATGGAGTGTTGAACATTGCAAGAACTCACCCCCAGTCAACTGATCTGGGTTTAATCCATCATCATTCTTTAGCTCACTCCGTCACCGCTGACATGGCCATATGCAAATCAGTCTGACCCTACGCATCATGGGAACAGTCCAGCCCAAACTGCCAAGCCATGTCTTCCCTGGACCGGAGAGAAGCATCCTGGGACCGGTTTCTGGCTAATCAGCCGTCATCAGCCAGGCAAGCTTGAACCCAGTGGCAAAGTGAGCAAGGGACCATTGTCTGGGCATACCCTGACAACTTAGGGCGAACAAAGCAAAACCAAAGGGGATGATGGACAGAGTTTTGAGCCTCGCTAGCACTCACCCTCAGTCAACTGATCTATGTTTAATCCATCATCATTCTTTAGCTCACTCCGCCACCCCAGTTCAGACATGATATGCAAATCAGTCTGACCCTGTGACTCATGGGAACAGGCTAGCCCGAATTGCCAAGCCATGTCTTCCCTGGACTGGAAACAAGCATCCTGGGACTGGTTTCTGACTAATCAGCGGTCATCAGCCAGGCTAGCTTGAATCCAGTGGCAAAGTGAGCAAGGGACCCACGTCTGGGCAAACCCAGCCAACTTAGGGCGTACAAAGCAAAACTAAAGGGGATGATGGATGGAGTGTTGAACATTGCAAGCACTCTCCCCCAGTCAACTGATCTGGGTTTAATCCATCATAATTCTTTAGCACACTCCACCACCCCAGTTCAGACATGGCGATATGCAAATAAGTCTGACCCTGTCCCTCATGGGAACAGTCCAGCCCAAACTGCCAAGCCATGTCTTCCTTGGACCGGAAACAAGCATCCTGGGACCGGTTTCTGGATAATCAGCTGTTTTCAGCCAGGCTAGCATGAATCCAGTGGCAAAGTGAGCAAGGGACCCACGTCTGGGCATACCCTGTCAACTTAGGGCGAACAAAGCAAAGCCAAAGGGGATGATGGAGGGAGTGTTGAACATTGCAAGCACTCAACCCCAGTCTACTGATCTGGGTTTAATCCATTATTATTCTTTAGCTCTTTCCACCACCCCATTTCAGACATGGCGATATGCAAATCAGTCTGACCCTGTGCCTCATGGGAACAGTCCAGCCCGAACTGCCAAGCCATATCTTTCCTGGACCGGAAACAAGCATCCTGGGACCGGTTTCTGACAAATCAACCGTCATCAGCCAGGCTAGCTTGAATCCTGTGGTAAAGTGAGCAAGGGACTCACGTCTGGGCATACCCTGCCAACTTAGGGCGAACAAAGCAAAACCAAAGGGGATGATGGACGAAGTGTTGAACATTGCAAGCACTCACCTCCAGTCAACTGATCTGGGTTTAGTCCATCATCATTCTTTAGCTCACTCTGCCACCCCAGTTCAGACTTGGCCATATGCAAATCAGTCTGACCCTGTGCCTAATGGGAACAGTCCGGGCTGGACTGTTCCCATGAGGCACAGGGTGCCCCTTTGGTTTTGCTTTGTTCGCCCTAACTTAGCAGGGTATGCCCAGACGTGGGTCCCTTGCTCACTTTGCCTCTGGATTCACGCTAGCCTGGCTGATGGCCGCTGATTAGCCAGAAACCGGTCCCAGGATGCTTGTTTCCGGTCCAGGGAAGACATGCCATGGCAGTTCAGGCTGGACTGTTCCCATGAGGCACAGGGTCAGACTGATTTGCATATGGCCATGTCTGAACGGGGGTGGCAGAGTGAGCTAAAGAATGATGGTGGATTAAACCCAGATCAGTTGACTGTGGGTGAGTGTTTACAATGTTCAACACTCCGTCCATCATCCCCTTTGGTTTAACTATCAGTATACAGTCATAAAATGACAAATATGTACAGAATAACAATTGGCAAAAAAATACAACCATTCCTAAAACACTGTATCAAGCATTCACAAAGTACAAATACACAATCAAAGTTTGTATTCAAATCGATCAACATTTGGGTGGAGCTAAAGGCCCTCTCTTAGTAGTGCTTCTTAAAGCTATTTTTCTGCTGATCAAATAAGGTTTGGCAATAGCTGTGTTTCCAAACCAGACCTAAACACGACCCTGAGTCTATAACTCTGCATGCTGGGGCATTTCTGCCCGAATGTACTGCTGATGCAACAGGAAACCACTAAAACCTATTATTAAATATCATTACAATAGCAAAGTATATCAAGATACATTAGCCAGATGTATAAGCAAACGTGTAATTTCAGTGTAAATGTGTAGTTTTGTACAGCAGTTTTCTCAGTCTTAGATTTCATGGGTGTATAATAAAGTATTTTTTAAGGGAAATGAAAGTCTGTTAACTTTTTACTATAGTCTTGAAATCATCCAATATCAAGCCTTTCAATTTCTGATGTCATTTGTGGAGATTAATATTTTCAGGTTTGTTCCAAGCAAATTCCAACACTGTTGAGCTGAGGCGAGTCAACACACGTTTTAGCCCCATTGGTTCAATTTCTGGGGCTTTCTCAAGGTGTGTCAAAGGCAATTGAACATTCAGTTGTTTGGCAAAAACATTAGTAGAATCAGTCTCCGTCATATCAGGGATTGGAGTCCGATTTCAATGCGTCTGAACACAATCAGACTACAGACCGGAGCTGCACTCCAATCCCCGAAAGGAGCATGCGTCACCCAGCAGCCAGTGACATCAGGTATTGACAAGCATTGATATCATTTGTTATTGTAACAATATACAATACAATATTTCAGTGCTTGATACCATCCCATTTTTACTATTCATACATTCTTGGGCCTTAAACGTTCCCACGTTATGGCTATCAAGCACTCCAAAGCTAGAGAAGAACAATCTATAGAGGAACATTAGATAGTGTATCAGGCACCCTGGCCTTTATTCCTAGCAGAAATTGCAGTTGGAAACCAGTTTATCTTTCCTTGCTTCATTTCACTGCAAGGATCTCTGAAAAATGAACTCTGCTTAGTTTTCATTTTGACTGACCTATAGGGATAACGTTTGTGCTGTTTTCTTTGTTCTTTCTGAGCTTTTACTGCTGGCTTCTGCCTGAAAATCCCACCATTTTATGTAAAATGTCCTCATTATGGCAGAAAGCAACCAGAGAAGGAATCTCAAGCCTTTTTAATTTTGTTCCTAGCAGATAGTTACAGAAAGCATTGTTTTATCTAAAGATGCCTAAAAAGACTTTGAAGGATCATATAGGAATCAAGCTGAGTGAAATAAACATCTGAAGCTACTGTTAGGACCTCACTTAATTTGCAGCGCTACCTATAACTTGCGCCCTCGCCATGCACTGGATGACATCACTCGTGACATGTGTGCGTAGTGCAGATCTCTAGAGTCTGGTGTACACTGATGATCACTGTAGTGCAAACGGTGGGGTTAACTGAAGCTTCCCATTAGTAGTCATCTTGGACAGCAAAGACTCAGTGCAAACAAGAGCCACACATTTCAGTACTTCTCCTTTCATCACAGAGGAGTGCCCTCTGATGCCAGCCAATGGTCCACGACCTGAATAGGCACCTTTTGGGGATCAGAGACTCACTCTAGCAGAGCCAACAGGTCTCAGGCAGGTCCAGTTGCAGCAGGTCTGCTGGGCAGTTACAGGTGGGCCCCTGGAGCTTGTTGTGTCCCTGTAGCTCAGAACAAGAGGTCAGCCTACCGAAGCTTGGAGTCCCTCAGGTTAGCCTGGGATGAATGGAGCAGTTACAGTCTTCCTTCTCAGAGAGCAGGGCAGGCCTCAAGCAGCAGAGCAGTCCTCTAAGGAACAAGGCAAGCCTTCGTATGTAGTCCACAGGTCAGGAGTGTACTGAAGAGGTGGCTGGTTCAGGAGGTCCAATATATATACCTGCTGCCAACCTTTGAAGTCGGTCAGACATGCTGGCTGTCCGCTCGTCTGGTTATGGAAAGTTTTCCCCTTCCCCTACCAAGGCTGCTTGTAGTCTGGGGCAACAAAAGACTGGTGTAAGGTCCCTTTGTGTCTTATCACAGAAAGTGCTGCATCCCCTACAAATCAGTCTCGATCCTGCTCCAATTGGAATAGCCCAGCCCGAACTACGAAGCTAGGTCCTTCCTGAACTGGAATGCAAGCAGCCCAGGACCGGTTTCACCCTAGTTATGGGCAATCAGGTACAGCTTGGCCCTTGTGACACAGTGTGTACCAGACCCACATCTGGGCATAACTGTCCTACTTAGGGCGACACACTGTGATTGATGGAATTCTTGCATTAATCTCAACCACTGGTAATTACTCAAGGCAGCATACCAGTTCATTGTTATTTTGCACACCATCCCACTTCTGTTTGGAGCCCACAATAAGAGCAAAACTGGTCCTGGGTTGCTTGTGTTCCGGTTCAGGTAGGACATGGCTTGGCAGTTCAAACTGGACTGTTCCCATTGGAGCAGGGTCAAGACTGATTTGCATGTAGCTGGGTCTAAACTGAGGTGGTATGATGTGCAAAATACTATGATGCAGTACTTTCTGTGATAATACCATTGAAGGTCATGTTGTTTCTTGGGGGATGGTAGAGGAAAAAGATGAGGGGATTTTGTTACTTTGGGCCAGATGTAGGTCGATTGGTGACGGCCGAAAATCGGTATTTTCGGCCGTTACCGACCGGTATATCAGAAATGGTATGTAGGGGCATTATTTTACAGAATCGGTAAATTTACCGATTCTGCAAAATACCGAATCGGTATTTTTACCGATTCGGTAAATCTCAGATGTAGGTGGGACTCTTCTGAGTCCCAAAGGCCCTACAAATTCGGTATTTTAACACCCAATCCAATTGGGTGTTAAAATACCGAATTCAGGTGTGCATGCACTTGTGTGCATGCACACCTAGCCATGTGACAGACAGACATGCCCTTAGGGCATGTCTGTGTGCCACATGGCGCACATTGCTATTTTTGGGGTACCAGAGGGTGTCAAAGTGACACCCCCTGCACCCTTGCAAAAGTCGGTATTTACCGATTCGGTATTTACCGAATCGGTATTTCCCATTCATTCCTATGGGCTTCACAGCCCATAGGAATCAATAGGGAATACCGATTCGGTAATTACCGAATCGGTAAATACCGAATTCAAACGATTCGGTATTTCCACATCTGGAAATACCTACATCTCCCCCCTTCATATTTACCGACTATGAAATACCGAATCGGTAAAATTCGGTATTTCAGAGTCGGTAAATATGATTTACCTACATCTGGCCCTTTGTCTTTAATTCAAATTTCAGGTATTTTAATTTAGTCAATTGGCCAGTTCATTGACTTCTGCATTTGGCTTGGTTTTTGTGAGTGATTGAAACTCCGCCTCCAATGTTGCCTGTTATGTTTAGGTTGGTGCTGTGATACCCTTGAAGCACTAACAGGTCTGGGGATGTTTGCAGTATTTCTGTCAATCACGTTTCTGTTAGTAAGATTATGTCTAGCACATGCTTTGTTATTGTATCTGTTATTTTCAGGTTCTGCTTTGCTGCTGATCTGCAGTTGTGCACAAAGCATTCTAAGAAAAAAGTTATTTGTTCTGTGTTGCAACCAACTAATTTTATTTCTTGCAAAACATTTTTGCTTTATTTATTTTCTTAAGGATTTAGTAGTGGTCTTCCTCTAGATTTAAAAATCAGGATGTGTTAGCTTCCTTGGTTGGGTTTGCGGGTCTTCCAGTGGTTGTAATCTTTCAGCAGATTGTCCAGGTCATTCCCTTCATTTTGGGAGGGGTGGTTTTCTAGTGCGTGAATCCTTATTATTACTAGTTGTATTGGTCAACATGGTATGACGGTTTTGGCTGTAGAGTTTTATTTAAAGATTGAGTTTTTCTAATGCATTTGAAATGTCTGTGGTGTTTAAGGACTTCATTTTGGTGAGTGTATCTTCGATGAGGTTGATACATAAGGTGGTGTCTATATCAAATGTGATTGGGCTCATCCAAAGAAGTGGAGAAGTGAAAGGGGAGATGATGGGATGCTTCAATGTTTCTTTAGTTGGTATATTTGTCAGGGGGCAAGATGACTGTGCTGAGTAGTTTTGCGAGAGCCTATCTCCTAATTTTGCACAGGCAATAGTTTGTAGATATGTTCTTTTTTTTGATAATCAACTTTATTAGTTTCATAAGAACAGAGAAAATTCATTGGTTGCAGTTCGAAAAGCAGTAAAGGGAGCATGACAGGAGTAACTGATGACAAAAATAGCGTCGGTCCATCAGAGTCTAACACAGTAGTCTGTACAATAGTTACAGTGTGACGTGGATTAAAAGGAAGACAGATCATCATGATGGCAGCATATTAAATCATTTACCCCACACTTTGGCGAATAGGTCAGGGTGTGGGATCCAGAAAGAGGTCCCTGAGCTTCAAATAGGACCTCTTTCTGGATCCCACACCAGTCCACTCCCCTCCTCCATCCCCGTACATTAGATGCCTTGGCCTGTGATCAATGCGCTGCTATGTCCCTCTTGGCCACCGCCACAGCTGTCCCCAAGAGACGCTTGTCCATCCTAGAGCCATCCAGGCCATCAAAGACCCCCAACAGCATACGCTTTGGATCGTGTGGAACCTCCCACCCCCAAGGCCTGCGTAAGCTCAAGCTCCACCCCCTCCAAAACGGCGCCAGCGCCGGACAACACCACACCATGTGATAAAAATCGGCAGGGGCTGAGGCACATCACGCACAAGCTGGAGAAGGCTTCAACCGGGCCTGGAATAGACGTGCTGGGGTTAAGTATGACGCGTGGAGGTAGTACAATTGGACCGGGCGCAGCTTGGAGGACGTGGTCAAGGTTTTGGGCGCCATGAGAGCATCCCTCCAGTCTGCCTCTTCCAGGGGGCCCAGCCAACCCTCCCAGCGGGTCCTGAGCCAATCTAGGGAAGCGGGGCCATTATTCACCAGGGATCGATATATGCTGGACACTCCCCCTCTGCCCAAGTTCCCCATCATCACCTGAGCCTCCAATGGGCTAAACTCTGGAAGGGAGACAGGAGGTGAGACATGCGTGTAGAGGGTGTGTCTGAGTTGCAAGTACCAATAGAGTTGGGAGTGAGGAAGAGCGTGGCGCTGCTGTAGGTCGCAAAGGAACGGATATGATCCCCACCCAGACATCTCCGAGCACTGAAACTCCAATGAGGTCCCACTTGCGGAACCCCTGCAGGGACGAGACCTCCCGCATCCAGGACCCATGCCCAAGTGGTGTCTGTCGAGTGAGTTTCCGGTCCCACCCCACGTGACGTAGGGCCGTGCGCCAGGCCAGAAACACCGTCCTGGTGACCTGTGGCACTGGACTACCATACAGAAATGCCTGAACCTGTGTGAAGTCCAACACAGTGAGTTCCACACGATAGGCAGGGTCGGACCAGCCGCCCGCATACCAGTCGTGGATGACGATAAGTTTTGTGGCCAGGTAGTAGAGGTGGAGATTGGTCACCCCATACCCCCGTCAAAGGGGGGAATGTGACAGTGTGCCAGGGATAGGCGTGGTCTCCCGCCTCCCCAAAGAAACCGGGTGAGGATGCCGTCAAGCTCACGAAAGAAAACTACCCGGAATGTGGACCGTGATGTTCTGCAGTATGTAAAGGAAGCGGGGGAGGGCCATCATTCTGAAGAGCGCACTTCTGCCCAGGGGGTTTAAGGGAGGGTCTGCCACTTTTTGAGGTCCGCCTTCATCTTGGTTTGCCCTATTCCCATCATGCACTGGGACAGGAACAGACTAATCTGCATGTAGCCAGGTTCTGAGCTGGGATGGTGCAGTGAGCTAAAAAACGGTGATGGATCAAGCCCTGATATTTGGACTGGGTAAGAGTGGTCTGCTTAATTCAGACACTCTGTTCATCACCACCCCCTTTTCTGAATCATAACTTTGGGATAAGACACAAGGTTGTGGAGGATCTTGCCGTTCTTATCTCCCCATCCATAAACGCGAGCTACCGACGAGCGCCAGAGCATTTTGGCCGACTCCAACGAGATCCGGCGGATCTCCTCGCGAACCGCCGCCAGTTGCCGGGAAGAATCCCCCCGATCACCAGAAAGTTGGTCAGCTTTCAGCTGTGTCGCCCGGGATTCCAGCTGTGCAAGCTGGGCCGTTTGTTCCGACCGCTTTGCGTGGACAAATCCTCTGGCCACTCCTCGGACAACGGCCTTGCCTGCCTCCCACAGCGTACCCGGTGAGGGAACCGAGCCTGCATTGGTAGAAAAATAGTGACAGAGTTCCTGGCCGAGTGATTCCACCAACTCCGAGTCCTGCAAGATCCAGGCGTTCAGCTGCCAGAACGCTCGTGGACCCTTCGGAGAAAATCCCAGCCGGAGGGAGACGGGAGAATGATCCGAAATCCCTCTGGGCAGGATAGCGGCGCCAGAGACCAGCTGGCAGTCGGTGGCCGGCATCAGGAGAAGGTCAATGCGGGAGTGAGTATGGTGGGCTGCCGACATGTGGGTGTAACGAACCCCGCGGGGGTTCCAAACCCGCCACACGTCACAGAGACCCAGGGCCGAGGTACAGCTTGACAGGAACTTAGCGGAGGTGACACGGGCCTCGGACGGGGTCCCCGTCGTATCACGCATGGGCTGCAGAACAGCATTAAAGTCTCCCCAACCACAGTAAGTCCCTGCGGGAGGGAGGAAATCACTTGTGTAAGGGGACGGAGTGTCGGAGGCAGGAGTGCAGGGGGAATGTAAAGGCTCAGGAGGTATAAGGGGCGTCCTTCCAAAGTACCCGAGACCACCTCATAACGACCCTGCACATCTGTCTCGGCGGTAGCCAGGGTAAAGGGAAGGCCTTTCCTAAGTAAGATAGCCTCCCCCCAGGAGCCCCGTGTGAAGCCGGAGTGCCAGACCCTGTCAAAGCCGTAAAGGTCTAAGAAGTTGCATTGTGTACCCAGGAGGTGCGTCTCTTGGAGGAAAAGAATGTCCGGTGTGTGGCGGTGGGCAGCGCGGAGTTCAGCTGTACGTTTGATGCAATCTAAGAGGCCATTGACATTCCAGGAAAGAATGTGGATGGGTCTAGTGAGAGTGTATGTCATCAGAAGAGATGGGATGGGGAGGGACGGATAGCCACAGGGGACCACACCCAGCCGGAGGAGGGTTTCCACCCAGATATAGGCTCAGAGAGGGGGCAATGGAAATGGTGATCTGTTCGTCAATTGTGAAGGTCCAAAGAAAGGAGGGGGAACGACTGCCTGCATCCATTCCCAATGGCGGCCCGTAGGCGGCCAAAAGTAACATTCTAGTGGAGGCAGTGAGCAGCGTGTCAGCTGCGGACCTACCCGTGAGACAAGGCTACTAAGGAGAACTGCAACCAGCGGCCCGTGGGCGACAGAACAAAACAAACTGTCCCCGGTCCCTCCCAACCAACTCAACTCCACCCACCCTACACTTCTGAAGTGGCCAAAACCCGAAGACAAAAAACGAACTACCCCACTAAGAGGTGATACGCTATTCTAAAACGATTAGAAACAGTCAACCAGGAGCGTGGCTGTGGAGGACCCTCCTCCATGTATACAAATGTATGCCCACATTAACAAACATAGAATGGATAACAACTAGTCACTGGATAGGTCAGAGTCTGGCTGGCAACGTGAAGGTACCCCCCGGCCGGGTCGTCCAGAGGAACCAGGGGGGAGCCCCGTCCGCGGGGCCGGGGACGGTTCGTTACCACCAGCTTCAAAGGGGAAGTGGAGGCAGGCAATTCGTTAACGAGTCACACCTCATCCTCCCCCGCAGAGCCCCGAATCACAGGGCTGCCAGACAGGTCCGAGTCCAACATGGCCCTTCGTCGAGTGTCGTCCGGTTCTGTGGCGCTGCCCATGTCGATGAGGGAAGACACCAGGGTCGGGGAAGAGGCCCCCCAGTTCGAAGCCCGAGACGGGGAGCGTCGGGGCATTGTCCCCGGCGGTTGCCCCGTCTTCTGGATCCAACTCGGCATCGCTGCGCCCTGGGTGCCCCCTGGCCCGGTTCGGACGTCGTTTTTGGAACAGGGGAAAGGGCCGCACGAGGTAGGAGGGGCCGCTCCTCCGTAAGCCAGGTCCAGGCCGCCTGTAGGGTGTCAAAGGAGAAGGTCTTGTCTTGGAAAAACACCTGAAGGTGAGCCAGGAAGAGGAGTCCATAGCGGAGGCCCAAGGCCCTGAGCTTTTGTTTACCCTTGTCGTAAGACCGACGTTGAGTTTGCACCTCTCTGGAGTAATCTGGAAAGACCATAATCTTGGAGTTTTGGAAGTGCAGTGGGCCCTGCGCCCTGGCGGCCTCCAGAATAGCGTCTCAATCGTGAAAGTTAAAGATACGGCGGATAATGGGGCGAGCGGGGGCAACAGGAGGGGGTTAGGGAGCGAGGGAGCGAGGGAGCGGTGAGCACGCTCAACCGCGAACCAAGGGGAAAGTTTCTCTTTGGGGATCCAAAATGGACCCACTCCTCGATAAAGACATCAGTGCGTCCCTTCGCCACTCCCTCCGGAAAACCCAGGAGGCTCAGGTAGTTTCATCGGGCCCTGTTTTCGGCGTCCTCGGCCCTTCGATGGAGCTCCGCGGTTTGCGTCTGCAGGCAGGCCACTTGAGACCAGAGAGTACTCACATCATCCTGTACTGTGGAAATACTGGACTCTGCCTCTGTAATGTGGGCTGTAGCGTTAAGAACGTCTTGCCGAATGAGCGCCACATCGACCCGCACCTCCCCGATCTTGGTTTCCACCGAGGCTTGTGAGGCACTGATCGCCTACAGGATAGTAGTGAGATCTCCTCCAGCCGCCCGAGGCACTGCCCCGGACCCGACCGCCGGGTCGCGATCAGGCCTGGTGTATTGGTCCATTGTTGTTTGCTTGGAGGAGGTAGTGGCTGGGGCCTCGCAATTTCTTCCCATGGTCCAGAAGAGGCAGGCGGGGGGACCCAACGAGGGGAGGGGGACGCACCAGTGCCGCGGTCGCAGTTCCCCGCCATCTGATACGGTGGCCGGCCCTCCTCCCACCCCCCTACAGCAAAAGAAAAAGGGCGGTGGCGGTCGCTGTCCAAGGCAGCGGAGGTCCTCAGGGAGCCTCGGGGGCACTCGGCCCCAGGGCCTCCCACAGGTCGCAACCGCGAGCTCCCAGGTCTCCAAAGAAGAGGAGGGGGGGACAGGCACACTTGTGCACCACCCGCCCTGGGGTTCGATCTGGCCCTCCCCCAGCCGTAGTACACCCACCGGCCTGCAGCCGCCAGGCAAAGAAAGTGCCTCCAGACCACGGGGCAAAGTGAAGCAGGAAGCCCACCGGGCCTCCAGAGTCGGGCAGCCCGTCTCCCCGGTCTCAAGGCAGGCAAGGAGGGCGGGCGACAGTATCCCAGACTGCGTTGCCACTGATCAGATGTCTCCACCGCCTAAATAGTAGTGCCCGGGCCAGTTATCTTCCCCCATCACGGGTTTCACAACACCCGCTGCCCCGGCCGCAGAGGGGGGGGCGGCGAGCCACCGCAGGCAGAGGGGGGGAGCACCGAGGTCCGATGGGGGGCCCACTACGAGTCCACAGCCAGGCCAGGCCTCAGGGCAATCCAACCAGCCCAGCAGTCGCATGGTAGGCAAGCTCGTCCCCGGTCATGGCCGCAACCCCACCAGCCCACGTCACTGCGGGCTGACACGGCCTGCCGAGGGGTTCAGGGGAGCGGGGGCCCGCACCTCACATCCCCCGCCACCTCACCTCCAGTCAGTGTAGCGTCGGACGCCTCCAGCCGCAGGCCTCCTCATGGCCCTCTGCCGTCTTCACCACCCGGGCCCCAGCAGTCACTCCGGGGCCCCCAGGTGGCCTAGGCTCAGGTCCGTTCTCCCAGGGCAGCCAGCTCCAGCCATGGCTCGGTGAGCAGGAGACACCGCATCCAGCGCCGCCCAGCGGCACCCACTCTTGCGGGTGTCTCCGTTGCGGGGGTCCGCAAGCGTCGCTTCGCTTTCCACACACCTCCACTCCAATCCGGAGCCGGTAAAGTAAGGCAGACCTCACGCCCAGTCCGGCCCCGCGGGGGCTGCAGGGGAGGGCGGGGGGACGATACCCGCCTGGGCTCCGGGCCACGAGGTCAGGCCTAGGGAGCCGTCATGTTGTGGGATGCAGGCCGCCCGGGGCAGAGGGCCGGCGAGGGCGCCCCACGATCTTGGCAGGGCCCCTGAGGGATCGAGGCGGTGCAGGTGGGATATTGGAGGCAGTCCCGGGACTTTGGGGCTTAGGTTGTTGAAAAGAGTGGGCCGATTCAAGGCGGATGACCGAGGGGGTCAGGAGCACTCTTAGAGTGCGACCGCCATCTTGATGCCTTAAGCCAGGCCCCCTTGTGGATATGTTCTCTAGGTTTAAGTTTGAGTTACTGTGGAATATCCTCTATATGGCAATACTGTTCATGCTGTGAATGAAGATCTTAGGGATAAGAAGTGGCTGGTAAAGTAGGATGGTTTCTAGTTTTCCAGATTTGTGTTGGCTGGGGCAATAATTGGTGAGTGTTCTGCTGTAAGGGATTTGGAAAGGTTTTGTTAATTTTAGTGTTTTGATTTAAACTTCAATCCATGCAGAGGTGTTTGCGACATGAAAGATAAGGTCCATCCTTGTCAATCCTATGTTTATGTTGTGAAAGAAGTCTAACAAGGGTGTTTCAGGATGTTCTCTGATTGTGCTGTGTGACGCTTTTCAATCCATTTTGCAGGGTATACTATTCTGAATGAGTTTGAACCTTCTCTCCCAAGGTGTTTCAAAGGGTGATTGTTTTTCTGTAGGGTATTTGGATGGTTCAGGGCTCTACCCTGATCCCGGAGACTGGTTGATTAATCTTTCCATTAGATGTGCATAAATGGCAATGGTTTGGATCTTGCTAAGCCTTCAGTTACCTGTGTTAAATATATGTGTATATATATATATATATATATATATATATATATGTGCCGATTCGACCAAGGAGGTGAGTTGAAATGAAATGGCTGTTTTTAAAACTAAGAACTCCTACCATGTTTGCAGGCATACTAAAGAGACATTAACAAGCACTCAAGAGCAGACTGGAATATAGTGTCAACAAGGACGCCAGTTTGCTGAGAAAGTCGTGGAGTTTTTGTTTTTCATTTTCACGCAAATTAAAATTTTAAAAGCATTTACAGTATTGCAAGTATGGGAAAATCCAGTTTGTAAAAGGCTAATGACAGTGGAAACGCGTCTCTGGGGGTACAGTCCCTCAATTCAATTCAGTCACACCACCCCCCTCAAGTACCTGCTTTGCTCCCAGCTATGCGAACCTTTTCTTTGGCTGGTGGGAGGAGCAGGTACCCAGGAGCTGTACGGCAGGGACTGAGACAGGGCAGGTTAAATGCTGGTATCGTTATATTGACGATCTGTTTATTGTTTGGGATGGAGGAATGGACTCGGCAGAGGAATTTATCAGAATTCTAAATAACAACGATCTCAATCTGCACTTCTCGGGCTCGGTTAGTCCGGTGAGAGCGGAGTACCTAGACCTGAGAGTGTACATTGAAGACAATCAGATGCATACCACCCTGCACAGAAAGGACACTGCTGGCAATTCTACACACTTTGCCAGCAGTAGTCATCCCACCCAAGAACAGCATTCCCTACGGAGAGCTATTGAGGATCCGTAGGAACTGCTCTAAGGACTCCGATTTTGAGGCGGCCGTCTCAGAATGCATCAAGAGATTTTCCATGAGGGGTTACGGCACCACCTTACTTACAAATACCTTAAAAAAAGGAAGGAAGATGCAAAGATCGCAACTCTTGGCCATTGAGACTCCTGTAGTTGGTAGGAACAGAAACTCAAATAAGAGCGATGGCAAATTCAGACTCATTACTCCTTATTCAAAAAGAGCAGGGGATCTGAAAGCCATGCTCACAAAGAATTGGAACATTCTAAAAACCGACAGTGTTCTTGCAGATGACCTACCTGCCCATCCTTTAATCACATTTAGCAGAGCTAGGTCACTCAGTGATATGCTTGTCTCTAGCCACCTTGACAAACCAACACCAAAAGCTAACTCCCTGAAGCGGATGGCAGGCTTCTTTCCTTGCGGCCATTGCAAGGCTTGCAGTGGCAGCAAACGGGTGCTATCATTTGACATACCTGATACCGGGAAGAAAGTGCCGATCAAGCACTTCATTACATGCAGCTCCCAGTTTGTAGTTTATTGTTTGGTCTGTCCGTGTGGCTTACGCTACATAGGCAACACGATCAAGGAGCTCAAGCTGAGGATCCTGGAGCACCAACGGGCGATCGAGAAAGTAGACATCTCATATCCGGTCGCCCGGCATTTTGCAGAGGAGCATAGCAAAGATCGCAAGCAACTCCGATTCTTCGGATTGGACATTGTTCCACCGAATGTAAGAGGAGGCGATAGGCTGAGGAGACTCCGCAGACTAGAGTCCAGATACATTGTAGATTTGTCTACGAAACAACCTGGTGGGCTCAACAGCGGGGAGGAACTAGCATATCACTTGGGAAAGTAATACCATAGGAGGAGTAAATTGTCCTTTCCGATAGGAAGCTATGTATACTGAAATGAAAATCCAACTAGAATATGTATGCTCCTTTGGACAATAATAACGTGAACCATATAAGATCAGGTGTACTTTTCCAAATCTGCTCCATCGGTAGTTTTCCAATTCTGATATCCATGAATTTGATTTATGAATTTCTGTATACCTTTGTTAAACCTGAATTTTGAACAAAAATGTAAACTATGATATATATACTTTTTGTCCCCCGATGAAGTCGAGTATGGACCACCATAGGTGTGTAAATATGTACATAGATATACAATCCAACTTGCATATATATGCACTGTACGTGACAAGTATGAGATTTAATTTGCATATGTATGTGTAGATAATAGGATTGAGTTTATAATTTTGAAACATAGGTTTTGTCTCCTTCACTGCGGACGATACTGCAGTACAGGGATAATCACATAAAAAACGTGACCTGAGAGTATCCATCTTGGCAACCTAGCTACAATCTTTATCTTAACACACACCGAGATGTGGTTGAGTCTAACTTGACTTTTGTAAATAGTGTAAATACACTTTTTCCTTTGCGAGTTCCTTGAACTTAAAGAGTATTTTTCTGTTATATATCCCGTAAACAGCACTATCTAGGAATCATGATGAATCATGACGTAACAATTTGGTTCACCTTCACTTATAGGATAGGAACTAATTCTCTTCTTTCATGTGCCTGAGGACTTTCGTTACTTCCTATGTTTTTTGCACTGTTTTGATTATGTTAGCATTGTATACATATGCCATAGGACACAAGCCGATCCACGGCTTTATTTTAAACATGATTACTTCATGTTCAAATCAGAAAAGACCCTTGGATAGAACACCATTCCAAGATGGCGCCCACAGTGGCTCAAAGGGGTATAGTCCTATGTCTATGACAATGCTCACGACCTGTTTATTTATAATATGGATTGTAAGATGTGGATGAATGACACACTGACGAAGGCTCACGCCGAAACGCGTCTGTGCTTTTCTTTTCCCTCTAATTAAACCCTGGTTTAATCTTGGTCCGCGAGTGCTGCCTCTTTCTTGTGGATTCTGAGGAGAGTCGAGCGACAATATATATATATATATATATATATATATATATATATATATATATATATATATATATATATATATATATGTGCCGATTCGACCAAGGAGGTGAGTTGAAATGAAATGGGCTGTTTTTAAAATAAGAACTCCTACCATGTTTGCAGGCATACTAAAGAGACATTAACAAGTACTCAAGAGCAGACTGGAATATAGTGTCAACCAGGACGCCAGTTTGCTGAGAAAGTCGTGGAGTTTTTGTTTTTCATTTTCACGCAAATTAAAATTTTAAAAGCATTTACAGTATTGCAAGTATGGGAAAATCCAGTTTGTAAAAGGCTGATGACAGTTGAAACGCGTCTCTGGGGGTACAGTCCCTCAATACAATTCAGTCACACCACCCCCCTCAAGTGCAAGGACTCTTTGTTAATTGCGAGGAGGTCTTTGTTCATGTATATATGTATATATATATATATATATCATTCAGATGCCCCAGATCACAAGGACGCCACTCCAAGGGAGAAGATTAACAAATCCTTTATTGCAGAGCCACAGGACACAGCCCCAACTGATATAAAGTCCCGACGCGTTTCGGTGCTGCCTGCACCTTAATCATGGGAATGGGAAGGTTTGGCAAAACCCGGAGCTGGAACCTCAATTTATTGTCCCACAGGGGCATTCACTCTCCAGTGAGTGGCATGCCGGGATTTGAAGTTCCCAATCCGCCCTTCCGGTAGGGTCCGTAATTTTGTCAATTTTGTTTTTCTTCCCGGTGTCTGTATACATTATACAGACACCGGGAAGAAAAACAAAATTGACAAAATTACGGACCCTACCGGAAGGGCGGATTGGGAACTTCAAATCCCGGCATGCCACTCACTGGAGAGTGAATGCCCCTGTGGGACAATAAATTGAGGTTCCAGCTCCGGGTTTTGCCAAACCTTCCCATTCCCATGATTAAGGTGCAGGCAGCACCGAAACGCGTCGGGACTTTATATCAGTTGGGGCTGTGTCCTGTGGCTCTGCAATAAAGGATTTGTTAATCTTCTCCCTTGGAGTGGCGTCCTTGTGATCTGGGGCATCTGAATGATGTAATACGCGGCAGGCTCCAAGCCGCGGAGGATGCACCGCCTGCAAGCAAACGCGGGTCTGCGAGGCTGTGGACTGTTACAGCCTGCCAGTAAGAGAGAGCGAAATTGGAGCCAAGAATGCTGACCCTAAGCCCACTGGAGGGCTTGGAACATTATACAGACACCGGGAAGAAAAACAAAATTGACAAAATTACGGACCCTACCGGAAGGGCGGATTGGGAACTTCAAATCCCGGCATGCCACTCACTGGAGAGTGAATGCCCCTGTGGGACAATAAATTGAGGTTCCAGCTCCGGGTTTTGCCAAACCTTCCCATTCCCATGATTAAGGTGCAGGCAGCACCGAAACGCGTCCGGACTTTATATCAGTTGGGGCTGTGTCCTGTGGCTCTGCAATAAAGGATTTGTTAATCTTCTCCCTTGGAGTGGCGTCCTTGTGATCTGGGGCATCTGAATGATGTAATACGCGGCAGGCTCCAAGCCGCGGAGGATGCACCGCCTGCAAGCAAACGCGGGTCTGCGAGGCTGTGGACTGTTACAGCCTGCCAGTAAGAGAGAGCGAAATTGGAGCCAAGAATGCTGACCCTAAGCCCACTGGAGGGCTTGGAACATTATACAGACACCGGGAAGAAAAACAAAATTGACAAAATTACGGACCCTACCGGAAGGGCGGATTGGGAACTTCAAATCCCGGCATGCCACTCACTGGAGAGTGAATGCCCATGTGGGACAATAAATTGAGGTTCCAGCTCCGGGTTTTGCCAAACCTTCCCATTCCCATGATTAAGGTGCAGGCAGCACCGAAACGCGTCTGGACTTTATATCAGTTGGGGCTGTGTCCTGTGGCTCTGCAATAAAGGATTTGTTAATCTTCTCCCTTGGAGTGGCGTCCTTGTGATCTGGGGCATCTGAATGATATATATATATATATATATATATATATATATATATATATATATATAATTGCTCTCTGTATACATATATTCTTGCAGAGAAAGCGCATGTGAAACGTTCTCCTGTACTCCTGTATTAGTTTAATAGCAGGAACAAGATATTTCAACTCTGACCTGCCGTAAAGTTATCAGTTTCTGTTAAAGCAATGTAGTATCTCCAACAAAGTTGCACAGTAGGTAAATTGTGTATTTGAGTGGGGAGTCGGTTCACATTTTATTAACAGATTTGTCCAAAAAACATATGTTCATAGTTAGATTTGTATAGTTTAGGTCTATACGTTTTGAGGTCTCATGGAGTAGGCTTGACCGATTGTAGACTGAATTCACTGTTTGATGGGTCAGGTATAGGGCATTCCATCAGTGGATGTTTCTTCAAGCAATAATGGTTGACTGTATTTGCTCTTAGGGAAGCTTTTCTAAGAGTTTCATAATTCTGTGGTGTAATCTTTTTTTAGTCAAGATTAGGGCAGGCATGTGAAGAGAATTCTAGCATAACGATTCTATTCCTAGTAAAATCATGCTGATTGACTACTTCCATCTTGAGTTCATCATTATAATATAGTGATTTGGTTTCTGGGTATTAATGTCACTTCTTGTAGTTTTATTGCGATAAAGATAGGAGGTGTATAAGTGTTGAGGATCCATTTGCAAAAAAATGTCCAAAGACAGATTGGGGCTGTCAAGCTGGTATTTACCATTTTTGGGTTTATCCAAAATGAAGCAGAGATGTCTGAAACACTCAGGGCCTTTTTCACAAAGGTAAACTTACACTTTTGTGTAAGTCTACTTTTGTTTGGTATTTACAAACTTCAAGTAAATAGTGGAAGGAGGAGAATCCACTAGCTGAACCTATTTGCCTTTACATGGGGTATTGTGGATGAAATTCAGCTAGTAGGTTTTCCACAGTATGTAGCTTTTGCCACCAGAAACTGTAGGTGTTCCATTAACGCTCAACTCGTACAGAGTTTTTTACAATTTATTGGACCATGAGTTCTGTGTCAAATTTGGGAGGCTCCTACCCTATATCTTTACACCTGCAGGGCCCTTCCTCATTAAGGACCCAATTTATTATTTAGCCGGTGGAGTTTTCTCTGTTGGCTTTGTGGAGGAATTAACGTCTGTTAGACTAAGACTACTCCTTTTGCCAAATTCAAACATGACTGGCGGTTATTTCTAAAGCATTGGTAGGAACCGCCGTCGCAGCGGTTCCTGATAACTCGTTTTAAAGTTTGGCTTTGTTTAGGAATTAACATCTGTTAGGCTAAGACTACTCCCTCTTTCAAATTCAAACATGACTGGCGGTTATTTCTAAAGCATTGGCAGGAACTGCCGTCGCGGCAGTTCCTGATAACTCGTTTTAAAGTTTAGCGCATGGCTCCGTCAACATGATGGCGCTGTCCGTCAAACTTATTTTTTTCATTATTGTATAAATGAAAATCCTGAAGTGGGTTTTCTTTTTAAAAATAAATGACCCCTCACTATGAGAGTTATCTCCCAAGGCGAAGGATGCATTAGGCAGTTTTCACTATCCGTTACATCCAGGGTTTTCCTGGCGGTAACGGGCAGTGAAAACTGACCTTTATGTCTGCCCATTTGAATTAGGTGGACAGAGATACAGGTCAACCTCCGTCTGCCTTTACCCCATTGTATTTACAACAAGGGGTGGTGAGGGACAGAGTCTCTGAATTAAGCAGAAAGCTCTCACCCAGTCAAGAGATCAGGGCTAGATCCAACACCGTTTTTTAGCTCACTGCACCATCCCAGTTTCAGAACCTGGCTGTATGCAAATTAGTCTGTTCCTGTCCCAGTGCATGATGGAAACAGGACAAACCAAACTACAAAAGCCAATTCTTACACTGGGAAGGAAACAAGCTCCCGGGGACCGGTTTCTGGCATTACAGCCGTCTTCGGCCCGGTTTGCTTGAATCCTGATGGTGCAATGAGCAAGGGTCTCACATCTGAGAATACCCTTCCACGCTTAGGGTGGACAAAAATATTTACAACAAGGGGTGGTGAGGGACAGAGTCTCTGAATTAAGCAGAAAGCTCTCACCCAGTCAAGAGATCAGGGCTAGATCCAACACCGTTTTTTAGCTCACTGCACCATCCCAGTTTCAGAACCTGGCTGTATGCAAATTAGTCTGTTCCTGTCCCAGTGCATGATGGGAACAGGACAAACCAAACTACAAAAGCCCCATTGTGCCATCGGAGACGGTGCAACCATGGAGGAGTCGGAGTAGTCTGTTTCTTGGTCACACCAATGGTCCGCCCATATCTAAATTTGGCAGGCGCACCATCATCTTGATGGTAAGGATACTCCGTTGCTGTTGTGAAGGAGTATTCTTACTGCCAAGATTAAAATCAGCCCTTAAAAAGGAGAGGACCCACAGTGTTTATTTATTTATTTATTTATTAATAAAATTTTTAGAGCGCGAACAAAGGCCCAAGGGCGTCTCGGCGCTAGAATATCTGCAGAATTTAACCGGTGAGGGGAAGAGTGGGTCTACTGGTTAAAAAGCCAGGTCTTGAGTTGTTTGCGGAAAGACCAGAGTGAATGGCTTGATTTGATCGAGAAAGGCAGTGTGTTCCAGAGTTTGGGGGCTGAGACAAAAAATCGTCTGTCTCCCCATGAAACAGATTTGCTACGTGGAACCACGAGGTCATTTAGACTTGAGGAGCGTAAGGTTCTGGAAGGACAGTAAGGAGTCAAGTTTTGCATGAAGAAGGCAGGTCCCATATTGTGCATAGCCTTGAACACTATACAGAGAGCTTTGAATTTTATCCTATTCCTTATAGGTAGCCAGTGTAGCTCTCTGATAGTTGCAGAAGCGGAGTGGTGTTTGGGAATTCTGCCCAGGAGTCTTGCTGCTGAGTTTTGGATTATTTGCATTTTATTCAAAACTCTTTCTTGTGCATTCAAGAACAGAGCATTGCAGTAATCCAGGGTCGACAGTACCAGCGAGGTGACCAGTGTTTTGCCAGCTGATTCGGGAATGAAGGGGAGGATTTTTTTGATTAGTCTCAGTTTATGAAAAGCTGCGGACGTAATCTGGTTAGCATGAGGGAGAAAGGTGTGACGGTCGTCGAAAATGACTCCGAGATTCCTCACCTTGCTAACCGGCTCAGGGCGAGGGCCCAATGACGTGGGCCACCAACAAGAGGACCATTCCGGGGTCAGATGACCAAAGATGACTACTTCCGTCTTGTCGGAATTTAATTTTAGGCAGTTGGAAGCCATCCAGGTCCCAATTGCCAACATGCCCTGATTGAGGTCATTGGCTTTTTTATGGCCATCATTCTTAATGGCCAGGACCAACTGGGTATTGTCCGCATAGGAGGTAAGGCTCATCCTATGTGCTCGAATGGTATTGGCAAGGTCCGACACGTAGATATTAAAAAGTGTCGGACTAAGGGATGAGCCTTGAGGAACTCCACATGGCAGAGACAGTGTGGAAGAATGGAAAGAGCCCATTGTAACCACCTGAGTCCTATTGGCAAGAAATGAGGCCAGCAGTTTCCTGGCGTTGTGTTGGACACCAATGTTTTCGACACGGTCGATCAAAGTAACATGATCGACTGCGTCGAAAGCTGCCGACAGGTCAAGCAGTATTAAAACTGCAGTGCCCCCGCCATCCCGGATGGATCGAATATCATCCGCGGCTTTGATCAGAGCCGTCTCCGTCCCACGAGATTGGCGAAAGTCAAACTGGGAGTCGTCGAGAAGATGATGTTCCTCTAAAAAGGCCTAGAGTTGTGAATTCATGGCCTTTTCGGCTATTTTTGCCAGAATTGGAAGGTTGGCGATAGGTCGATAGCTCTTTAATTCTTCCATATCAAGATGAGGTTTTTTTAACAGTGGTTTGATGAGGGTCTGTTTTAATGTGGCTGGGTAGTTACCTGAAGTGAGCATGAAGTTGCAGATAGAGGTGATGATGGGAAGCACCACTTCGATGACAGGAAGTAACACTCTAAGGGGACATGGATCAAGAGCGGAACCCGATTTTATGGTGGATATAATGTCCGCGACCTGAGAGCTGGAGATATCTTTGAACTGAGAGAGGGTGGGTCCTGTTTGAAAGGTTGTCGGCGAATTAGGGGGGGAGTTAATATTATTGGCGAAGGCGGAGTAGATGTCATTAACTTTGCCAAAAAAGAAGTTAGCCAAGTCGTTGCATAGCGATTGAGAGGGTGGAGGGGTTACATTAGAAGAGTAACCGGCTAGCTGCTTAGTAGTTTCGTACAGTGCCTTATTGGAGTTTTTAGCTAGTTCGATTCTGTCGCTGAAGAACTTTTTCTTAGCCTCGCTAATCATGTATTTGTATATAACCAGCGTTTCTTTATACTTGATTTTGGCCTCGGCAGAGTAATCTTTCCGCCAGTGTCTCTCTTTATTCCTGCACTGTTGTTTCTGGTTTCTTAGTGCCTCTGAATACCAGGGGGCAGACGGAGCAGATCTATTACGAGATCGTTGTTTAAGAGGGGCCAGATGGGTGGCTGCGGAGCCCACCCACTCATTGAATTGTGTAATGGCGATATTGGGATCGGCTGATAGGGATGGGGTAGAATTGGTCAGAAGAGTTTTCAGGCTGGCAGCGTCAATATCATTCCAAACCGGAAAAGGCTCACGTAGGGCAGAATGCTGTTTAGGAGAGCCGGAATCATGAATTGTCAGCGATGCCAAAATGACATAATGATCTGACCAGGTGAGGGGGAGGATTTGGGAAACATGTAGCTCCACTAAATTAGTGAAGATGCCGTCCGAAATGTGGCCCCCTTCATGTGTGGAGGATTTGACCATCAGTGGAAGACCAAAGATGGACATATCAGCTAAAAAAGTAGCTGTGTCCTTGTCCTCGGTTTTATCAAAATGGAAATTGAAGTCGCCAAGGACAGTTAGGGAGCTGTCCAAGGCTAAGGATTCCAGGATGGTCCTGAGATCTGAAATAAATCCGATCCTTGACCCAGGGGGTCGGTATAAAAGGATCCCTTTAAAGTTAAAGGATGGAGTCAATTTGATGGAGAATTGTAAGGCCTCACATGATGGTAGCGAAATTGGATTGGTTTTGACAGTAAATACATCACGTAAGATGATTGCAATTCCACCACCTTTCTTACGCTGTCTGTCCAATCTGTGGATAGAGAAGCCTGTGGGAACTGCGATAACTAGATCAGGATCAGACTGTCCATCCAAGTTTCGGTCAGGAATAAAATGTCAAGTTTTTTGTCCTCAATCAAGTCAGCTATGTCCTGTCGGTGTTTACCGAGCGACCGAACATTAATGAGGGCCATGACGTACGCTTTATGAGGTTTAGAGTTAATGGTGAGAGAGGGCTTAAACAAGAAGGGTATAGAGGATTTACAGCAGGGGCAGATGTGGGCAAGATCTCGTGCGAGGAACAAAGGGTCAAGTACCAAGCACGACTGATGTTGAGAAGGATGCAACTGCCGGAGCATGCTTGACGTGTATGACCCTCGTGTGCTCTCGGGAGCTGAACCAGGGGGGGTGGCCCTGGGCCCGGTCCAGGCGCGGACGGGCGCAGACGGGCTTGCCTTTGGCGCGCCCGCTGTGCCCGCCCGCTGCGCGGACGGGTAGGTCTGTTGTTTTTATCCATGAATTGGGGGGAGTGGGAGGAGGGTGGGAGGAGCGATCACCTAGACCGGCAGCCTTCCCCTGCCCAAGATGGCGGCTAAAGTGGCTGGACTAGGTTGTCAGCGCCTAATAACGGCGGCGCTGTGTCAGGCAGGTCGGGGAAAGCCTTGTGTGAAGCAGATCTCACACCAAGGTGGGGATAAATGATTTTAAAAACTGCAAGCTAAAATATATACAGGTTTTAAAAAACGAGTTCTTATTAATCAATCACTCGCGCTATTCACAAAGGTGCACAAGAGAGTGCTGAGATCCCCCAGCTTCCGCCTCAGGGGTCGATTAAGCAGAATCCACGAGGGAAGAAGGAGACGCCCTTAAATATCCTGGGAGGGCGGGAGGAGCGATCACCTAGACCGGCAGCCTTCCCCTGCCCAAGATGGCGGCTAAAGTGGCTGGACTAGGTTGTCAGCGCCTAATAACGGCGGCGCTGTGTCAGGCAGGTCGGGGAAAGCCTTGGGTGAAGCAGATCTCACACCAAGGTGGGGATAAATGATTTTAAAAACGTATTTCTCTGATGTCTGATGGCAGAGACTTATCTGGCCCCTCTGTCAAAAACCCTTGATTCAAAGGGCCCTCCACCACGCTACTGTTAGCTCAATGTGGTGGATGCTGCACCCTATTTATGGTGCTGCTTCCACCATTGTCTTCTCCTACTGGGGATCATCATGCAAGGTATGGTGGACCTGGGCAGGATTTTATAAAAACCTTCTTTACATTCAGGGAGAATACACAGTGGATGTAAAGGATTTTTTTTTTATTTGACGTAATTTACCTTCTGGTACCAATATTTCACTGGGAGGGCTTTAACCACCTGAAGATTCCTAGGAAGACAGTATAAGGCCACCGGAAACTTTATGCGACTACCAGTAAAATGGCTTAATCATTGGACAAAGTTGCCCCTTATTATGTGTCTTCAAATCCAGGAAACATGACCATAAGATATTTGTCCTACTATTATGTTGGCACACCAAGTCCATTTAGGACACACTATCTACTGCCTTTAGCCAACTATGTATGGTAGGTCGTTCTGAATTTAGCCAATTAACATGGATCTCTCGCCTGGCAATAAGCACCAAGTAGAAAAGGCACTTCAGACGATTTGCCGAGATGCAGTTCCCTAGCAGCATATCCGGACCACAAAGAATTAGATAATGACTTACCTGCAACTTTGTTGACAGCATGTCAGAAATTATATTACTTGGTTCACACCAAAACAGCTTTAAAGGTGAGTCAACTCACAAACTAATTCAATCAATCAATCAATTTTAATTTTTTTATTTTTTTTTTAAATAATTTTTATTGTAGTCATACCTGTACAGGCCAATACACACATATAAGTAGCATCATAAGTTTTAGCAGATATATAATACATCTCGTCAATCAGTACACAGCCGTCCGGCCCACAACCCGGGGGTTGGGCGGCGTTGAAACCTCTGCTCATCCATGCCTGACGTTCAGTACAGAGGAGTGGTTAGTGTCCGGATTAAGTGTATGACTACTTTTATGGCCCTACTAAACTACACGCTAATCCCCAACTCCCCTTCCCTGCGCCAACCCAAAAACTCCCCCCCCCATCCCATCCCGCACACCACCACCCGCCTAAGGCTACGCTGTTACCATCCCTGGGTTGCTGGCTTCAGTCTCCCTACATTCCTGCTGCTCCTAGGGCCTCAACTCGCCTCCTCCGTCCCCCCTACCCCGGGAGTCTCCTCCTCTGCGTCAGCTTCGCTATCCCTGAGTGCCTGCACCATTACTTCCCATGCGGTCGCAGTGTCAGCTGCTGTCTGGCTAGGGGTCCTGCGCGCAAGTTGGTATCTATGTGTGCTGTCAGCCGTGGCCCATTTTAGAAACTCCTGCCGCCATCTTCGTGGAGTAGGCCCCATCCTCGCCTTCCAATTCTTGGTGATCTCCCTCTTAGCCACCATCAGTCCCATGTCGATAAACTTACTCGTGAGCTTATTTTTGGGGGTATGGGGAAACCAGTGCAAAAGACATTCCGCCGGTCCGTACTCTATAGATCTTTCAGTCACCTCATTCAGCACCTCCCCTACTTCCTGCCAATAATCCCGTAGGGCCGGGCATGCCCACAGCATGTGCACTAACTCAGCCCCCTCCTCCGGGCACCGGGGGCAGGCCGCCGTGTCATCGCCAAAATACCGCCTGATTCTACCTGGGGTCATGTACGCCCTATGCAACACATAGTAGTGGATCAGCTGGAACCTGGCGTTTCTCGTGCTGCGAGCCCTACGGACAAGTTGTGCCCACGTCTTGTCCGGTATGTCCCTATTCAGATCCGCCTCCCATTTGGTTTTTAGGGATGTGAGAGGAGGGATATTCTCCCTAATCATCCGATTATATAGGCATGTAACCGCCTTAATCGTGCCCGCCGCCATCATGGTGTACTGGCACGCCGCTGCCGTCCCGGGTTCCTCAAGTCCCGTGCCCCAGTGGGCGTGCATCGCCCTGGTTACTGCTGCATGCAGCAGAAATCCCCCTCTCGGGATACCGAAGCGTTCTATTAACTCCTGGAACGGGAGCAGTGCGCCACTTTCAAAGAGGTCCCCAACTACCTGTATCCCCGCTTCCTCCCACTCCTGTAGTTGCGACCAGTCGCCGCCATGCGGTAAGGCCGTCAGCATGCCCAGTGGTATCTCAGGCGCGTATGGGCGCTGGGTACCCGCTCTCTTCTGGGTCCGGTTCCAGCATTGACGGTATGTGCGCTGCTCCAGCGACAAATCCCGACTGTCCAGCCGTACGCCAGGACGTGTCTGGGCGTCCCCCGCGAGCTTTCGTCCTCTGGGCCCCGAAATACCCTCGCTACCTCCTGCGTGAAGACTTACAGTTGGGCTGCTAGGTAATAGAGCTCAAAGTCTGGCACTGCCAAACCCCCCTCATCTTTCGGGCGAGAGAGCGTGGCCAGCGCTACTCTGCACCGTCCCGCTCCCCAAATGAACGTTGTGATTTGAGATTTAAGGAGCTTAAAGAAGGAGCCAGGTATCCAGATTGGGAGCGTCCGGAAATAATACAGTAATCTCTGTAGGGCAACCATCTTTAGTAGGGAAATCCGGCCCGCTACTGATAGTGGTAATGTGGACCAGAAGGACATACAGCCCTTCAGTCCATGTACGCATCGTCCCAGGTTGCCCTCAAGCAAGTCCTCCGGCTTATGGTAGATATGGACCCCCAGGTATTTCATGCAGGTAGGGTTCCAGGTCGCCTCCGACTGGTGTTGTGGCTGGGCAGTGCCCTCCAGTAGCGGGAACAAGCTTGTCTTGGGCCAGTTAACCCGCAGGCCCGACATCTCTCCGAAGCTCTCCAGTAGAGCTTCCGCTCTCCGTAAGTCCTCACCTCCGTCGCAGAGGAACAGTAGTAAATCATCGGCATACAGCGAGATGAAATGCTGTCCGTCACGGGCCCGCACTCCACGGGTGTGCCGCCCCGTTCGGGCCGCAGCCGCCAGCGGCTCAATAGCCAGTGCAAAAAGAAGCGGTGATAGGGAGCAGCCCTGACGAGTGCCCCGCTCCACCGGGTATCGGAGGGACACCGCCGGTCCCACCCTTACCCTTGCAATCGCTTCCGCGTAAAGGACCTTCGTCCAGTGAATATAACCAGCACCCAGGCCAAAGCGCTCCATGACAGCATAGAGGTAGTCCCACTTGAAGCTGTCGAAGGCCTTTTCAATATCAACCGAGAGGACCAGTTCCGTCCCTGCCCCTTCGTTCAGCCCGTCCATGAGACGGATGAGCCTTCTGATATTGATCGTGGTGTTGCGTTTCGGTATAAAGCCGTTCTGGTCGTCGTGTACAAGCCCCGCCATGTGAGGCAGGAGCCTCGCCGCTAGTATGGAACTCAGGATTTTATAGTCTGCGGTGAGCATAGAGAGCGGTCTATAGGACGCAGGGTCATCACTCTCCCTGCCGGGCTTCAGCAGTGGGACCACTAATGCCTCCCTCATCGACTGCGGTAGCCGTCCCGTCGCCTTGGCCTCCTTATAGACAGTCAGGAGTCGCGGTGCCAGTATGTCCAGATATTTGTTATAGAACTCTATGGGGAGTCCGTCTAACCCCGGCGATTTGTTCCTCGCCATGCGCCGCACCGCCGATCGTATCTCCCCCACGTCAATGTCCGACCCCAAGTCCTTCGCTTGCTCAGCCTCTATCCGGTGTAGGGGCAGATCAGCCAGGAAGGGTTCCACCAGTCCCGTCCTGTCTCCCGGGGCACTCTTGTACAGGCCCTCGTAATATTTCTGGAAGCCGTTGACTATGCCCAGCTGAGTTTGTTGTATCACGCCCGTCATATCCCGCAGTTGGAGTATGGGAGCGCATCGTCTGGCGGGGTTCGAGAGCCACGCTAGGAGGGTGCCCGCCTTATCGCCGTCAACATGGGAGCGTAGCACATAGCGCTTGTAATCAAAGGCTCGGAGCCTCTCCACTTCGACGGCTACCGTCTCCCTGGCCAAACAGAGAGACTCCTGGAGTTCCGGGCGTCCGGGCCGCCTCCTCTCCACCTCCCTCAGTCTAGCATCCGCCGTAGCCAAATCGCCCAGCAGTACCCTGCGCACGCCTACATAATCCCTGATACAGATACCCCTCACCACTACCTTGAAGGCGTCCCACTCCGTCGCCCTTGAGGTCGCTGTCCCTTCATTCTCCGTGAAATACAAGGCCACTCCTTCCGCTAGGGCCTCCCCGAAAAGGGGGTCCTCCAGAGTCTCAGGCCGCAGTTTCCAGAGCGGAACCCTGGGCTTCTCCGCCACCCACGCCAGCCGGATCAGGAGCGGGTTATGGTCTGAGATTGTTCTCGATAGGTACTCTGAGCCAGTGACGCATGGTAGCACCTCCCGGGAGCAAAGTATGGTGTCCAAACGGACATGCAAGTCATGGAGCCCGGAGAAAAATGAGTAATCCCGGTCAGTCGGGTGTTGCCCTCTCCAGACGTCTATAAGTTCCCAGCTCTCCTGCCAGTCCCTCCTACCTCTAGAGAGCCTGTAAACCGGGGAGTCACGAAGGGGGGGGTGAGACCTGTCCAGCAAGGGGTCGGCAATGGAGTTAAAGTCACCCCCTAGCAGGACCGGGCCTGCAAGGGAGTGGGCCAGCGTCCCTGACAGTGTCGCGAGGAAAGCCAATTGGTCCGTGTTTGGGGCATAAATGCTAGCTAATACTATATCTCTACCTTCAAGCTTCCCCTCCACCACCACATACCTCCCTTCCTGGTCAACCCATTGGCGTGTGAGTTGGAAAGGCGTGCCTGCCCTAACCCATATGAGCACTCCTCGCGCATAGGCCGAATAGCTGGTGTGATAAACCTGTCCCCGCCATCTCCTCTGTAGGGCCTCCCCCTCCTGCCGTGTGAGATGCGTCTCCTGCAGCATTGCGATGTGTACTCCCCTCCGTACTAAATAGGCATGTATTTTGTGTCTGCGCTGCATAGTGTGTAGGCCCCGGACATTCCAGGTAATACAGGTCAAATCATTTACATTAGCCATTATCCCAGTAATCCGGTCGAAACACTCCCTCCAGGTCCAGCCCGTCGGCGGTGATGGTGCCCCCTCTGAAAAAAACAAAACTCCCCAACATCCCTACCCATGGTGCACCCAGGGTCAACAACTTCAAAAAAAAGCAAACAATCCCCAACTGTGGAACCCCCCCCCCTCCCCCAGAACAGGCCCCAATATCGAAATACCAGTCCCCATCCAAACTCCCGTACCTGATGACCCAGGTCTCAACTACACAGCCGTAGCTGTGGGTGCCTTAAGGGCCTACGGAGCACGGCCTTGTCCAGAGGGAGGCCGCGCCGCCCATCTCCACACTCCCTCCCCAGTTCCTCATGGCCCCTCTGCCCTGAGCCCCGCCGTGTGCCCCGGCCCCCACTATGTGCATAGGCAATGGTCCCCCCTCACAGTTCCCCAAACATTACCCACTCTGCATCGACAGTAGTTCATATATTGAGGATCTCGTCCGCAGTCTGCGGCGTCACCAGCTCCGTGCGGTGAATCCCCGATAGGTCCGACTCCGAGCCAGAGGCCGATACATGAGTGTCCGAGTCCGTGGCCCCCCTAGATCCGGGACCTTCCGCTCGACCGAGCTTCTCCACCTCCAGCAGCGCCGCCTGTCGTTCCGCTTCAGTCTGAGAGGCCGATGGGCCTAGCTTCCCTCGCCCCCGTTTCCATAGTCTCTTCGATTTCCGCAGCCGTTTGGGCGAGCGTTCCCGCTCTTTTTCTCGCTCTTCTCTCATCCTGGCGCCGTCAGTCCCGGCCTTGTATGTCTCCCACCAGTCCCAGGCTTCCGCTGAAGTCGCAAAGAAGATCGCCTTGTCGTCCACTACCACTCGTAGCCTGGCTGGGAAGAGCAAGGAGTAGGCAATCCCTTCATTCCGCAGTTCCCTCTTGATCGTGAGGAAGGAGGCTCGTTGTTTCTGCGTTTCGAAGGTGAAGTCCGGAAAAAGTGTGACTCTACTGTTCGCAATCTGGAAAGGGCCATCCTCACGAGCCTTCCGCAGGAGCAGATCTCTGTCCTTGTGGTGTAGCAACTTGGCTATGATCGGTCTGGGTGGGAGCCCGGGCTTGGGCGGTCCTGAGGGGACCCTGTGGGCCCGCTCCAGAGTGAAGAATGGCGAAAGCCCTTCCGGCGCCACCACCGATTTCAGCCATTCCTCCATATAGGCAATCATGTCCCCCGTCCCCTCCGTCTCCGGCACACCTACGATCCGCACGTTGCTGTGTCGGCTTCTATTTTCCGCGTCCTCCGCTCGCCTTTCCAGGGTGCTTATGCGGTCCAGGGCCTCCGTCAGCTTTCTCTCCATCGCCTTGTGAGCCGGCGCCATGACCTCGAGCACCACTTCAGCCTCCTTGACCCTGTCTTTTAGTTTGTCGTGGTCCGCCCGGAGTAGGCCCAGCCCCGACGCCACCTGCGCTATGTCGTTGTGGAGCGCATCTCTGGTGGCCGTTATGGCGTCCAGTATCCGGTCCTGCAATCGCTGCAGGTCTGTCTGCTCAGCGGGGCCCCCTTCCACTGCTTCCGACGTTGCCGCCTCCTCCACCTTGGCCCTCGGCTTCCCCATCGTGGCCGGCCTCGCCGCTCTCGCTTTCCTCGCCTGCTTGCTGTCCCCGGGCCTCGGCCACGTGGTCCGCCTCTGTGCGCTGCGGGGCCTCGCTGCTCGACCACTGCGCCCCAGAGTAAGCGTCCGTCGCGCTGTTCGGCCCCCGGGTGCTGTGGGGTATCGTTCACTCCCCCCTGGGGTGGCGTGGTAGGCTGGACGCCAAAGTCCCTTCACTGTCCCTCGGGATCCTTCCTTATGCCCCCATATGCTGCACGGGCCACTGCTGTGGGGGCGAGGGGGGGGAGGGGGGCCCAGGATGCACAGCTCCGTGCACCGTCTCCCACGGACCCCCTCTCAGGGCGGCCCCCCTCACCTGTTGGGTCGGCCGGTGCCTGGGGCCAGGTTGGAGCTCCGGTTCTCGTCCTCTCGGCAAGGAGTCCGCCAGGAGGCCTCGCCCGCACCGCCCACTTCCGATATCGCCGCACACCGCAGCCGGGCGCTAAGGATCAATCCTCGCCGTGTGGGGTCCGTCGCTGCCGGCGATCGCGCCTCCCCTATGTACGCCGGCAGTGTGTTCCTCTGGCAGCCCACCGCCTTTCAGGGCTCCGCCGTGGCAGCCATCTTGCTCGGCGCCGTTCTCCCCTCCGCTCCAGGGGCCGCCGCGATCGGCGGTCGTTCTTGGCTCTGCGATGCCGCCGGCTGCCCAGATCTCGTCCGAGCAGTCACCGCCGGACTTCCAATCGGCGCCGGGGCACACACGGGCTCTTCGGCCCTTCTGTCAGGATTCCTGTGGGGAAGAGGCGCGGAGCTCCGGGCTCACGCCGCCATTTCCCTCGGCGCTCAAGCCACGCCTCAATCAATCAATCAATCACAGACATTTATAAAGCGCACTACTTACCCGGAGGGTCTCAAGGCGCTCAAATTCTTATTGTTTGTTCCCCCTCCTTCACACCTTCTGAGTAGGCAACATGTCTGTACTGAATCTCGTCACCTTTCTCTGTGTCAGGTAGATTTTGTGCTAGGTAAAGAAATTCTTCTTCTTTAAGGCGGCGGGTTTAACTATAGAGTATAAGATATGTCATGATACTTGCCATAAATCTGATTGATCCGTGCTTGGCAAGCATCCTTTCCAAGATTGGTAAGGGATCTTCATGTGCTCCCCATCTGCATTTAAGAACTCCCGATACCAGATTGCCCCCTCCTTTTTTGGTAAGTTGGGATCTAACAGTCTCTCCTTATATTCCCAGTCCATTTTATGTGCCATGTTTGCCTGGCCCACCATGACACCAGTTGAAGATACTTAAATCTACTAACTCACCCCCATTACTTCAACAAAAGTACACCACATAATAAGGCCTGTTTTATCCGTCAGCTGTCCCCGCCGTTTTAGTCCCGCCTTCATCAATGGGAGACTCAACTTATCTTCCAAAAACTATGAAGTCCTAGACAAGTTCCAGATCGGTGCATAGGTGGAAGAGTAATCTATACCTAATATTTACCTCACCCTATACCTTATTATCTCTGAGAAAGACTGGACTACTTTCAACCACACCGTTTTGAAAACATTGTTGGCCCCCCTACTTACATACAAAGCCTTCCTGTCCCAGAGCTCCCAACATACTAAAATAGAGGCTCTCTCTATATGAGTCATCTACATTGGAAAGCACTATTCTACAATTTTTAAACTGGAAAACATGTAGATATATCTGGACATCTGGGAGAGCTAGACCTCCTTTGGCTAACCTTCTTCTCATTTTTTTCTATGTCAATCTGGGACTTATTGAAGCCCAAAGGAGAACCCTATCTTTCCCTATATGGTGACAATACTGTTCTTGGGAAAGGTGAGCAGGATATTATCAAACAGAAAGGTGAGTTTTGGCAATATTTTTTAAATACACTCTCCCATATATAGCCAAAGTGAGATTTGTCCATTTGCTTAGCTAACTTTTTTCCTCCTTCATCACTCTCTCTAGGTTGACTTTCGTCATCTCTTATAGTCACCTTGATTCCCAAATATCTAATTTTGGGTTGAAAATGAGATCTTATATTTTCCAAGTTGCAACCCATTATCTGATATCCTGAAAACCTACCAAACCCATCTGAGATTTCCTCCAGCCTAGGTAACTCTACAGTGTATACTATTAAGTTATCTGCATACAGAGCGATCTTCTTCACCTGAGTCCTGCACACAAAACGAATTATCTCCTTGTCTTCCCTTAGAGCCTGCGCAAGTGGTTCTTTATAATTGTTGAATAGAAGCAGGGAGAGGGAGCAACTCTGTCTAGTGCCTCATGACTTGTTGATCGTTCTTGTTAAACACCCTTATATCAAAATCCTGACTGATGAGGCAGTTTAGACTTGTTATATAGCCTTATAAAATCTGTGGGTAAACCAAACGCTATCATCACCTTCCTCAAAAATCCCAACTTTCTCTGGTGAAATCTTTAGCTGCATCAAGGGTTATGATTGCCAGTGGACAGCCATTAGTGGAGGCCCTATCAATAAAAGATATTAATAGATGAGTTCAATCAATCAATCAAAAAAGATTTATTCGATTGTAGAAGCAATCATATAAGCATACAAACAATTAATACAGAACTAGTTCCATAAAAACCATAATAATAACATTATACATAATGGGATTAAAAAGAAGTTACAGTGTGAATCCTAAAAATTTTAAGCATCGTACTGTGCAAGTTTACTTTGATGGAACACTTTTTTCAGAAAGGATAAAATTCTCAGAACAGAGTTTGCATCGACTAATAACTGTAAAAATAACAGTGCAGGGCGACATTGTCGTAATCCAGATCTCCTCAAAAAGGGACTAGAAACATCTGCCTATCACTGGAATAAAACTTACAAAATAAAATCACATGAATCGTGGATTGGGGGGAAATAGAGTCACAAGGGCAAAGTTGAAGATCATGTGACCAGTCATTCATAACAGGGAAAGTGACTAGACTATTTATTTTATTTATTTATTTATTTTTGATATTTCTAAAGCGCAAACAAAGGCCTGTAGGCGTCTCGGCGCTAAGTATCTGAATTATTTACCCTGGGAGGAAGGAGCAGGATCTATTGATTGACTATGGAAGGTTCCCAGCCTAAAGCGAGTTAATAAAAATGTCTCATAGGCTCCTGGGACGAAAGACAGATAGGGTTGAATACTAAAAGTTGTTAAAATGAATTGATGATGAAGGACAGAGGGCTTTAAAATCTCTACCGTCATTCTCTGGGTATCAAGCAGTGTTAAACACTCTCTTCTCAGGTCCTTTCTGGATACTGCTTCAATAGAAGAGGGATTCGTACAATAATGTAACTGGCCCATATCTTTAAAAAAAGTTGTGCACATATCTCAGCCAGGGAATCTTCATGGCTCCTTCCAATTTCAGTATGTCTGAAAGGATGTCTCTGTTTAAATTAGTCTGGGGTTTTGTCCACAGCCTGTGCCATAATAGCACAGGCGCTATCCTAATAGAATCAGAAAGGACCTGAATACCCAGTTTAGCATGACAGACACATCCTGAAGTACTTTTCGGTACAGCTAAAATATATTTAAAGAAGGAGTTTTTGACTATCTGTAAAGGGGAAAGATCTGCAAACCCCCATATTCCACTCCCATAAAGTGCAGCAGAAACACATTTGGCCTTATATACTTTAATTAGTTCTGCTGGTGGTTGCTTGCCAAGCTTCCTGACGAAGGTGATAAGTGCAGATGTAGAACGTAAAAGTGCCCAGGAATCATTCTGGGGAAAAGGGATGCCCATATAGAAGAGTTTTTTTGTATCCTCGATCCTTTTACCTTCAATAAAATGTATTAATTTATTAATTTATTAATCCTAAAGCCAGTGCCACAAACCATAATAAAAGTTTTTGTAGAATTGACCCTTAGCCCCAGGTCTTTCATACAAAGGGTAAAGCTGTTCACGACTCGTTGCAGTCCCACCAGAGTGCGTGACATTAGAACAGCGTCGTCGGCGTATGATAGGGCTGGTATTGGGCGACCGTTAATCTGAGGAAAGTCAAGGTCATCTTTACATAGGGTTTTTTCCAGACCGTTTATATTTAATAGAAGAGTTAAATCCTGCATTTGCCTTCCCGGATAAACCTTATCTGATTTGAATGCACTATATGTTTGATTACCCCTGAGAGTCTAATAGCAAGGATGCTCGCATAGATCTTATAATCAGAATTTAGTAATGGTATCAGCCGGTCTTTACTAGGCCTTAAAATGAAGGATATGGGCAAAATTAGAGAAATGGTTAGAAGACAAATGCTTCTGATCGTGGCAGCTTCAGAGTGCCAGTGTATGGAGGAAAAGATTAGTGTAGATGAAATACAATACCAATTAAATAGGGAAAGCAATTGTATGGCAGCTGGCCTCAATGCCTTACCTGGTGAATTTTACAAGGTGATGCAGGAAGTTATTATACCTATATGGATGGAAATGTTTAATTACATTTATTTGCAAAAGGTAGAAGTTATGGATATTTATTTTTTCCAGCATCCAACCCCTACTTTGTGGGAGCAGAGGGGATAGAATTACGAGCTGGCCTAATACCTCAACAGGGTCACTCACCATTGCGGTTGAAGAATTATCCTAATTTGTCCCATTTGCTAAAGGAGTTTTGGCAGGTGGCAGCAGCGACCATGAGACCTAATTGGTCCCTCTTTATCTTCATGATACTCCACAGAGTCAAGCTGCAACAGTTTGGCTGATCTTTAGAAATTCCTGATTGGTTTCCATCTATTTAGTCACCATGCCGTAATCCTCAGAGCTGTCTTGTTGCTTGGTTTGTAAAAATGTGAGGGTTATATATTCTATTTATTCTGTGTAGGTCAGCCTTGTTGTATCTTCACATTGAATAAACTCTCTCTTGACATAAGTACTCTTCTCAATCACAAAGTGCGAATTTATTTTCCTGAGATAGCAACAACCAACAGGGGCCTAATTGCACCCACGGTTGTGTTACATGCATTGAAGGGATTGGAGTAACTGTCAAAAAGAGCAAGATCTAGAATACATGCATGATTGGCTGTGGCAAAACATTCTCTTGGCGGCACTGATGTAATGCACCTTGTTCAAGAGCACCTGTAGGGCTGGAAGACTGAAAAGACAGAATCACCTATCCAATGTACCTACACAAAACAAAATGTACTTTGTCTACTAGCTGAACTGAACGCTGGAACCCGACACTATGATCTAAGAAACTAAATGTGAAACAAATCAATTCCGACCCACCAGTGAAGTTGCATTTGATAGCACAGTTGATTAAAGGTACTCTAGAAGAAAATCCTGTTACTACAAGAGATTAGGACTAATTCTCTACTCAACTTGCCTGATGAAAAGTTCAGTCTAGGTTGTCATTTTCCAAATTCATTGATATTGCAAACACATAACAGGCGCCACGTAGATAATGTTCATGTACAGTTTATATGAGTTGTAATGCAGCACCCTAAAAATAAACTATAGAGGAGGAGCTACGCTAGCAAACAAGATGGCCGCGTATGCTCCCGGCTCAGCCGACCTCCGACTCCTGCCGGAAGATCCTGTTATTTATCCTGTTTATGCGCCCTGCCTCCGTGTGTATGAACCGGACTGGAGCTTAACGGTGCAATCCCGAGATTTCTACCAGTTTGGTAGACAAAGATACGTCGTGTAGCAGTTTGCGGCCTAGACCAGACTGGAAGCCGGGGTCTCAAGTACTGGCCCAGCCGGGTTTCATTTGAACAACATCGGCTGTAGTTGTGTGACAGGGTCCGGTCTACCGAGGTGGAAACATTTTCTTGGACCGAAATTGACAATGGTTGGCTGAACTGGCCCGGTGACTCGGTTAGGGCCCCGCCGGTGTTCGCTGGGTTGGGATCACCGCCTGCGGTGGCTGAGTTTGGATTGTTACTGTCCCCAACAATAAGTCCCCCTCTGAAGCCGTCCGTTCCACATCCACCTGTTCCCCCCCGGGGAGACTGTGCTCTCTGGGGACGCGAATATGACCGAAACCGAGCGAGGAGTTGTGGAGCGAACTGAGAGTGACCCGTCACTACGAACTGTGTTGGCAGCCATAGGGTCACTTCATGCGTTGAAGCCACATTCACAAAATGATAGCGTGTTTGTCTGGAATTGGGCGGATGGGACCGGACCCTGGTCCACTACAAGAAACAAAACTATTTGAGATACCCAAGATGGCCACTTCGATGGAGGAAGCAGACCCCGTACTATGGGAGGCGTTGGAGCCTCTGACCAGTGTTCTGGGTGATGAGAGCAAGCTTGATGCTGCAAATGGATTGTCAGGCCTACGATCGTTGCCGACTATGGAAGGACTATTTGATGCTCCCTTTCCGGAGACTTTTGATGGGAACTGTTGTCGGTTTGAAACTGCGTCACTCCCCTATACATCGGCACCGCTAAGATGGCGGACGAAACAACCTTGTGAATCCATGACGGTGTGGGGAGTCTTGGTACCTGGCGGAGTTCTCAGCACTTTCATCTCTCTGCTACGTCTCGGTTTGAACTTTGCTACAGCTTTTTCGTGCATTGACTATCCTGCAGAAGCGGCAGTTCGTCCGGAAGGGGCTCACATGTCTGATCGGAAGGGTCAAGGATGAGACAGTATGATTGAGTTTGACATTGGGTATTGCTGGACACGGAGTTTGCAATCATGATGCTTTCGGGAGGTTGGGCGGTGTTTGAAGTTTCCCCTGCTGCGCTACCTATTTGCAGCTTAATAGATTTCAAGACCATAGTCTGGGGATTCTTGGTTCTGGCGGGGGGAGGGGAGACCGGGGGCATGTATGAAGATGCCCTCCTCCATTTTCTACTTTTAGTACTTAGTTAGTTGGGGCGACAGGCACACTGCTAGTTGGGGTTAGGTGATAGCCATATGCAGGGGTGCAGGGTGGGGGGATAGGTTTATTGTTTTGTCTTCATTTTTGTTTTTATGGTTTCTTTTTCTTCACACTCTCTTTCACTTTCCTTTTATAAGTATAGTTGGTGGAACATCCTGACTTAGTTGGTATTCTAGTATCTGGTGCTCATGCTTCTTTTATTATCCTGATTTTATGGGTGGGCAGACTCTGAGGGCTTGCGCTTAATGTGAATCGTATATTGTATTGTGGCACATCCTGTTTCTCATACAGTAGAGTAGGCGTCTCAATCATTTCTTCATTGCTTAGTATCTACGTCTGTTCGCCTTATTATTATGTCTGAATGTATGGCACTTGATATGTCTATTTCCTTCTTTGTTTTGAAACTAATAAAAAGATTTACAAAAAATAATAATAATAAATAAACTATAGCACTGTGCAAGTAAATATGTAAACATCCTGTTCTCAAAATACTGCACATTTAGGTTGATAGATGATTTGGCTTCTGAAAGCACTTTTGTATTTGACCTGAACTGCTGTACGCTTTTACAGAAATCGTGTATCATTTTGACCACACAAAAGAAGTTCTACATTTTCTTTATCTGTGATCTTTCCTTGTGACTGAGCCAAATTTGCCATTGTTCAAAATATCTTTCTGAATGTGGCACAGAGTTTTCCTTCCAGAGATACTATCTCTCCTATACAAGCTACCAGGACCATAGGGTTAACTCTCACTTTCTTTTTACCAAACCGATAGTGTAGGTGTTGAGATCCTCTCCAAGATTACATGAATAATTTTTCTAACAAAACATGAGCTAGTATGTAAACTATTTCTAGTGCTACCAGGACCATAGGGTTAACTCTCACTTTCTTTTCACCAGACCGATAGTGTAGGTGTTGAGATCCTCTCCAAGATTACATGAATAATTTTTCTAACAAAACATGAGCTGGTATGTAAACTATTTCTAGTGATATGTGTTCAATTCAATTCAAAATTCTTTATTCGGCTGAATAAAATAGACCATAAAAGCACATGATATCAAATACAAATCCACAGTGTGACAATTGTAAGAATCCACATTTACATTAATTTCAAAACATTTAAAAGTGTGATTAAATCAGTGCATTTTAGGTTTCCGAGTTCATTGTATAACCAAGTTAAAAAATGCAAGCACAGACATGAACAGAAACACGGACACAAATACACAATTATCAAGTAAGTTAGGAGTACAAAAACTTCAAATATGGTCAACCATGTGCTCCTAGCTAATGCTAAAAGAGAAACACCTCAAATTAACCCAATCCAATCGAAGGGAGATTCAGTGCCAGCAAGTTAGCTAACCATAGTTTTTCTGGCCCGAAAGGCTGCTTTTAAAAAATCACACACGGAAAAAGAAATTACGTATGAGCTTAAAAACTGTAAGTGGAGAATGGCTACTCTACACTGTTGAAAACTTGCTTTGTGTACCAAAGGCTGGATAAAGTGCTTGCGTGCTAGACTGTATGATTTGCAAAAAAACATAAAGTGCAAAAGTGATTGTGCAGATTGATTATCACTGGGGCAGATTAAATCTTTGTTATTAGCGAAATGGGGGATTTTTGAAAAACAGTAACCAATGAATGGCTCCTGCCCTGAGATTGAAAAGAAGATATCTCTCCCATCTTGTGAGGTCTAAGGACAGATACACAGGAGATAAGTCTGGTAATAAGGAGCTGTAGTAAATTAAAACTGAAGATTTTACCAACTCGGTTTTTGTTCTGAGATCTTCACTATGCTCCATGTATGCTGCTTTCACCTCTGCCTTTGCGGCTTTAGGAATATTGTTAGGTTCAGAGAACAGGGTGGATAAGCCCAGGGTTTCTAAAGTGTTCAGAATGTAACTTGGCCAAGGGATAGACAGGATATTTTTGTGCGCAAGGCAATCAAGCATAATGTCCCTATATAGTTTTGCTACTGGGTTTGTCCAGATGCTGACTGACCCACAGTAGCAGTGGCGCCATGCGTACTTTGTATAATATATAGCCCTGATTTAATTCCAAGTGTATAATGAAGCTGAAAGTAGTACATTGTAAACCCAACAACCGCCGAAGAACGTGTTTTTTCTCGGACTGAAGGCCTGGCCAGCGCATTTGTGAAAGCCCCAGACACCTGCGCCCTAAGTGGATGCCCTAATGCACTGAGAATTATATACTTTCAGTGGAGGAAGAACAGTCCCTCTAGACTCTGCTCTTGACAGATTGCAAACAGTCCCTGCAGCTCTGCAAAGCTTTTGGCTGGCCTGCGCCAGGTGGGGGTTACGAGAACCCTGATGAACTAAAAGTTAAGCCTAGGTAGCAGACGTTGTCCACGGTCATTAGGTCGTGCTTATTGAGGTTCATTTTATTCAGCCTGGTCCGCAGGACATGATGTGAGATTTTGTGTAATTGGGTTTCAGATTAAGGTCAGACATAAAAGTGGAGAAAAGCTCCACCTGAAGCCTCAGTGCATTCGGAGTAAGGCAAACAGCACTTAGTCATCGACATAGGGTAGTGCAGGAATTGGGGAGCCTGCTTTTGTAGATATATTTGAGGGGCGGAAAGTTAAATGGGCTGGTAGTCCATTTATATTAAAATGAATACTAGAGGGGCCAATATGCATCTTTGCCGCACTCCACTCCTCAAGGGTAAAGCAGCAGAAAGGCCACCAAAGGAATTTAAGTGCACTCTAGCCAACAGATCGAAGTGTAGTGAGAATAAAAAAGTAATCAGTGAGGGGTCCACTCCTTGACCAAGCAACGTTGTCCATAACTTGGTTCTGTCCACTGAATCAAAAGCAGTGGACAGATACATAAAGTTAAGGTAGATGGGGGAGTGCCTGGCTTTGGTGTACTTAGAAATAATAAAAGCCAGGTTCAAACACTGTTCATTTGTACTTAATTTCGAGCGGAAGCCAAATTGGGAATGTTAGAGAATGCCCTTATCCGCTGCCCAGTTTACTAGACTGTCGTAGATGACTCTGCCAATAATTTTAATTGTACTATCAATAAGTAATATGGTGCAGTAACACTTAGAGGACAGACAATCACCCTTTTTTAATATCGGTTCGATCGTTGCAGAAGGCCAGGAAGGGGGAATAGTTGTGTTTAAACAGGAATTAAATGTATTAGTAATGAGGGGGCCCCAGATCTTAGGCAAGGATTTTACCAGGCCTGGTGCTTTCCTTCCTTTACTGTGGTGGATGGCCAGTTCTACTTAATGCAGGATTATTAACAGAGGTGGGGAGCTCTTAATCTTTTACTTAAATGGAATAGCGTGCAAGGATCTTTTGTAATGGAGTAAATAGAACTGAAATGAGTGATCTAATCTGAGCCTAAAATATTATTCTGTAGGGGAGATTTAATGGGGGAATTTCAGGATTTAATTGTTTTCACTAAATTCCAAACAGACTTGCTGTCCTTCTCGAGAGCTGCATTTTCTGGCAGCTCCCAGTACCCTTTATGAAGTTCCCGCTTCCTGTTTGAGAGCACAGTTTAATACTCACTTCGTGTCAAAGAGATCTTGCTCCTGACTGTAGGTCGCGCATTTAGGGCCTTCCTCAGCTTACAATTTGTTTTAGAGCAAGTCTCATCAAACGATCCGGAGTACATGTTGCATGGGTGGATTGCTTGGTCTCAGCTAGACAGTTAAGAAATGCTCCTAAGTGAGTTTTAAGAAGAATTGATAGAGCGTATAGGACCTTTTTCAAGCATCATACCAGTCTTAGGCCGTCTGAAGAGTGTTGTGTAATAGATGTTAGGTTACCATTGCGGTAGTCCTTAATTGGTAGGAGCGTAGGGCATTGTGATCTTGTCACTCTGTCAATAGCATCGAACCTTTATGAAACCAGGGCATAAAGTTGGAACTTACAAACATATAGTCGATTGTTGAAGCCCTCCCCTGCCTTAAAAAGTGGGGACAGTGTGGTTTACATCTCCTAAACTTTCAATTAGGTCAACCAATCCACAGGCGTTAAGGTACTGCCCCTTGCATCCTAAGTGGTTACAAATCCATCAGGGTGAATATCTTGGATCCGTGATGGTCAGCTAAGATTTGCTTTGATATCCTCACAAATAAAAAATGATGATTGAGGTGGCTATTTTCAAACTTGGGGGCTCATTATGATTGCGGATTTTCCGCATCCTCTGGGCCGGCGGAAGCCACCGCCGGCCCAGAAGGATGCGGAAAATCCGCAGCGGACCCACCAAAGACCCACCGCCACATTAGGATGGCTGGTGGGTCCTGGTTTCCGTCCGCAGCTTTTCCTCCGTGGTTGGCTTACAACCGCGGAGGAAAAGCACTAATCTGGTGACGTTGTCTCTCAGACACCGTCCGCCAGATTAGTATGTGCCTGCAAACATGCTTTTCCGCGGCGGCTTTTCCGCCATGGAAAAGCATGTGTAACTTCACTGCGGGGGCCCGTTGCGGGCCCCCTAGGTGAACGGGGGTGGGGGGTGCACATGGGGGGTACCTATGGTACCCCCCTGCATTTGTATGCAGAAAGCAGCAGGCACCGCGCGGTGCCTGCCTCTTTCTGCATGCAAATGCAATGCGTGCATTTTTAACATTGCCGCGGGTGCAGCTTGAAGCCGCACCCGCCGCAATGTTCAAAATAGAGGATGTGACTGCCACCCTGGCGGTCACATCCTAATCGCACAGTAGGAGACTCCGCAGCCCATGCGGACGTCCCCTCCTCCTCAATGATCGCGGACGGACTTGCGTCCGTCCGCGATCCTAATCGGCCCCATATGTGATGTGCAACTTCACTTGCCACACGTCCTCTGCCTGCAGACAGCGTAACCAGCTTCCTACTTCCCAGAAGCCTTTTCCAGAATACATATAACACAATACAGACTCAACATTTAATGTTAGTCACAAATTCTGTACATCAAAATTCTGTATACTTTGCCCTATACATTATATATCCTAGTAAATCTATAGCAACCAATGCTCTGCTACCAAGAGATAACTGATGCAGCGCAGCTCTAGAAATTTCCTACAAACCATCACCTTATCCCCAGAAAAACCATTCACGCATTACTCACCAGTGGAGCCCATAACACTGCGAGTCATTTATTCGCACATACACCCTACTCTGAGGATTCGGAGAAGAAACCAGAAGGAGAATTGCTGGATTATAGCGGAGTGTCTAATACTAACATTTAAACATTATATACATCTGCAGTTTATTCTCTATTACCATGGTTTTAATTTAAGAGACATTTGAACACACCACTATTATTTGTCAATGGATCTGCTTGTAAAAGTTAACTAATGGATAACAAGACCAGCTTAATTCTCCATTTATTACATTTTTATTTTAGAGTTTAAATCTCCTAGCATGACCTTTCTTTATTCATTCTATTTTAATAGTCATTTAAACATCAATAACATAAAGAAAGAAAAGGGTTAAATTCAAAAATTCATTTTTATTAATATAGCAGTTCAGGAAATAAGCGGAAAATCATATTACCAAGATTTCAGGACACGGACATCAGCATAAAGACAGAATAGTTCCCAAAGACCACCTCTCTATTCTCTCTTGGTGCTCACCTCCCATAAGGACTCCGCACCCATTCAAAAAGTTAAAGTTCAGAAAAATGTCAAAGTCATTGCGCCATAGAGAGAAATCAGCAGTCCGGCAGCATGTCGGGGTGCAAAGATAAAATTGAAAAGCAAGCTTTTTTCTTACTTCCAAATGTCCTACTTTATACCCTTTTTCCCTAACTTATCTGTCTTTTCGGTTCTTTGACAGTTCTGATTGGACAAATCGAGGGGTGGATGAACATAACCTCATCAACTTATTGTTCACATTTCCGCAAAGTTTTCGTTATGTTTGGAAAAATAAAGTCTCTATTGTGTCCTTTAAATCGTACTTTGTGAAGATCTTCCCAGGCTCACGATGCTGACATTCAAATTTGTTGGCACCAAGTTGTGTGTCCAGGCCACACTGTCCTTGACCCATACTGCACAGGCACAGGCTGCTCGCGTTCTTCTCGAGTTCAGTCACGCATGCGTACATCATCGCAAACTCGGAGTCGCACACAGCTTCCATTTTAAGATAGACCGCATAGGCCACAATGGGAACTATTATAGAAACAAACACAATTAAACGTTAATTTTCTAAATATAGCCCTCCTGTTTACCTCCCCCCGTTCTAAGGTAACCCAATTAGTTATTACCTAGCGAATCAGCAACACATAAGCACGGTTTACTCACCATTCTCCATCATTTATGCCACGATTAGACAGACAAAAGCATATTCATGCAAATTTTGGTTAGAATATGATAAATGTGCACAAATTAAACATGACAACTTCACTTACTTAATAGATTATGGTTCGCAACATAAGGTAATTAGTATCCCACGTGTGTTTGTATGTGTGCATTCTATTCTATGTTGGTTAATTTCAAAACCACACGATTAATTCATGTTACTGTCATGGGGAAGTGGTATACAAAAAAAAATTGTTTTCCAACCTCGCTCCATCATGTGCCTTCTTGAATCTGACCTTTGCTTAATAGTTCTTCTACTTCATGTGATACTAGGATGGAGTCCTTGTGGGAGAAAACCCTTTCCTGGGGCATTCTTCTCTGTACTGGGGTAGCAATGAATTCTATTTTGTGTCCCCTCACTGTTTCTAAGATCCAAGGGTCTTCTGTCACCACATTCCAGTTCCCAGAGAATTGGGCCAATCTCCCTCCCACCTTTATATGGTTATGTGAAAGGTTTATGTTAATTCTTACCCACCGAAAAATATCTTTGTCTCCTCTCTCCCCTGAATCCTCGACCACAAGCTCTTTGTTTCTGTGAGTAGAAGGTAGAGAACGAGCCAAAACCTGGTTGGAATATTTTCTGCGTCCCATGTAGGGTCTTGAAGTGTCCTGCCCAAGGATGGGGAACCGACCCCTTGTTCTCCCGGCACTTCCAAAAAATCTGTCTTGGAATACTCTTTTGATGTCCTTCTGGGACTTTTGATTTGAGCTAAATGCCCCTACATATTTTGCCATGTCTCTAATGAAGTCATCTCCAAAGAGAAGCCCTTGAGCCGAAGCTCCTCCTTCTTTTGTTGCTAATTCGACCAGCTTCGGATCTATTTTGAGCAGAACGCTCTTCTCTCTTATGAGAAGGCAGTGTTAGTGTTGCCTAGGAGACCGATGGCTCTTTGCTCCCATTGACGCAACTACTTTGGGTCAATTAGGGAGTCATCAAGGCAGGCCACTTCCATCATTTTGAACATTTTTGTGAGCGGTCCAATCAAATCTAGTCCTGGAATGGCTTTAAGCCCTTATCAATACCTATCCTAAAATCTTTTACTCCTTTAGCGTTAAATGCTACTACCTTTGGGTCCAGTTCTGGGATTGAGGTGATCTTGTCTGGTAAAGAGGGGTGTGGGCATTCGGATCTCAGGCATGATCTTTGGGTTTTTCCTTGCGAAGACAAAAGGAGAGATACTCTGCAATATGTTGGGCAAAGCTCCATTCTTGGGATAGGGGGTGTTTGATCAGAAGTGGTTCGGACATATTTTTTCCAAATGGGTTCATAATGCCCATCTTTGACCCGGAGGCCTTTAGTGCCTCGTCATTGCTATCGTTATTCTCATGTTCGATATCTTCAATATCCGCATCTAAGCCGGACAAGCAGAACAGGTCATTTCTGTCCTCTAAATCATCTTCGCTTTCAATGGGGATAGTTGTTGGGCCTTTTTTAGTGCCCAAGGCACCGTCTGATTCACCGCAAATGCGTGAAGTCTTTAGGTCAGAGCATTTAGATTTTTTAGGCCTTATTTATCCCGTCTGCCCCTTCAGGGTGTCTTGAGCTAGCAGTTGGCCAGCCTCCTCGTGAAAGGGTCTCCAGTATTTTTTATTAATTATATCATCTAATGACCCTATTACTTTATTGGTGGCGTGATTTATCAAGCCTTCCATCCTATTCTCCATGCTACTCACTGAGGGGTCAAGGGGCATGCTGGTAAGTAGCTATCAGTGCTATTGAATTTTGTCTGAAGAAGTAGTTTGTCAGTTGGTCTGACTACATCTGCCAGAATTCATTTGGTTTACCAATCTATCTAAATGGCAGTTGTAGTCTTCTTAGAGTTAACTACCCATGTTTTAAGATGGCCGCTGAGTGTCTCTAAGGGACTTTCCTCTAAAGTCCTTTCTTTGTTTCTGATATCTATTTCTTTTTCCCCCTTTTAAAAAAAACCTTTTTAGCACTATGCTGCATGTGGGGGAAGACCTTGAGTTATTTCCTCGGGACCGGCGGGTAAGTTAATTATCTTTTATTACACTATTTTTCCTTTGTCAATCAGCAAGGCGAGCACTGCAATCTTTATATTCGCCGCCCCGCCGCGGTCTCGTCATCCTTACTTTGGTAATTCACGAGGCCGACAACACACGCTGAATTGCTACGCGCATTCACCGGCCTTGAGAAATTTGTGTCTAAAAGCTGGTCTCCTGCTGAGTCCGGCTTGCGTGAAAACACTACGATGGATCCCGTTGCCGTAGCAGCGGGATTGGACTTGTTTCTTTTTGAAGGCCTGTGAGTTTCAACTCAAGGCCTGAAAGAAGAGTGAGGTCAGGCTCTGTAGAGGAGCGGACATACTGAATTTGGTCGGATTTGGCCTGAAGGGGCCGAAAGAGACCTTGTGGGTCCTCAGGTCCGGGGTGGGAGGCACCCCTGGTCTGAGCTGACACACGTTAACAATCAGCAAAAGGACATCATCCACCCTCCCGAAGTTTACCTACCCATAACCCACCCTAATCAAAGGGTTGGAGTGTGAAAATAGTAAAGGGTTAGAGAGGGGTGTTGAAGATAGTGGGTCTGTGGGGTGTTAGCTTGACGCACAATGAATAAATTAGCAAATAATGTTAACCACAAATGTTAACCACAAGGAAGACTAAAGAAAGTGTACATATGTGTAAACATTTAATAAGTTAAGCTTGGCAATAAAGGAGATTTGCATAATGTTATCCTCCCGTCCTGCCATAAAGTCCATCGCTGCTTTTTTTCTTCTCGGATCCTGCTCTACCGCTGCACACTTCTTCGTGCCGTGTCCAACTTCAGTCCAGGTACTGTCTGGTCTCCTCTGGATGTGTACTTATCAGCACCGGCCTGCTACACTCCTAGGGACATGCAGTAAGGAACGCATTGAAGGAGCGGGTATTTCGTGCAGGTTTGGCTGCATACGGTGCTGCTTGTGCAAGGGCTGCACCAACATTGCGCTGATTCCCCTCACATTCAAGATTTGCATGGCCAGCAGCATCGTTTTTGATGCTTCAGCATGCCCATTTTGGATTTGACAGGATTAGTAAACTCAAATGTCTCAAGAAACACGTCTAAATGAGTGTGCAACATAGCGCCCATTTTGTCCTGATAGCTTGTCAGAGTTTAGCCTACACTATAGGTGCCGGGCACACCTTGGAACCACGTGGACAATTTCTGCTTAGGTGCTGCAATTATCTTGCGAGTTTCCCAGTCGCTATTAACTAAATTTACATTAATAGATTGGCGCCATTCTTGAACATTTTCTTGTTGTTTTTGTTTCCCTTTGCAACAATATTTGCATTTTTAAGTCTGGAAACATTTTCCTTGCAACAATATTTTCATTAATAATACTTGAAGCCTTTTCAGCAGTAGAATTTCATTAACTGAACAATTGGTAATTGTTGGGAAAATATGTTATTGCTTTGTTTTAATATCTGTTTTTTTCGACATGACATCCAATCAGTATTTAAGTCAAAATCCAGCTTTTCTGCAAAAGCCTCATCAATGGATGCTACTAAGTTTGATACAGTCAGAAAGGTTCTTTACTGTTAAACCACCTTGGACAGGAAGAACAACACCTTTTTACATCCTCCCTAAATTGGATGCACCACCTGATTAGTTTGGTCGCTGAGACAAATATACTGAAGCTGTGGCAAGATTTACCAAGAAATTCTCGGAAGAACTGAATGTACTGTTAGAAAGATTCCATTTCTTTAAGAGGAAACAAGCAGGCTGATGAGAGTTGGAAGAGTTTGCGTCCACTCTGAGGTTATTAGCCTCTGCATGGAATTTTAGGTCTGCTTTAGGCATCTACATAAGAGAGCAGTTTGTTTACAGTTGTTTTTTTTTTTAAGTCAGCAGCGTCTTGTGAGCTGTAGAGATCCCATTCTGTTGGAAGTAGTGGACATTGCAAAAGGAATTGAGCATTCATTAATTTCAAGCAAGCTTATTTCACAATAAAATCCTGTTCAGCAAAATGTGTGTATAAATGTTGTACCAGATGTTGAAACTGTTGGTTTGAGCTCTGTAAAAGATAAGAAATTAGCTCTCTTGGGAAATAACAATAGTTGTTGTGCTATTGGAAAACCCTGTAACAAGTGTAGAACGTTAGGGCACTTTCAGAGTGTTTGCAGGGGTGAAAAAAACAAATCAGAGTGAACAGCATTGATCTAGATGTAGAAGAATCGGTGCATGTGATCTTTCTAAAGTGGTGTTGGAACCTGATAAGGCACAGAGAGCGAAAGGGCCATTGTGTGATGTATTGGTGGGTACTGTTTAGGTCTCGGACTGCGTAGGCTGCGCTTGCGCAGTCTCACTGGGCGAGAAATTATGTCTTCTAGTAGGGAGGTAAACGAGCCAGCTCTTCTCCATTGGCTGGCTTTCTAAACGGTGGCCAGCCATTGGAGAAGAGCTCTGTCTGTTCCTTTAAGCCCCGTCCATTTCGGATTGAGGGGCGTGTTTTTTGCTGTCCTTTTTCTCCGTGACGTCTTCAGTCACTCAACAAAAAAGACGCCCCCCAGTCTGAAAAGGACGGGGCTTGCTGCCTCTCGGGAGGGGAGTGCCTTTGGCGTCCCGGTTCTTGAAAAACTTTGAGCTAATTCCAGGCATGCAAAGTTTCGGATAAGTATTTCAGCTCAATGGAGGCGGAACGCCTTAACAATGTGTGCCCCGGACCAACCGTCCTCTCTTTCCCCATGCTTCGAGTCCCAGCCCTCCTCACCTGCAGCCCCGCCGCCGTCACTCTGCACCCATCCGGCAGAATTCGGGTGCTGGGCCACGGCGGCTCCATTGCCGGCTGGGCTCCTCCACGCCTAACTGTTCGAAAGTCGGTACCGGTTGGTGACGCTCTTCACGACGGCAGCGGTCAGAGGCACGGACCACACCCACCTTTGCGAGCCGGTTGCACACGCCCGTGACAATGTCAGCCACGCCCCAAAGAGTACACGGAAAGCAGAGGACACTCCCCACTGGGCAAGACAGTGAGTACCCACCCACCATGACGTAAGAGACGCCCACGCACTGGAGGCACACTATTTCCAAACTATATACAGCGCATACCTTACGCCCCTCAACGTAATAGCCGCGTGCTGAAACAGACCACGCCCATGAGAGGGAGAGGAAGACTCTTGGGGCCCGATGTAGGTGGCAAATACTGGTCGGAAACGGCCGAATTCGGCCGTTTCCGACCGGTATTTGGCATCTTGAGATGTAGGGGGCCAGATTTTACAGATTCTGTAAATTTACGGAATCGCTAAATTTACAGAATCTGTAAAATACCGAATCAGTATTTTTACCGATTCGGTAATTCCCAGATGTAGGTGGGACTCTTCTGAGTCCCAAAGGCCCTACAAATTCGGTATTTTACCACCCAATACAATTGGGTGTTAACATACCGAATTCAGGTGTGCATGCACATGTGTGCATGCACACCTAGCCATGTGACAGACAGACATGCCCTTAGGGCATGTCTGTGTGCCACATGGCGCACATGCCTATTTTTGGGGTGCCAGAGGGTGTCAAAGTGACATCCCCTGCACCCTTGCAAAATTCGGTATTTACCGATTCTGTAATTACAGAATCGGTATTGCCCATTGATTCCTATGGGCTTTAAGGCCCATAGGAATCAATGGGCAATACCGAATCGGTATTTACAGATTCGGTAAATACCGAATCTTAACGATTCGGTATTTACAGAATCTGTAATACTTACATCTCCCCCCTTCATATTTACCGACTCTTAAATACCGAATTGGTAAAATTCGGTATTTAAGAGTCGGTAAATATGAATTACCTACATCTGGCCCAAAGTGTGACATGACCCTCGGGCACTGTCCACGCTCCTTCAGTAAATGAACACCTGTTTGTAAAAGTAAGGCTCAGCTGACCGATCTGCTCAACAACTGTCAATCATTGTCTGTGCCCTACCCCTTCGACGAGCCTCATCTTTCTTACCATGCAAGCATCGTACCCCAGCAGCTTTACTTTCAGGGTTAGAGACAGAATAAATACTGCCTGCCTTTATTTCGAGTATTCTGTTGAATAAATAAAACATAACGCGGCCATTTCAGACCAAAGCGGTGAGCGCCTTTTATAGGAGTAAGAATGTAGAAAAGTGTCCATGTGTGGCGTGCTGCTAACAGTCTTTGGTGATCACAGAAGTAGGTCGCACAGGAGTTGGCCAACAGCGAATGTGAGCTACGTCAAGGATTTTGGTAAAATAGTCTTACTCTTTATAACAGTGAAAATATGGGGTATGAGAGACATTTTATGTAGAGAGTCGCTGTTGAGTACTAGTAGAGTGGAGACAGTCCTATCCCATTTTGAAAAGGGGTAGAGACAGTGTTGTTGTTCGTAGTTAATATTCGCTAAAAACTGTACTTTCCAGCCCCGGCTCCGCCCGCACAGATGCTTTCTGGCAAAGCGCTGAGCTGTAAGATGACGTCCGAGTCCCCGACCCTCCCCCAGCAGAGACACCCTTAGAAAGGAAAGTAGGACGAAAATCAACATGAACCGCCTCTGGCACGTGGCCATCACCGGGTCCTCCTGCGATTGGCCATTAGCCACTGGACTGTCAAATTAAAAGAGGGTGTGTGAAACGCCCCTCCCTGAAAGGGAGTAGATGCAGTTTATGTTCAAAGTGAGGTGAAATGTATCTGTCACTGCAGAAGTACTCTGTGTGTGTTGGGGCAACTGTGTCTATAGTGTGGACACTTCTTGAGTCACTACCTGTGTCGAGATTATATGCAATGTTTTTTCTTTTTTTTTTTTTAAACACGTTATGCCTTGTTTCGCTGTTATACCACTGTGTGCGTTCTGTTGTGTGATGCAGCAGTCTGTGTTCCACAGGTCTATTTATGGATTGCATGTGACTAACTCCACAAATCAATCACAATGCCCTTGTGCACTCCTATTGGAGAATAACTACACAAATCCATCACAATGCCCTCGTCTAATACAGACAGGAACACCCCAGTTGTCATCCTCATCCGTTGGCCCCCCCATTGCAGCACGTGTATAGCTATCAATAGTGCAGCAGGTGCAGTGATGCCCGCTAGGGACGAGAGGCCTAATTGACACCAAGGGATGGATGGGTGACTGGGTGGAAGATGTTTGGCTGTGTGTGTGTGTGTGTAGCTGTGTGTGTGTGTGTGTGTAGCTGTGTGTGTGTGTAGCTGTGTGTGTGTGTGTTTGTGTGTGTAGCTGTGTGTGTGTGTGTGGCTGTGTGTGTGGCTGAGTGTGTGGCTGAGTGTGTGGCTGTGTGTGTGGCTCTGTGGGTGTGGCTCTGTGGGTGTGTGGGTGTGCCTCTGTTCTCTGGTTGTGATCATTTTACTTGCCTCTGTTCCCTGGTTGTGATTGTTTTTCTTGCCTCTCTTCCCTGGTTGTGATCGTTTTTTCTTACCTCTTTTCCCTGGTTGTGACCGTTATTTCTTGCCTCTCTTCCCTGTTTGTGATTGTTTTTTCTTGCCTCTCTTCCCTGGTTGTGATTGTTTTTTCTTGCCTCTCTTCCCTGGTTGTGATTGTTTTTTCTTGCCTCTCTTCCCTGGTTGTGATTGTTTTTTCTTGCCTCTCTTCGCTAGTTGTGATCCTTTTCTTGCCTCTGCCCCCTGGTTGTGCTCGCTTTTCTTGCCTCTCTTCCCTGTTGTGCTCGCTTTTCTTGCCTCTGTTCCCTCTGTGTGTGTGTGTGGCTCTCTGTATGTGGCTCTCTGTGTGTGTGTGGCTCTGTGTGTGTGTGTATGTGGCTTTGTGTGTGTGTGTGGCTCTCTCTCTCTGTCTTTGTGTGTTGCTGTGTGTGTGTGAGAGGGGGGGGCTCTGTGTGTGTGTGGGTCTCTGTGTCTGCTAATACTCTCCACTACTCTCTAAAGCTCACCTATTGCCATTGTAAATGACAATACCATTTTTTAATGAAAAAAAATGCAATTTGCAATGCCAATAGCTATAACTTTAACAAAGACGAGACCATTGCATTGTAAATGCTTGTTTCCCATTGTGATGACTGATCCGGTGCTCTTATCACTATCTTGTCAGACACAGTCTTTTTACACTTATGGGTTATTAATCTGAAGAGGAAAGATCCTGATGTTAATCCTAAAGCTTTCAGGGAACAAGCCATTGATATGCTGGGGTATTTTGTTGATTCATTAACATGTCTTGGCAGGAAAGCTACAATCAAAGTGTATGTGGCGAAAAAACAGAAAGAATATAGTAAATGTAAATGTAAATGTGTTTCGATTTATATAGCGCAACACTTTAACCCAGGGGTCTCAAGGCGCTTGCTTAGGGAACCCGTCCTGGTATTCCCCTGTGAGATACCCCGGTCTGGTATCCACAAGGTGAAAGCCAGGCATCCCGCCGCGAGGGGCCGTAGTGGAGATTAATCAAGCTATTGCCCAGAGTTGCAGAGTGTGACCCCATGAGTCGAGTAGGCACCGGATCGAGAATTATCGACTCCGTGGATTTTTGAGCCCGAGACCCGCCGAGGCGGGGAATCAAACCCTGGTCCACGGCCGATCTCAGCTTCCGGGTCTGCCGCCTCTAACCACTGAGCCACGCTTCTCCACCGTAGGTTTGTAGGAATTAGCAAAGCTTTGTCTGATTGTAGTCCCAGGTTCAGACATGCCGTTTGTGGAAGCACCAATGCCTATTTCTTTAATTGAAAATAGTCCTGAAGAAGCAGTTGAAGTGCATGTCAAAAAGTTTACAAGGTCTTTCAGGAAAAAATTGGTGTCATCAAAAGTTTCAACACAACATCAGATTTAAATCTGGTGCAATACCAGTGGCACACACAATGAGACCAGCTCCCTTAAGTGTGTGAGATGATCTCAAGGTTTTGTTGAAAAATGTGGTCACTGAAGCTGTCATTCAGGAGACCAATTCAGCAGAATGGTTAAGTCCCATTGTAATAGTGAGGAAAAAATCAGGCAAGATAAGTTTATGTGCTGATTTGCACATGCTGAATTTGAACATAATAATGGATTGTCATCCATTACCTTTAATAACATTCAGGAGTTACTAGCCAATTTGGACCATGGATTTTTTTTACTCTTCATGACTGGAGATCAGTGTACCACCAAATTCCACTTGACACCAAGTCAAGGAGTTGCCCACTTTTATTATGCCTTTTGTTGCATTGAAATTACTGAGAATGCCTTTCGGCTTAGCCTCGGCTGCCAGCGTGTTTAAAAAATGTATGGACTCTATCTTGGTTGGTTTTGCTGGTGTACAAGTCTTCCAAGATGAAGTTTTAATTTTTGCTGAGATCACAATCGAAATGTGAAGAAAGTTTTGTCTGTTTCTAAAGAGGATGTGATAAATGTAAATTATTGACTAGAGAGTTGAATTACCTTGGTCACAGAATCACCTCTGAGGGTATTAAATCTAAATTCTCATAGGTCCAGGCTGTCAAAAATGCAGCTCCGCCCAAAGACAAGGAGGTTCTTAGGTAATTTCTTGGGTTGAGTGAATTTTATTCCAGCTTTATTGATGGGTATGCTTTTATTGTTCAACCATTAAAATCTTTACTCAGGAAGGGGGCGAATTACGTGTTCGCAAAGATTAAAGAATTTATTGTTTCAGCACTATTATTGACAGTATCTATATCTGCGAAGTGCTTTCTTACAAGTGATGCTAGTCAAATTAGGTTGGGTGCTGTCATCTCCCTGTGAGTGAATGACAAATAAATGACTGTGGATTTTGCTTCACATTGTTTGAAATTGCCAGAAACTAATTACAATGCGATTAAAAGGGAGAGGCGTTAGCCTGAATGTTGGAGATGGAGAAATTCAAAACCTTTTTGTAGTGTTTAAATTTTGACATTTACACGGATCATAAACCCCTTGCATACTTGTTAAATGAAAGTAGAACACGAAAAGTGTCAGCTCACCTAGTAAGATTGCTGTCATACCTCCAAGAGTACACCTTTGATAATAAGTACATTCCAGGTGGAAAGAATATAAGAGCTGATTGTTTGTCGAGAATGCTTTTGGATATGAGTGATGATTTGGATGTGCAAGAAGATGTTGAATGTGTAGTTGCAACTGTTACGTATCTTTTGAATGGTAAAAGTGTAGTCACACCACGTGAGTGGTTGGACGCTTTAAAGTGTGATGAAATTCTACAGAAGGTGTTGTATTTGATGAATGAAGGTTGACCCAAGGCAAGGACCTTGGAAATTCGTTTAAAACCATTTGTTCAGATTTCTCAGGAATTGTCTGTGCTTAAAGGAGTGCACATATGGAATGATAGGTGCATTCCCCCAACATCTATACGTAAGACATTTATCAATGCAGCTCAAGAGGGTCACTTAGGTGTTAATAATACTTTGAAAAACTTGAAGAAATTGTATTGGTGGCCATCTATGGATGCACAAGTTGTCAAATTGATTGATGATTGTATGACATGTTATCTTTCGGATAAGCATTAGAAAGTTTGTTAAACTCCTTTGCATTCGGTTGCCATGTTTATGTTAAAATTGCATTATGTTTTGCAAGACCTTTGGAGTTGCTATCATCTGATAAAATGTTTATGATAGTGTTGGTTGACTATTTTTCAAGGTGGGTGTACTTTGAATTTGTATCAACTCCCAACACAGTTTCAGTGATTAAATTCCTAAAAATAGTTTTTCAAATTTAAGCACCACCCAAAGAATTAGACACCGACAATGGAACACGTTTAATGTCTACACTTATTATGCAGGTTATTGATTCTCTACATATGAAACTCTTTTAAGTGGCCTTGTGTTCATTCATCTACCTCAAATTGTTTGGCTAAAAGGAAAAACAAGTTCTTGAAATGAGGCTTTGGGAAATGATGTGGAAGATTTTCTGAGACAGAAATTGTGGTCTTACTTAATCTCACCAATAGCACCATGGGTGTGTCTCCATTTGATCATAACAAAAAGAGGGACAGGGAGAGCTGTTTAACAGGGTCCAGCGTACGTGCCCTAAAGACAGTAAACCATAAAAGAGAGAGCACGCAGTTTCCCAGGTTAAAAAGGGGGAAGGACAGATGAACCAAAGTGAGTGGAAGGCTCACACGAGGGGAATCCTCATTGTTGGAACTAGAGTCCTCACACACCCAGCAAGCTAGGTGTCATGCTTCATCATATGGGCTCGCAACCAGGTAGCAAAGGCCTACTTTACACGCAAGGTGGCACAAGAAACAAGGAGTTCATATGGCTATCCATGGTAATTTTCTTGTGGGCAGAACATCGCCTTCTGCATTTAAGGGCAATGTATGTTCCAGTGGTGTTGAATCAGCTTGTGGATAGGCTGATTCGCAACCAGTAGACTTTCATCTCTTACCTCCTGAGAAGGCAGGCATTTCAAGGAATAGTGAAGAGGTTTGGGTAGCTATGGTTAGACATGTTTCCTCACCAAACAATTCTCCTCCGACTCACTTTTCTTCAGACATGTGCTGACCGGGAGTGTGGACAGTGGCTACACTGTCAGTCCTGCAGCCACAGGATCTTCTCTTAAGAATGCATCTAATACCTCTTCTGGTAAGGGTGTTGCAGAAAGTTTGTAATAAGCATTCTCAGATCATTCTTGTAGCCCCTTTTTGGCCCAGAAGCGCTTGATTTCAACAGTTATGTCAGTGCTCTCCATGCCATTGGAGTCAAGCTATCCTGGCTGATGAGGACTGAAAGCGCGAAACCGGTCCTAGGATGCTTGTATGCTGTCCAGGGAGGATCTGGCCTGGCAGTTCGGGCTGGACTGTTCACATTGGGCACAGGGTCAAGAATGTTTTGCATATGACTGGGTCCAAACTGGAATGGCATGGTGAGCAAAAAAACGATAGATTTAGGCCCAGATCTCTGTACTGGGGTGAATGTATGACATTGTTCTGTGATTGTGATTGTGATTAGGTTCTTATATAGCGCACTACCACTCCAAGGAGTATCTTGGCGCTTCGACTCCAAGTTGTTAAATAATGATGAGAGGTGATGATGTTAAGAAATCGTACATGAAGAGGATCATAGCAGTGCTTTGTAATCTGATTCTGACAAAGAGTAGATCCGAGTGTTTAGGGTTTTCCTAAAACTGAGTTCCGTTGTACTTTGGCGCAGAGACAGAGGGAGGTTGTTCCAAGCCTTTGCTCCGATGACTGCAAGGGATTTTCCTCCCTTGGTCGTTAGCTTGAATCTAGGGACGTGAAGTAGATTAGTGGTAGATGACCTGAGGGTTCGTTTCGGCTGATATGATTTAAAGTACTTCCTCAAGTACAGTGGGCCTAGATTGTGGTAGGCTCTGTAGGTGATGGTAAGTACTTTAAAGAGGATGCGTTTATGCACCGGAAGCCAATGCAATGCATCCAGTGCTGCCGATGCTGAGGACCTTCTGGGCAGTTTCAGTACAAGCCTGGCTGCTGCGTGTTGGACCATTGCAGTCTGTGCATGGCCGATTTATTCAGCCCTGCATACAGACTGTTACAATAGTCCAGTCTGGACGTTATGAGCGCTACAGCCACTGTCCGCCTGGCACTCAGGGGGAGAAAATCAAAGAATTTCCTAAGGCTTTTAATGGTTCTAAAACAGGCCCCAGCTACTTCTTTGGCTTGTAGACTGAAAGACAGGGTGTTGTCGAACTTGATGCCCAAGTTACGAACATAATTAGTTGTCTTGGGGGGGGCTTCCACCATTTCCGGCCACCAGTCCTTTGGAGAGAAACAATTATTAATGTTCTGCATTCTGTCCATCAGTTTTTCTTTTTGCATTTTGTCTGGCAGCCCAGAGGGCAGCGATTAATGGTTGTAAAGAGCCAGCTGGGACTGTTGATAAGATTCTTCCTTTGATTTTCAAACTACTAAAGAGTTTTTGGTTAAAAAGGCCGTTAGGTCGTCCTCCCTCAAAAACATTGTACTTAAGGAATTACAGGAAAATTTCCTTTGCCTTGGCTCCCCGAGAGGAAGGGCAAGGGAGAGACAAAGATAAAAACAAGGACAAATCAAAGGGCAAAGGTTCAGAAAAAGAAAAAGATAAAGACAAAAACAAAGACAAAGAGATGGAAATAGAGAATGAAAAAAATCAAAGAAATAAATAAAAAATGCCATGGGGAAAAAGAGAAAGTCTAACGAAAGGATAAAGGGAAGGAGAAAAGAGTTGAAGTAGATGATGATGTGGAGTTAATGGCAAAAAAAGCCAAGAGACTTCAAACTATTAAGAACTTGAAAGCAAACGCCAAAGCTACTGAACAAGCCAATACACTTCAGCCAAGTATATCTAGTATCTTTAGCCCTATACCCAAGGAAGGGGCAAAAAAAGTCTCGAAACATCCTGTTACGGAGGAATCATCTAAGAATGAGGAGAATATGATGACACATTTGGCACCAGACCCTGAAACATCAACATCAACAAATTCTCCTTCAAAGCAATCTGGCTATAATGAGACTCCCAGCTCCTTATGCAATCCATCTATCGCGAAATTGAGACAATCTGAAGTAGAAAATCCACCTGAGGGATCGGATGCAGATATATATGAGACTGGTCTATCTACAACAAGCGAGATCAGTGACGATAATATTAATCCAACTCGAGGCTCAACACCCGAAGGTACAGGCTCCTTAGACCCCAAGAAATTCAGCACCTCAGATCAAGGTTATACTCCACGGGGAAAAAAACTTGAGAAAAGGAGAACAAGGAACCAACGGCTCTACAAGTCAAACTTTGAAGAAAGTTCAGATCAAGGAAGCATTACTGGGCAAGTCAGCGAAAGTAGGAACAAATCCAATGATTCTGATGACGCTGTACCGGCCCAGCACAGGGAAGAGGACTCAAACGGGAGCGACAACCAATTACAACATGGATTGGCAGTAAGAAATGGAAAACTGGCTGAGCACTCTTTAAAAGATATTCTGACGACTATTACAGACTTCCATAAGGATATAAAGAAAGACAGCGAAAGGAATCATGCTGCACTTCAGAAGCTAGAAGGGCTGGTCAACAAAGTAGGTGGTACTTGTTCCGAGATTTCGGAAAGGATGACATCTCTAGAAACTCGTACTGAGTATTTAGAGAAAGATGTTGCCTGCCTCCAAAAGCAAGAAAATCTCAGGAAGGGATCATTAGAGACTTAATGTTCAAGGTTGAAGACCAGGAGAATCGCTCCAGAAGAAATAATCTTCGTTTTCTTGGCATCCCGGAAGCCGTGGAGAGGAATGATTCTAGGGGATATAAAAGCAATCTTCTGAAAAAGCTTTCCCGGAATTAGAATCCTGGGACATGGACAAAGAAATTAAGTGGGCCCATCGTTTTCCCCTCACAAAACGTAAACAAATGTAGAACTCCTCTAAATACCCCAGGGCAATGCTAGTGTATTTTGGTAATTTTCTTTTACGGGAAGCCATCTACGACCTAGCGCGTCCTACCAGCAAGCGGGAATATAATGGATTCTTCTTTTTTGTAAGACCCGCCTTTGCACATCCAACAGTCGAAAGAAGATGGCGAATGCGGCAGCTCTTCACTCCTTTTGAAAAAGCTGGTGCTACTGTTTACTTACAAAACCCTTCCAGCCTGAAAGTAATCTTCAAAGGTACCACCCGCTTTTTTAATAGTGAAATTCAAGCGGAAGGATACCTGCAAGAAATATTGGACACTGCAAGGAAGGACAACTGATAAATACTATGAATCAAAAAAAGGGGGGGTGGGGGCGTGGCTAGCAACCGGTGATGGCGGCAGCAAACTAGAGAGGCTCCCGGAGTAAGGCGGCTTCCCACATCAATCCGCATGCCTATCCGCACAAAAACAAACCCAGACGAGGTGCCCCGGGTCCGGTGACCGTGCGGAACTTGGAGGAGAAGTTTGGGAGCAGCGGTACCCCGGGAACGGGTGGAAAAGACGGCCTGTGTCTGTGGCCTGGTGACACGAGCGCAGCAGCGGCGGCTGGTTTGGAGGCTGCCCGGGCGGAAGTGGGGCCACGTCTGCGCTGTTAACCGGAAGTGCCCGCAGTGAGTACGGACCCAGCGACAACGGCGGTGAAAATCTGAACCTCCTCGCAGATCATTTAAGGGCTCAACATATCGCTCCAACGATAAGACCTTGCTGTGGATAACGGCGACGCTAACGGTACCTGAAGCCGGGAAAACAAGTGCGTAGACGCCGCCATTTTCTATCACATCCGCCACCGTGGGCACGAACTTTCTCGACTGCAGGGCAGGGCGGCCTGTACCGAGGTCGCCGCAAGCTCGATATTGGACCCTGAGTATACCATCACAATTAAAGAAAGGGGTGCAGACCCGACTGTGGGCATCCGGCCCAGTAAAGCCTAACCACTGTGTGGACGGGGCGCCGCAGACACTCGGGCGGCCCGGCCGCCCATTCGCCGCGATCACTCCCTCAACAAGACGCCACCATAGGCTGAGAGTACCAGTGTGAGAACATGGCGGGCAAAGGGTCCAGAAATACCTCCACCCAAGCTAAGCTTGATAAATTTGCCTATGAGAAACAATCACTCTCCCAGACGGAGCAACGAAAATCCCTGGGCAAAGGCACAGAAGGAGAAGGTGCGAAGAAGGCCACTCTGGAGGATGTACTGAACGCCTTGGCCCAGTTACAGGCAACGGTGGGGGCAACTGCAACGGAAGTAACCCTTATACGGGCGGACCTCCAGAAGATGAGCGAAAGGGTGAAGCAAGTGGAGGTGGTAGCTAAATCCCTGGTGGAGGATGTCTCGGATCTACAGGTGGAAATGGAGAAACTGCAGGCCGATAACAAGTTGCTCAAGGAAAAGCTGGATGATCATGAAGGACGCTCCCGGCGTTCGTATTTTGGGGGTCCCAGAATCTGAAACCACAGGGGCTATAGATCTATACGTGGAAGACTTGATCAAGAACCAGCTAGCCCCCAAGGGTCTTTCAAACTTCTTCACTCTGGAACGGGCCCACAGAGTACCAGGAGGAACACCGAAACCAGGGGCCTCACCACGTCCGATCCTGGCGAGACTCTTTAACTTTCGTGATCGCGACACCATCCTTCAGGCGGCCAGAGTGGCGCCAGCCATTCATATTCAAAATTCGCGAATATCCTTTTTCCCCGATTATACGGCGGAGGTAACACGACGGAGGAGGACATTTTTGTAAGTAAAAAAAGATGTTGCGTGAGCAAGAATTACCCTACTCCATGTTATTCCCGGCTCGGCTACGGGTGGTCGCCGATAAGAGGTCTGGTTTTTTGACTCTCCCGAGGCGGCAAGAGACTGGCTTGATGGCTGGCGTAATGTGGAGCGTAGGTCCGGCAGAATGAACCACGGACATCCAGACGACAGCCGGACTGGCTCACAAACTTCAGACAGAGAAGGCGCGAGCAAATCCCCGACACTAGAACTATCTGAGGCTGCCGGGGGAAAATAATGTGGACAACCCGTGTACAACTTGGACGCTGACTCCCTGATTGACTGCCTATACACACAGGTCGTGAATGGACGCTGGCCTGGGTACGCCTACTCGGGGAGACACTCTCCCCCAACGTGCAAGTACTCTGTTTTTGGGATGGGTTAAGCGTTCTGCTCAGTTGGGGAGGCGGGCAGTTGAAGGTCCGTTAAGCAGGGAGGCAGGGAGGGGATGGGTGGGGGGGGGGCTGTTGGTTGGAAATTCACTGTGTCGGTCTGAAATTGGTGCGTGCTGTGTATATGTTATAGCTGGAAGGATACGCCTAGAGGTCCTGTTAATCCTCCTAGATTCATTTGTAGGTGTCTGCATGACTGGAAATGGCGGATGATCGGCTACGTAACGCGGGGGGCGCTGAGTCACAGTCATGTGGTTCTTCCCTTCGAATACTCTCGTGGAATGTGAGGGGACTTGGGGATAAGGTGAAACGTGGCCTGGTACTAAATGCGCTGAAGAGACAAAAACCCCAACTAGCGCTGTTACAGGAGACACACTTGATGGGAGGGGCCTCTAGGGCCTTAGATAGGAGGGGGTACAAGATGGTGGCACACTCGGAATTCACATCGGGCTCCCGGGGAACTGGCATTTTGATTAAAAAATCCTCACAATTTATTCCACTGAGCACGAAAACTGATGGTCAGGGTTGCTTCGCAGCCCTGCAGGGACAATGGGAGGGTCGCCCCCTGACTGTGGTATCAGTGTACATCCCGCCATCCCTTCACTCAATAATGCTTCCAGCTCTCAGTGACTTTTTATTGTCTCTCCCCGAAGGCGATGTAATTTTGGGAGGGGATTTTAATGCTACAGTAGATACACAACTTGACAGATTCCCCGCGACAGTTTCGTCCGGGGGACCCTCCCGGTTTCAACGTTTCCTGACAGCAATGGGTCTAGTAGACATCTGGCGTCACGTCCACCCCCAAGACAGGCAGTACACATTTCACTCCACGGTCCATAACAGCCTTTCCCGAATAGATTACATTTTAGCTTTAGGTGAAGGGTTACAACACGTCGATACCGCAGATATACACCCTAGAGGCATTTCAGACCACTCCCCGATCACCCTAACAGTTTCCACCCAGAAAAAGTCACGCAGCCGTATATATCCCATTCAAGCATCATACCTCAAAATCCCGAAAATCAGGAAAACCCTCCAGAAGGCTACAACACAATATTTCGATGAAAACGTGGCTACCGTGGCCTCTTCAGAGGTGCTATGGGAAGCCTACAAAACAGTGTTGAGAGGGCAGGCAATCAGCTCCATTGCGGCCCATAAAAAGGAGCAGACAGCCGAACAGTCTAAGCTTGAGTCGACACTGCGCGACTTGACAACTTTGCATGAGGCTAACCCTACAATAGACACGGCACATACCCTTACACTCCACCAGCAACTATACACGGAACATGTTCGTCATATGGTGAAGGGGCACATCACTGATACACAGAATGGGATATACGATGTGAGAGATAAGGCGGGAAAGATGTTGGCCTGGCTCGATAAGAGGGGGGTAGTTCCAGAGGGATCCAACAAGTGAGGGACAGCAACGGCGCAACTCAGACAAGCCCTGAACGGATAGTGGAAGCATTGGCGACACATTTTGAGAAGGTGTATACCCCAGAACGGGTGGTAACTACTGACATGGCACGGGAAGCGCTAGGTAGAATAGAAATCCCAGTATTGCAACCGGAGGCGGCAGCCGACCTGGATGCAGCCATAACTAGCGATGAAGTACAGCTGGCCATACAAGCGCTCAAGCCTGGCAATGCTCTTGGACCGAACGGCATTCCAGTGGAATGGTATCAGTCCCAGTCCGCGGAGCTCAGTGCATACTTACTCAACATGTATGAGGAATGCCGAGAGAAGGGTGAGCTTCCACTCGATCAAAGAACGGCCACTATAGTAGCAATACCTAAACCCGGGAAGCCACAAGAGGATTGCTCCTCATATCGCCCCATTTCCCTGCTGAATGCGGAAGGTAAAATTTTGGCCAAGCTCCTAGCCAGCCGGTTGATGGCACATCTGCCTGATCTTATCCATCCAGATCAATCCGGATTTATGCCTCATAGGAACACGGCACTGAACCTTCGCAGGGTTCATGGGGTACTGGCGAGAGTGGAATTGATCCACGACCAAGCAGTAATACTGGCCCTAGATGCGAAAATGACATTTGATTTAGTGGAATGGAGCTACCTATTCGAAGTTTTGGTCTGTATGGGCTTTGGCCCGAAATTTATATCATGGATCAGACTGCTGTATACGAAACCGATGGCGCATGTAGTAGCAAATGGCCACATTTCTCGGACATTTCCGTTGGGGAGAGGCACCCGAGAGGGCTGCCCTCTTTCACCTTTGCTTTTCGCGCTCTCCCTGGAGCCCCTAGCTAATTTAATAAGGCAAACGCCCTTACTTAAGGGGATACAATGGAAGGAAGGTTGGGAAGACCGGCTGTCCCTCTACGCGGACGACATGCTGGTGTACTTAACAGACCCTTAGCGTGGTGTACCGGTGCTCTTGAATTTGTGTGACGATCATGGTAAAATTTCAGGTTACACGATCAACTGGAACAAATCAGAAATGTATGTTCTGAAGGGGCCGGTCCCCGTGCTAGGCCCTGACTGCCCCCTGAGACTAGCTGGCTCCTCTTTCAAATATTTGGGGATCCATGTCACAAAGGATCCAGTGGAATTCCTACAACTAAATCTGACGCCACCCTTGGTGCTCAAGCAAGACGTCAGGTTTTGGGCGGGGTTGCCATTGACAATGCTGGGAAAAGCAGCGCTGTACAAAATGATGTCCTTGCCCCGCTTTCTGTACATACTGGAAAACACGCCATTTCCGGTGGCGCCAGGGTACATTAAAAAGGTGGCAGCAGTAGTTTCTGGTCTGCTGTGGAGCAATCGCCTGACGCGTATTGCGCAAGCCAAGCTACACAGGGGTTGGTATGATGGTGGAATTGCGCTGCCGAATCTTAACCTATACTACTGGGCGGCGCACCTTAAGCCCATTAACCAATGGATACATGCTCCACAGACTGACCCAGCTTTCCGAACAGATAGGGCACAACTGGGCACCAACAATATGCTAGCCCCACTCTACGACCAGCGTAAAGTGCGAACATTAACAGGACCTACTAAACTTACTGTAATGCTGTGGCATATGGTGCTAGCTGCGCTGGGCTGGAAGGGGAAAATTACCAAACTTACCCCGCTCTGGAATACCCGTGCCTTGGGAAACTTGAGATACAGCAGGGGCTTCTCTCACTGGGACACCATTGGGATATCCACGGTGGGCGACATGTGGGAACGGGGTGAGGTCATTTCATTTGACCGCCTGAGGGAATTGTATGAACTGGGCCACACGAATCATACCGCTATGTTCAGATACGCCATGCTTTGCTTGCGGCCATCCCCTCCGGGACGGATCTACCAGAATCCTCCCCGCTGGAGGATCGTCTTCTAACTGACTTCATGGTTGAACGAGTGACATCGTTGACTTACCGCAAACTCCTTAATAACTTACCTGACCCGCTGACCTCCTTGAAAGATAGATGGGAAGGGGAAGTGGACGCCCTGGATGGCCACGAATGGAACGAGGCACTAGCGTCCCCAAAAGAGGTAGGCATCTCAGCTAGGCTGAGACTCGTACAGCTTAAGGTCCTACACAGAGTGTATTACACAAGAACACTATTACATCGCATCCACAGAATACAACATCCCTACTGTCTCCGTGGCTGTGGGGAGGAGGGGTCCTTTTTCATACAATCTGGGACTGCCCGCGCATACAACACTATTGGAGACAAATACTGCGCACTGTGTCACAGACTCTAGAGACCTCGCTCCTTCCAGAACCGAGGCAATGTCTCTTAAATGTGTGGGGACCGACTGACCTGTCCAGATATGGCCAACTTTGGGTTACGATAGGTATGATAGTGGCCAAGAGAGATATCGCTCAGCGTTGGGGGGCGGCAGAACTACCGACGAAGTCGCAGTGGTGCATGAATATGGACAAGATAATGGTGACAGAGAGGGCGGTATACTTGAGCCGTGCGTGCCCGGGGAAGTGGAATAAGATATGGTCCTCATGGAATGTGTATTGTGGTGAAATTTGTGATCCTCTGCCAGAAGACGACCAGTTGGAGTCAGAGGATGAGGGGGAGGTAGGTTGAGGGGTCAAGGGAGGGTAGGGACTTCTACACAGCAACACATGGATACATGGGAATAACTGCCCGTCACCTTGGTTTGAATCCACGAAAATAAATAGCAACACATACTGTTGGGTAGACTTTTAATACAGCTAAACAGCATTATTACTTTTAGATGACCGCAATGTGATTTCCTCATTGTTATTTTTGTTGTTTTCATAAAAAACAGAAAACCAAAACCTTTACTGATTTGCAACATGACGTCAATTTTGTACCTTTCATTTAGCCGTGTGATGCACCTTTTACTTTCAGCAGCATGATCAAAGTATGGACTTACTTTATGCATGACATCCAATGCCCTTTGGGTTGTAGGCAAATGGCTGTGTACTTATGTGAAGGTACAATAAAGGTTTTAAAAAAAAAAGGGGGGGTGGGGAAAAAATGTAATTCTATCGGGGACAAATTAATACCAAGCACAAAGAAGAAACATGTATGAGATGGGGGAACAAGCCGGGAAAGCATTGGCATTACGAATTAGACAAGCGACTTCGAAAAATATTATTACACGTATAGAAGAGCAGGGTAGGACCTACGAGGAGCCAAAGGACATTATAAACGTCTTCAAAAGATACTATCAAAAACTGTATCAGGAAGATCCGGTTACTGAGGAACCAAGGATTGAGTGGACAGGATTGGGGACCAAAGTGGCTCAGGGGGACAGAGAAATTTTAGAACAATCCATTACTATAGATGAACTCTCGGAGGCCATACAAGAATTAGCAGCAGGGAAGGCTGCTGGCCCCGACGGTCTACCAATGGAGCTTTATAAATACTTATTTGAAGAAACATCTACACTTTTGTTAGACCTTTTCAACAGGATTATAAATACAGGCTCAATCCCGGAGTCATGGATGAACACCAATATAGTGGTGTTTCATAAAAAGGGCAAGCCCATGGAAAATCCAGGAACATATAGACCAATATCCCTAATAAACACGGACAATAAATTATACGCGAAGATCCTGGCAACCCGCTTGGGATCGATCATTGGGACCCTGGTCTCTCCCTGGCTGCATGGTTTCTTCCCTGGTAGGGGAACTACCGATCATATTAGACGAGCTATCACGTTGTTTGATATACATGTTGCCGGGGAGGGAGGGGTCGCAATGATCCTCCTAGACGCGGAGAAAGCTTTTGATCGCGTTAGATGGGAATTTCTTTGGAGCACGTTCTCTGAAAGGGGGTTTGGACAGAGGTTTATGAAGGCTATTCAGGCTATGTATGTTACCCCAGTTGCGAAAATTCAAATGATGGGCGAGAGCTCGGATAAGATCTTCATTACGAGGAGGACAAGGCAGGGATGCCCTTGCTCACCCATTCTATTTGCACTGTATATTGATCCTCTAATACACCAAATAATTAACCCTTTCGATGCTGATGACGAGCTCAGCTCGTCATCACCCACGGGTGGCGTGTGCTGATGACGAGCTGAGCTCGTCATGTATCGCGGAAAAAAAACAGCCGCACAGCGCAAAAATCGCCGCAGCATCGATGCGGTTAATAACAGAGCAATCACACCGGTAGTCAAGAAGGGATTCCAAACAAAAATCTTGGCGTATGCCGATGATTTGGCCGTTATTACTACTGATCCCGACGCGGCTATGCGTGAAGTGATGGGCATTACGAGCAAATTTGGCGGTCAATCGGGTTATCGCTTAAATGCGGGTAAGACTCTGGTCCTCTGTTCCAAGAATGTAAATAAATCAGATTCCAGATTCGTTGATTCCGTGGTTTATTTGGGGATAACGATCAATGCACAGCCGGAATTGATAATTAGAGATAACTTCATTCCTCTTATGAACTCCATGAGGGAAAATTACAACTTTCAATAATAGGTCGTGCCAATGTCATCAAAATGACTATGTTCCCAAAGGTCCTATATAAATTCCGGTCGATCCCATTTAAAATAGAGGGGAAATTTATAAAAGAATTAGAATCCATCTTCATGAATTTCCTGTGGCAGTATGGAAAGGTTAGAAGATCTATGAAATATATGTATTTGCCTCAGGAAAGGGGGGGCTTGGGAATGCTAAATCTTAGATACTACCATTGGTCTTGTCTTCTTACGCAGATGGCTATATTATTCGATCCAGGGGGAAACAGTACAAACCCCCCGATTAGACAAGATGTGATCCCATCTATCTTTGAATTACTGCTCGGTAGCGAGGCTATTGGGGTATTATTAAGGAGACCAGAAAGAAGATATTATAACAAGTCTAGATTTAAGACACTCAAAGGGATATGGGGGGTCTGGGTAGCAGCTCAGAAAGTATTGCAATCTCTAAATACAATCACCACACCCCTCTCTGGAACTCAGGCCTCATTCCTAACCTAAGTAAAGATGGGTTCTGGAGACACTGGGAGCGACAGGGTATCTTGACACTGGGGCAAGTCATGGTCAGGGATGAGTGTAGAACTCTGGAAGAATTAAGACAAAGGCACTCCCTCCAGGGCAGTCAAGATCATAAATATGCTCAGGTGTTCAGCACAATCAGATCAATAAGGCCCCGTATCATCTTGAGTAAGGGTGGGCGTAAAATCCGTTTCGCGGGCGAATTTGCGGATTTTCCGCGATTTCGTGATCCGCGAATCTCGCGAAATCGCGGTAAAATCCGCGAATCAGCGGGGACGAATTTTCAGCCAAGCAAGGGTTACAGCAGCAGGTGCAAAAGTTGAACCTAATTTCTTTGTAACCTTTTACAAAAGGGTTACAAACAAATTAACTTCAACTTGGACACCTGCTGCTAATTGTTTCCTGGCGCCTCGTTGCCTACTTGCAACTATTCTCTGACCCTGCTCTGACCCTTGAAGCAGGGTCAGAGAATAGTTACAAGTAGGCAACGAGGCACCTGTCCAAGGAATTAAACCTCATCAGGAAGCACTTACAGATATAAAAAACAGGAAGAAGGGAGAGGATGGCAAATACACCCATTTTGAGTTGTCAGGAGGGGTTAAACTAAAAGAGACCTTTACAGCACAATTTTCATATGCATTTTGCTAAAAATAAAAAGCTGTATGTTCTGTAGGGGCAACTCAGGAATCTGGCCCTTCAGAGATCCGGCCTCTCTTTCTTTCTCTCGTTCTCTCTCCCTCTCTCTTCCCCTCTCTTTCTCTCTCTTTCTATCTATCTATCTATCTATCTCTCTCTCCCTCTCCCATAAACGACTGCATGGGTAACTTCGCTATGCAAACGGCTCGCGAAGACGCAAAAAGCCCTGCGAACACGCAAAAAACCCTGCGAACACGCAAAAAAAACCGCGAACACGCAAATAAACAAAAATCCGCAAATTTGCACAAATTCGTGAATTTTGCGGATCGCGAATTTGCAAATCCGCATATTTGCGGATCGCGAATTCGCAAAATTCGCCCATGCTTAATCTTGAGGGAGAGGTGTAAGATACTGGATTATCTGAAGGGGGGTAAACCTAGATTCAACAGAGTGTATAGGCTCTTCTTGGAGGAATCCCAGGACGATATGGACAAAACTGAGGCAGCCTGGGCTTTAAAATTGGAGGACCCGGACATTAACCTAGACAGAGCCCTTGTAATGGACAAACGATACCTACGCTCCTCCAATTTAAGAACTCAGCACTTCAAAACATTATTTAATCTCTATTACACCTCCTCCAAGCGTTATGATTGGGGCAAGAGGGAGAGCAGCAACTGCCCTAGATGCTGCAAAGGACCAGCCGATATTACCCATATGTTCTATGAGTGTGAGAAACTTGAATCAATTAAAACAGAGATTGAATCAATCTGGGCGAAGCTGCTGGATGCTCAGATAACCCTGTCTCCTACACTCATGATTATAGAATGCCAAAGCAAATTGAAATTAAATATTGAGACTGAAGCTTTAATTTTTATCTTCACAGCCGTACTTAGAATTTTAATTTCAGCAGCTTGGAAAGACACTGAGGCCCCAACCTTTCAAATTTGGTTGTCTAGACTATTGGGAATACACAATGTAGAGGCGGCTCTGTATGAACTTAAGGGTAAAAAATTAAGAGAAGTGGGGCTGAAGACCTGGGCACCAGTTGCTGCCTGGCGTGATAGCAGATTGTAGCAAACCCATCGATTTTTTTAGGACTATGGCTACGGTAATGTTCTTATTTGTTATATTCTCTTCTCATTTTCTTTTTGTTCACATTCGCCCTCACAATGTGTACAACATTCATATTAATAACATTAATTATTCTTTGATTTACAAGAATAAACTCAATCAGACACTAAGCTATGTAATTCGACAACCGACCTCTACATTACCTTTTTATTGTTAATTTAGGTTGTTTGTTTATGTTGTATTTTGTCTCTGTCTTTTTAATCATGTACATTGTTTTCTTATTGTGCCTCATGGATTCTCAATAAAAAATTATAAAAATAAAAAATAAAAAAGGAATTACAGGAAAAAAACGTTGAGCCATTGGAGTCTACAGATATGGCCTGAGTAACTGTGAAAGTGGCATTCTGTTGGCAATCACTCATGAAAGAAGGTTGCGGGAACTGCGTTGGTTATTGATTTTCCATACTTAAAGTTGCTGGTCGACAGAACAGTTTGGAGACCTCCAGGGTCAAGCCAAATTTTACAAAAGCAGTTTCGTTTTTTTCAAGAGATTGTGTTGCCAGTAGTTCCAGATAATTGTGAAGGGCGATTGCATGAATCATTGAAGTGAAAAGGGCTTTGGTTATTTATCAAGCCAGAACAAAGGATTTCTGTCTGCTAATGCTTTATTTGTTGCCCCTGGGGCAGCAGCTAGGGTAAGAATGTAGCCACCGCAAGTTTTAGCCGGTTGGTGAAACAGGCCTTCTCTCAGGCATATGTCTCTGCTGAGTGTGATGTTCCTCAAGGGCTCCAAGGGAGGTCTACATTGTCAGTGTCCACATCTTGGGGAAAACCTTAAGGGGTGTCTCTGCAAGAGATTTTTAGAGCTGCTAGCAGGTCACCTCCTAATAACTTTGTAATACATTATAGATCGGAAGTTAATAATGACAATTCTTTAAATTTTGCTACAGGTGTTTTTAAGGCCGCAATGAAGTGATTGTGTTATACTTTTCTGTGTTAACTATGTTGCTTTCATCGTGTCATAAAAACTTTCTGAAAGTTTATCAGTGTTTGGGACATATGTATATCCTCGACCGTGTGGACTTGAACTTGGACGTGGAGCGGTAGCATGAGGAGGTACTGACGGTTACCGGCAAGCAATGGATTCATTAGTTTGGAACTCCCTCCCATTAGATTTGCTGGTAAATGCTCTCATTTGAAGTTTCTTAATAAACTCAAAAGGTGACTTTTTTCATCTTAGCCTTTATTAATGTGTAGTGAAGCTTTGTCCAATATATGCTTCAGTTCGGGGTTACTCAATAGCACCAAGAGACCCATTCAATGAGTATTCCTGTGCTTAAAGGGGCAATTTAAGGTTACCCAAAAACATTTCTTTTTACCCAGTCATGCATCTCTAACAATCCCCAACAATAGGCATTCTAGAATATTTCCTTGTTTGATGTCTGCCTATGTTTTGAAACCTATATCATTCACTAGATTGTCCCTTTAAAAAAATTGCCAAAAATAAACAAATTGATCTCTTTAGGTTCTCTGTCTCGAGTAGGTGATATTATATAGTTTTGTTGCATTTTCCACTCATCAACTCCTCGCCTTGGAACCCTCTAAAGGGTGATATAATGCAAATCAGTTGTTGACTTTCCCGTCATCTTTGTTTCTCTACCGCAGGTAGGTTTTATGTGCAAGTCTTTTGTTATTTGAAGGAATAAATAACACATGTGAAGGCCCATAAGTCAGGGCTTATAAAAGTGTGGACTGCTGACCCCATTCCTGCCCCTCCCCAAACAAAACTGTACTAAAAAAAAGACCAGCGATTGCGACGAACCGCGGAAAAGGGCTACATATGCGCTCTGTTCCTCTCAAGTCACAACAGACGGATCAGGACGGAGAATGCCTTCATTTAGGCCTTAGATTTTAATGCCAGGCACATGTGTTTGCTGGATTTATTCGTCACGGAAGAGTCAAGAATCTGTCAGCAGAAAAGTATCCGTCAGCAGTATAAAGAGAACTGCAAACTGACCATTTCTCGAGCCTGTTCATTTGACACTCGCAAACTCTCATACCACCTGTTCGGCCATCAGTCACCAAGTGAAAATGAAGCTTTCCTTAAAGCAACTTTGTGACCGATACAGAAAAACTGCTGCCTCTCCCTCTGCCTGGGGTATCCCCTTTTGGGGATAGTTTCAGGTCTAACCCTGTTACATCTCTAACCCCAAATGGCGTCATCCTCACCTACGTCAAGCAACTACACACACAACACTACTTTTTGTACAGGGACAAAGAGCTACTGAAAAGGCGTTGAGTTCTATGTAAATGAAACAAGCGTGAGCTTTATATTTTTCATTTGAGAAACCCTCATCTAACTATTCATACGCTCCGTAGCGCTTCTTTCCCTCGTGGGGGGTTGCTCACAAGGAATACCCTAGAGATTTGTGCCAGGCCGCTGTCTCTGAAAGCACAGTCAGGAGGATTGGTGAAGAGTCGGTCACTAGTCAGCACAAGAAGTCTGGTTATCTACAAGCCCTAACAACATTTCAGACGTACTCGTCTGTATCGAAATCTAGAGATTCCCTATAGGTCTGGCCCCAAAAATGACGCGTGTGGTGGGCGTTTTGTGGAACATTATGTCTGCTCTTGTAAAGCAAGGTCAAAATACAGCCGTCAAAGTCAGCCACCCAAAGCATTCCATATTCTCGTTTTCTGTGGATTGATTGATGGAAACAGGGCATTGACCTAAATGGCGTTTTCGGCCATGCGCACAGCCGCCTTCCCTAAGGTCCCGAGCCTGGCGCCCGCAAATGCCCCGCATCATCCGATCAGATAGCTTGTTAATTTCATCATTTCAGACTTTTATGGATTTTCCAGTTGCTGCCGCTTTTATAAACAAGCAATTCGGTGACCTTCTCTCCGGACGTCAGCTCTGCAAGAATCCCAGGCTCTGAAAGTTTATAAATAAGCCTTCTATCAAGTTCCAACAACAGGTGTGCCCTCCTCCCCTCATGCCCTAAAACCGAACAGTTTCAACAAGCAAATACATACTGTACAGCCCTGCCTTAAAGGGGCGGCGGACGCCGGGTACGCGCCGCAGAGTTGGGTCACCCGCCTGCCTGGACTGTGAACGCTCTGCGAGGGTTAAGGCGCTGGCGCAGACACCGCAGCACTTTCAGAGACCGTCGAAGCGCTTCACAGGCTGGGCGCGAGTTGCAAGGGTAGGGAAAGGACAGCAAGAGTCACTAATGGATCTGAAGGAGCTGGGTGGGAGCCAGAGTACTTTGTCCTTATATCAGTGGTGGCTTTAAATGGAAGCTGCAGTATATGATTAACCACTTCTGTGCATTAGTCCGTATGACTTATGTGCACTTCACAGGGAGCAGCGTTTTATGCTGCCGGCCATTCTATTATGCATTACAAAACAATGAGCAGGGACAGGGTACTTACTACACTTTCGACATGAGATGGTAAGAGATAGAAGTGCAGACGGCCTGATGGTTGTTGCACTGAGCTTTCAATTGAATGTGACATTTTTTAAATGATGTAAATGTTCAGTAATATATATGACTTAATACTGAGGGCTGTCCTAATTCAAGCAGTCCCCGTGCCGGAGAACTAGGGGACCAACATACATAAAGGGGGGTGGAGGGGTCGAAACTAACAAACACATAATTTCCTATGATCAAATACTTTTGTCAAATGGTAAGGCTAGTAATAGAACCCTGATCAGCGTCCTTAAAATTGGAAGGTTGCATATTGCAGCTCATGTTCTGTTCTAGTCCTTGTCTGCCAGCTAACCCAGAGTGTGGCAACGTTTTAGCTTAGATAGGACATTGCATCAGATACCAATTAAAAACGTGCCCTCCCAGCCCTTGTCTCTCTGGATCTTAAATATGACGCTGCTGATAACGGTGTGCGGTGGTGAACAGAAAAATGTTGCCGACGCTGTACAGGGACAGTGGTAAGCACTAGGCCTTGCTTGTCATGCGTTTTGATCACTTGGATTTAGGGACGCGGATGTTTACAAGTGGGTTTATGGCACGTGTGTAAGAGATACTGATTATATTGTATTACATTTATATAAGCTGAAAACGTGTCGCTACTCGCTAGGACAGACATGGCCACTGGTACAGCGCAGGCTACCGACCCAGCTCTGTCCAAACACCAGTCTGATGATAGCAACCTGAAAGAGCACGATTTCTCGGAAACGCACAGGCTCTCCTGATGGTAGAAACTCTGTTGGACCATGTTCAAGCGCTCCACCGGGTCCACGTGACCGACATTTCTCTGCTGTGCAGCCTGCCAATGCACAGCTTTTATACGACAGAGCTCAACGGCCAGGTCACTGTTGAAGCTTTGGCCAGGACACACACGGTAACCACTAAACCAATTCAGAAAGAGATCGGCATCACTCCTGATCCGCACTCCCTGAAAGGACGCAATGGGGTTTGGTGTAAGCACACGATAAACGTCCTCCTGGGAACATTAAAAAGCCCATTTGGCTCCAAGTATGCTTAGTCCCCTGTAAAGCTCTTCTTCCCACAGGAGCGTCTGTAATTGCTCTTCTCGCACACGAGTTTTAGTGCCGTGATCATCCGAAGCCGCCCGTAGCTGATGTTAATAATTTTGTTGATTTTTGAAAAACAAATAATTACTGTAGTAGACAAATGAATACTACGGGGTAACTATTCTGACAATAGTTCAGCGCTATATCAGAGGAATGTGACGGCTGTCCCCGCCCCGGGCGGATCTGTGGTCTTGGGCCTGCTAGAAAAGAGCTTCATGTCCAAAGTCAACTGATACACCATTACCCAGGTGACCTCTACTGCGATCCTCTGCCGAGGTTGAAGGCTTAGAGAGGCTTGCAAGATAAAGCCACAATATATGAATGTATAAGAGCGACAAAGGCGGGATCTGCTGCCACCCTTTCTTCTTTTGTAGTTGCAGTCCTCTGATAAAAGAGTATAACAAAATACAGTACACGACTTACTGAAATATTTGCTAAATTAATTGGTCTTTGTTGGGCTAAGAGGATTTTATGTAAATTCATATAGCCTTTGTTCACCAAGGGAGTTATGCTGCTCTTAAGTAGATATTTTCTTAGTAAAAGCTGTGGATAAACTTTTTAAAAAATGGGCAAAGAAGTAATGGACCTAAAATGCTTTAGCATGAAATTCAATTTCTTTGGAGCCAGAAAAGAGAAATTCCAACCATCTGTCCCGGTGTGGTGTGGTACCCTATCGCCAGCAGTTTTGCTAAGGAGAACCACATGGCTCTAGTACGTTGGAAAGGCATTATCGGTTTACAAATGAATACTGTAGCAATTCTGTATGCAATACCTTGTACATAGGGGCATATTATCAAGGGCCTATCACCCCTTTAGCAGCACTTTTTTGCAGCTAAAGCAGCGATCATTTTATCTCACTATTAGCAAGCTGCAGCAAACGGGCCTTAGCGCTATTTATTTGGGCGATAGCGGTCCTTTTATTTATTCTCAAAGCATGTTAGCGATATTTATCGCTAATTACATGCAAAGTAGGCGTTCCCATGCGAAAAGGCACACAAACACCACTACTCCATATTATCAAGGGTTTCTTTGAAATTCTGAAGAGCCAAAAAACTGTCTCTAACTGCAGTTAGAGCCAGTTACTTAAGACCAGAAAATAGCTGGTCTTAAAAATGGTGATAAAACTTGGGCCCATATCTCTGCAGGTTTGGGCGCTGGCCAGAGCTGCAAGTAATGGTGCAGTGCTGCCCTGCGATAAAACTACAATGCAGGAATGCGCACAATCAATAAGATAGGGCGCCTACCTGTGCCCCAGTCATGAAAAGTATATTGCTGCGCTGCGACAAGACATTGCTGCAACACTTCTCACTACGCCCTTCTTGCGACAGCATGGATGATGCGCTGTAATCACTGGACAGCGCTCCATGACGTAAGTAATGACAGAAACATCAGGAATCCTGACGTATCGGCCTGCTCTAAAGTCACACATTGCTGCAGTCGTGTCACAACCAAGACACAACTCCAGCAATTCATGGGGCTAGCCTATCCCTGTGGCACTGCCTCACCCTCACGCCTGCCATCAGACAGGCATAAGGTACTGACGCAGTGCTGTTCATGAGGGGTGCTCGAATGTCAGCACTTTTGGAGATCTGTTGGTGGTGGTTGCGTGCTGCAGTGTCATCGTTTGGAAGCATTGGTGGAGTTTTGGTGGGGAGGGAGATGACAAGATGTTATTCGCTTGCCTTGATCCAGCTGCGAGGGGATGCGATATTGGCGGAGGCGTCCGGACGGCAAGGTGAAGACATGATGTTATCAATGATGGCCTCCGGTGTTGTGGCTGTAGTTGAATTACCTGTTGACGGAGGTGACGTGCTCCTGTGTCCTGCTATGTGGCCTGTTGAGGTGACTTGCTGCCTGCATCTGATGTCGGTGACCCTCCCCAGGAGGGGGTGGTGCTCTGGTCACTGGGATTGTCCAGGTGGAACTTGAGTTCACCGAGTTGGATATCGTCGGTGGATGGGAGACCCTAGAGTGCAATGAGGTCTACAATGACATTGGAGAATACGGGGCCATGCGCCGGGGGGCTGCATATGAGTGGGCCACAGCGGATATTCATGGGCTTGTTCCGGATCTGGGAGTTGACGTGGTCCGTGGTCACCCTTGGCACATTAGAGTGCGTTGTCAGTCAGAGTGTGCCTTTGTAGGTGATGGCAATGCCTCTTCCATGACGGTCAGGGTGCTCCTTGTGGGTGATACTGCAGCCGTTAGTGATGGCGAAGGCGATGTACAGTATGGAGCAGAGGTTGGTCCTGACAGGCCCAGTGGCGTCCAGGGTTGATGGCGAGGAGGGTGCTGGTGTCGTAGTGGTGGAGTGTCCAAAAGGAATGCTCCTTGGTGCTGAGTGCGGTCCAGGGGGCGCAAACAGCGTAGACTATGGTTTGCCTATGGCATGGGAGGCGGCCATTACAACACAGGCAGTACATCGTTAACAATGCAACTCCGACAATGCGGGTTCCTTAACATCGCATTTTATCACAACGCATTGTGAGGTCAGTAATGGGGTAATTTAAAGTTTCTCAGGAGTGTATGGGATTCGTGGTCAAATTTGTAAATGTACTTTTTTTTGATGTACAATATGAAAAATGGGGTGTTTTTTGTGGTAAAAAATTAAATATGGTGTGAATATTGGGGTAAAATATGAAAAATGGGCTGTTTGTTGGGGTAAAATATGAAAAATGGTGTGTGCATTTGTCTCAGATGGGATTTTGTGTGTGTTTTGGGGCTCAGAAAAGGAATTCCTGGGTTCACGGTTGGGTTTGTGGTGCAAGGGTTAGTTTGGGGTTGCACTCACTGAAGTGGGAACAGTGATCTTTATGTCTCTGCTATGTAACAACCACTGTACTGTTGCAATATGCCTAGTACTAGTATGCATTAGAATGGAATGTGAGGTGATGGCATGCGTTGCAACTACGTATGTGCCTTTGGCAAACGAGTGGTACGCCCGCTGTGCCTGGGCGCACAGCAACCTCCATTGAGAACTGTGGGAGGGGGGGCTGGACAGCTGTGAGGTGATAAACGCCAGAACTAACACTGGATGATTCATGGTTGCGGAGATGTGTGTGTGAGCGTGTGTTGTTAAAATTGTTTTGAGATAAATCTTACCTTGCCGCCATGTCCTGTGTCTTTGTAGCTCCTGATCTCCTGCGTCTACTTGCAGGAAAAGGAAGTAGCCAGCCAGGCTCCCTCTCCTGAGTCAATCACAACACTGCGATGCAGCAGTGGGATTGGTAATCGGCAACGGGACAAGTCATGCATCCTGGGGCCGGAGGGGTGGCCATGTTCTCCATTCAGGCTATAATGTAGTCTGCATTGCAAACAGGGAAGTGTGCATGACTGCTTTGGGCAGCCTGAGTGGGCCGACCAAACAGTCATTGCGCACTTGAGTGGTCATGCCAAACCGCCCATGCCTTGCTCCATGTTTGGAGCAGTCCTACCCGCCCTCCCACCCCCTGAGGATACATAGCATGATTACATTAGTTAGTTATCCCTTGTTTTTAACTTTTGATCTGTTTTTTGGGCTTCTCGGAGCCCACACTTTCCGCTACCCGCCACTGCTGCCTCTGTGGCTGCGCACCTTTGTCCTTGCCCATTGCCGCCTCCCAGCTGATTGTTCCTCCCCCCTCTCCTACTAAATGGCGGACGCTGTGCAGTTGCGCAGCGGACGTGCACTGCTGGTACGCGGAAAGCATGCCCAAGCCAAGCCCGTCTGCGCCGAATCCACAACCCAAACGCGACCAGCGCCAGGAACCCTGGATCTCGGGCCACCTACTGCTACAGCACAGCCACCTCCAAGAACTCAATCCCTGAAAAGCAAGAGACTGCCAACAGGCCTCACCAAACACAAGCCACGGCCAGTTCTCCTGCCCCCACTGCCACCAGACCTTAAGCACCACCCTGGACTCAAACACAGCTGACGCCAGCATTGGCGACAGCCTAAGATGCATCCTCCTCAACGTGCACTCCATGCACAAACACGCCTTGGAAATCTGGAACCTACTCAACTCTCTCTCGCCCAATAACGCCTTCTTCACAGAGATCTGAACCAACGCCTCCTCCGGCCCTGACATCAACACCGCCATCCTGGAAGGATACAAGACCCAGAGGAAGGACCGCTCTAAACAACCGTCAGGGGGCCTCGCCATCGCTCACAAGAGCACCCTCCGCCTCCCCACCTCCAGCGAAACCTTCCCCTCCAACGAACACCTGCACTTCCAGATCCAGACGAGCCACAACTCCACACTCCGAGGAACCCTCGTCTACAGACCCTACGGCCCCTGACACACTTAGCCACCACCATCACCAACTGCATTGCACCCCACACCATCACCTAAATGAACAACATACTCGTTGGAGACCTGAACTTCCACCTTGACAACCCCAGCGATCCCGACTCCACCATCCTTCATGACAACCTCACCAACATCGGACTTAAACAACTCGTCACCACACCAACCCACAGAGCAGGCAACACCCTTGTCCCCACCTTTGCAGAAGGAAACAGCGTTCACTTCAGCCACACAACGCAACCGCCGTGGACCTACCACCACTCTGTACACTTAGCCGTTGACAAACCCAAGGCACCCAAACCAGCTTCACACACACCACAGAGGAACTTGAGCAAGGTTACAGACGAGCAACTCAACTCCACCCTCACCCACGATAACCACACCTGGACACCCGACACCGACGTCACAGCCAGAGAACTCCACACTTGGATCTCCAACTGTGTATACGAGTTTGCCGCACCAGGCAACACCGACAAACAGCACCCCAGGAAAGCTGCCTGGTTCACCACCGATCTCCAAGAAGCAAGACACACCTGCAGACGCCTGTAGAAGAACTGGAGAAACACCAAGACTCTCGAAATATACACCACCTACAGGGATGCCATGACGGACTACCACAACCAAATCAGGATCACAAAGAGGAACTTCATCCACAACAAAATGTTTGACAACTCCACCAACTCCAAGAAACTCTTCTCTGTCATTCTTGAATTCACCAACCCACGCAGCAAAGCCACAGACATCACCCTGTCCCAAGACCTCTGCAATAAACATGGAACCTACTTCCTCCTCAAGATCAAAAATCTCTACGACAACTTTGCCAAACATCCAGCAGATGCCACAGCCGCCCCCAGACACACCAGCCAGCCCACAACCTCCACCTGGACGCCAGTCGTAGCCGAAGACATTGCCTCGACCATGAAAGGCATGCATTTGGGGGCCCCCACCGACCCAAGCCCTCATCACATCTACCACAGAGACGCGGCAGCCATCACACACGAACTACAACGGACCATTAACACCCCCTTCAGAACAGGCATTTACACAGATGACTGGAAGCTTGCATCAGTCTGGCCCCTGCTCAAAAAGACCACAGCTGACCCTACCGACCTCAAGAACTACCTTCCCATCTTGCTTCACCCCATCACGGCCAAAGTTGCAGTGTAAACAGTCAACTGGGAGCTGACACAATTCATAGAAGACAACGCCATCCTCGACCCGTCCCAATCCGGATTGCGCAGCAACCACAGCAACAAGGCCACCTTACTCGCCTCCACAGACGACATCCGCACCCTCCTGGACAAGGCCACTCCGCATCCCTCATCCTACTTGACCTTTCAGTGTCCCTCGACACCGTCTCCCACTGCACACAAGTTGCCAGATTACACAACGCCGGCATACAAGGAACAGCCCTCGACTAGATCCGATCATTCCTCACCAGAAGAAGCCAAAGGATAAGACTGCCATCCTTCCTCTCCAATCCCGCTTAAATCACCTGCGGAGTCCCACTAGGGTCATCTCTGAGCCCGACCTTCGTCAACATCTACATGGCCCCCTCGCCGCCATCGTCCGACAACACAGCCTCACCATCGTATCCTATGCTGATGAAACCCAGCTCTTCCTCTCCCTCACCAAAGACCCCACCACTGCAAGACTCAACTTCCAGAAAGGAATGCACAACGTCGCAGTCTGGATGACCCACAGCTACCTGAAGCTCAATGCTGAGAAAACCGAAGTCCTTGTCCTTGGAACCACCCCTTCAGCATGTGACAACACCTGTTGGCTGCCGCCCTCAGAAGCTCACCTACCCCCTCGGACCACAAAAAAAACCTCAGCATCATATTCGACTCATCCCCCACCATAAACCAACAGGTCTACACCGTCACCTCCAACTTCTTCATCACCCTCCGCATCCTCCGCAAGACCTTCAAATGGACCCCCCAGAGTCAAGGAAAACAGCAACCCATGCACTCATCACCAGCAGGCTGGACTAATGAAACGCACTCTATGCCGGCATTTACAAGTCCCTACTCCGCAAATTCCAGACATTACAGAACACCGCCGCTAGACTCGTCCCGGCACGAACACATCAGCCAACACCTACGTAGACTCCACGGGCTCCCCGTGGAGAAAAGAGTCACCTTAAAAATCCTCACTCACACCTAGAAATGCCTATACAATAAAAGACACAAATACCTCAATGACATAATCAACTTCCACGTACCCAAAAGAAGCCTCCGAACTTCCAACCTCGTACTGGCCGAAACCTCATGCATTCACAGAGCAGGCAGAAGATCCTTCTCCCAAATTGCAGCCAAGACCTGGAACGAGCTACTGGCAGACATCAGACGTGCCCCCTCCCTGAACACCTTCAGGAAGATCCTCAAGACCTGGCTCTTCGCCTAACAGATCTGCGCCCCCCCCCCACCCTCAGCGCCTTGAGACCCTCACGGGGGAGTAGCGCGCTTACAGTTCCCCTGATTGATTGAGTTATCATCCTGTGATGATTGGTCCTTCTCTTTGTACTGCTTGAGGTGGTGGGGTAACGCTCTTCCGCCATAGTGAAAGAACCGCCAAGGGAGTGCGTCATCTACGTGTGATAGGCCTGAGCGACTCGCCCCCTGGACCTTCTGTGCTACGCATCCCACTTTCTTCTTACCTCGACATTGGCACCGTGGTGGAATCCACTGCAATCTGTCAAAATCTGTGACTCAGCAAGCAGGAGCCTGACCGAGGTGCGATTTCACTAGGCTGGGTACAGCAGTCGCCTCCTAGTCCGCTGGTGGTCCTCCCGATGCAGTTGATGCAGCAGGGCTGCCTTAGGCAAGAATTTGCAGCTCTCACGCCACACAAGTTCGGTGTAGCACAGGGGCCTCGGCCTTCACAGCGTACGGCCAGCCCAACATCATCCGGCCTGTGATGCAGGGAGACGGCAGCCACCATTGGTAATCCCCTCCGTGCATCCCGGTGTAGTGGTGGATTGTAGTTTGCGATGCGGACCTCACTACGTTGGTGCGCAGGGGTGCCTCTACCATTAACTGCTCCAAGGTGCGCAAGACGGCCTTCTCACACAGGTCAGCAAACTGTCTCCATGCGACCTACCAGACTTCACCACCAGGTACAGGCGATCGTCGTGCATCAATGTCTCCCGCCATGGCTCATCGACTCCATAGCTCCTCCACATCCCACTCCACGCTCCAGACGCAGGTCCAGCGAGGTATCCAGGCTCCAGACGCAGGCCCAGCGAGGCATCCAGGCTCCAGACGCAGGTACAGCGAGGCATCCATACTCCAGACGTAGGTCCAGCGAGGCATCCAGGCTCCAGATGCAGATCCAGCGAGGCATCCAGGCTCCAGACGCAGGTCCAGTGAGGCATCCAGGCTCCAGGCGCAGGTCCAGCGAGGCATCCAGGCTCCAGGCGCAAGTCCAGCGAGCATTCAGGCTCTCATCCTGGTCATCCTGGATGTTGGGTGGCTTGAGGGGGTTGTTGATGTGTGCTGCACTTGGCCCTGGCTGCTCAAATCTGCATTAAACTTTTTTTGGGACATCTTTTCTATGGGAGGTGGACTGATAGCCTATTTTTTTAAAGTCCACACTTGCTGCCTAGCTTGCATTTTTATATCACTTCGAGTTTTATCGCTAGATTTCGCCCGCTTTCACCGGTCTTCCTATCGCCATTGCGCTGATGATAGTGGAAGTTTTCTCTGCTGATCCCTGAAAATATCACCTGTTAGCGACATGTTGGTAATATTTCGCTAACAAGGCGATAAATATCAGGGAAAGAATGCGATAAAAAAACTCCCACTAACAGGCACTGGCGATAGTTATCGTCAGGACTTCATAATATGCCCCATAGACTTCAAAATATTGAGTTACATGGTATCGGCAAGTAAGAATTCATATGGGAGTTTAGATTTGGTATTCTTTTTTACTCACAATATTGTCAAGCTAAGCATTATTAGGGGAGTGGAGGTTTACTATTTTCAGTCAAGCAGAAGATCAAGGGAAGCCTTCATGTGGGGTGTGGTCTTACTACTCTAATATTGGGGTGTAGATTTACTATTCTAATTTCCAGGAATTATCGACAAGATTAGCATTCACGGTGTTGGGGGGTAGATTTACTAGTCTGATACTGTCACAATATCTACTGATTAAACATCCATCTGGGAGTGTGGAGTTACTGTTCTAATTCATGCACAATATCGTCAAGGAAAGCATTCACAGGGTCTGTGCATTTACTATTCAGATTTACTCACTGTATTGTCAGTATAAACATTAATGGGGAGTGCCGTTTTTCTATTCTGAATTGCTCACATTGTCGACTAATTAAACATTTAGAGATGAGAGTGGATTTAATGTTCTAAGTCCATCTTTTCTTACCTTAACGATACATAACGATACTGTAAGAGCAGATATCATGGAGCTGATATTGTTACATATCGAAAATTTCTAGTGGGTTTTTGGTACCTTGGTGGATTTGTAGTTAAATTGCCAGTTATGGCTGTGCATCTATAATTACCGACTTTCTAAAATGAACACATTTTCCTAGTCGTTTTCGTGCAGCATACTGACATTATGGTGAAAATGTGCATGTGTCTCAAGAGCCTAGAAGCGGCAGAGTGTGTGTGCACTGCTGGCACAGTGACATTCCTTGCACGGTGTGCCTGGAATAGAAATACATGAACACAGCAGAGGTGAGAGCTCTCTGAATGGAATGACAGGAGAAGAACCTTACACAAAGCTCAACACCTTTGTGGTTTGTGGAAGCTACTGCCTGACACAGACAGCAATCTTGATGTTATGTGTGAGAAACAAAGCTTCTCCCCTGTGATCTTTTTTTTTGTCTGCACAAGGACTTCATGCTGAGGATAAGAAACGTTTCTAGATCTCCATTTCTTAGGAGAGGTATGCAGACATGTAAATGATCTGAGTTTTGCTATGTTCTGTATTCTTCTGTCGTGGGCACTTTTGCAAACAGCCAGTATTTGTGCAGCATGTGCCCATCAATAATGTGGCCTCTACGCTCTTCTGTACTTTGAGATCTGCAGTTGTTCTGGTCTACCTGGGCTGTGCATTGCTGAAAGTATCTAATCTGTAGGGGAAGTTGGGATGGTACTGTAAGCCGAAGAACCAGAGCCCAAGGAGGTGACAAACTTAAGTTGACATGCATGACTGTGAAAGATGTTCCATGTATTTTGTGTGTGCATATGCAATGTTCTTCCTGGACATGCTTAAAGATAGGGGGGCATATTATCAAAGAATTATCACCGTGTTAGCGGCACTTTACGAGCCGCTAACATGCCGATGGCAAGGTATCGCCTAAATACCTATTGCCATCGCTAAGGAGTTAGCAGGAGTTTTCTGCGCCGTTCCCCGACACTATTGCCTGTTATCGACGTGTTGATAATACATCAATAACAAGGCGATAATTATCAGGAAAAGGAGGCAATAAAAAAACTCCTGCTAACTTGCGCTGGCGATAGTTATCGCCAGGACTTGATAATATGCCCCATAGTGTTTTAAACATTATGGGTCCAATTGACAGAGGGAAATATGCATGTGCATTTTTACTTATGTATATATTTAGGCTACATCTCAGTGTAACTCAGCTTTTTTTCTATTCACCATTTCAGAGTGGAAAAGTGTTGAGATTTACACCTAGGTGTAAGCTTATAAGTCCCCATGCTCCAAATGAAGGGGTGGAGCCTCCTACATTGGTGTTTATTATTGTAAAGTTCCTACAAGTAACCTTACAACTGCATTTCACATTCTTCCTAGTTGGTGGACAGATCTCTGCCACAGATATTGAGATCTCCGTATGGGAAAGCATAGTGCAATTAATTAATGTTTATTATTTAACAACATTAAAATGGTATTATATAATATACACATATATTAATTGTAAATCTATACTACTATTATAAAGAGAGAACTATGTCCTTTGAGCCAGGTAAACTCGAAAAGTACACCACCAATTGCAACACCCAATACAGCGTTGGAAAGGGGGGGTCCAGTAGATGGACATAGGCTATAAAAAAAATAAAAATAAACGTTATTTAAAAAATAAACAATAAAAAAAGTAGTCCCTAAGAAGTTGCGCCGGCCGTGTGTGCTAACAACGTGCGGGCTGACATCATCGGAGGACAGAAACGCGAGGAAGAGCGGACAACAGCGCGGGGAGGAGCGGAAAACTTAGCCAGACTGGAGGGAATGAGGTACGTGACCCGCGGGGAAGAGCGGTGAAGTAAGGGGGACTGGAGCGGAATGGAGGACAACAGCGCATGGAGGAGCGGAGAATGTAGCAAGACTGCAGCGCCATGAGGTATGTGAAACGCGGGGAGGAGCGGTGAAGTACGCAGGGGAGCGGTAAGTGAGACGGAATGGAGCGGGATAGCAGACTGCAGCGGGGCGTGTAGACTGGCTTGGTGTAGTGGGGGGCGGTGAAGTGAGGCGGACTGGAGGGTGCAGACATTTAAGTGAGAGTAGTGGGGGGCGGTGAAGTGAGGCGGACTGGAGTGGGGGCCTGGGTTTGTGCAACTGAGAACAAGCGATGAGGTAAGGTGCACGCAAGCCTGGAATGCTGCCCCCAGCCCCCTTCTGCCCCAGGCAACACTGGGGCGGGCTGCTAGTAATTTCTATAAATGTCAAAAAAACATTTTAGAGCACCTTAACTCCTCAGATTTGTATTAAATTATTAAATATAGCAATTATATTTACAAACATTACTCATCCTCATTAACATTCTTATTTTTATTTATTAGTTAGTAAACTTGGGTAAAAGTTATATATTTAAGTAAATTAATTAATCAGTTATTTCATCCTCCTATACACCCACATCTTCTTGTAGAATCCCAAAATAGTCATCCTTTAAAGCTTTCTCTGTTGCAGATCTCATCAACATACTCCACTCCCTCCAAGCCACTTCCTATGAAGAGAATATCTTACCCTCAGCCTTTATCAAAGCGGTCTCAGTAGAAGCTCCATTGTCAACGCCTCCCCCATTAAAGACATCTTCCAAGAAACTCTCAAGACTGACCAGATCCTCCCACTCCTAAAGAAACTTGCACTAGACTCTGATGACCTCACTAACTATATGCCCACCGCTCAATTACCCTTCACCAATAATTGAAAAGGCAGTGTCCACCCATCTCCAATATCACATCACTGCTAACCATCTCCTGCACGACTACCTATTTAGCTTCAGATCATGCTGCAGCACGGAGACCACTACCTTAGACATCATAGACAACACTCTCCTAACCATAGATGAAGATGACCTCTGCCTCCTGATATTGCTGCACCTCTCATCTGCCTTTCACACAATTGACAAACCAACCCTCATCTATACCAGAGAGTCTCAAATGGGATTAACAGGCAATGTCCTTCACTGTTTCTCCTCCTACCTTTCCAACCAACTTTAGTTCGTTCACATGGACACCTCCAGGTTCCAAAACATCCCTATCACTTGCAGAGTCCCAGAGGTATCCATACTGTGGCTTGCCATCTTAACCCTCTAGATTGCACCATCTGAGGCTCTAATCGCAGATAGTCAACAGAAAAAAACAGTTATTACTGCAAAAAACATATTTTTACTAAAAAAAGCATATCTGCAAAAAAAAGTTACAACACAATTGAAAAATACATAAAGGTGCTCACACTGTCACACAGAAAACATCTCCAAAACACGATTTACAGTCTAAACAAGGGGACAGGGGCAAAGGAAAACAGAATTAAACAAGTCCACCAAATACCAGGAACAGGGAATTGCAATAAATGCTTCCTCTTCAATATAAGCCAAGGACAGGCTACAACGGCGTTTCGACCTATAGGATTTATAAGGTCATCATCAGGACAGGAAAATATTATTATAGAGCAACCAATCAATGCACTTTGTGTGGTCTGAGTCAAATGTATTCAGACGAAAACACAGAAAGACCTCAAATGAACAACATCAGAAATCCAGCTGCCAAAGTTAATGAGCACACATATAATTTGCGATGCCAGTGTAGAATCTGGTACAACTTTCAAACAGGCCCATTACAGTTTAGAAAACATTACACCAAAACAGTGCCCGATCAATCAGACATGCGTACATATTGCTCCGGGAGTGTGTTGTAACTGTTTTTTTATGTTGAGTACCTCTTCAGGTTTTTTGTTGATTTGTTTTGTCTATTGTTCTCTGCTTTAACCCCTTGCATGCTGATGACGAACCCCAGCCGTCATGCACTACAGTGCTCGTGTTCTGATGACGGCTGGGGTTCGTCATGGCCCGCCCCTGTTCATTTGTTTACAGCACAGGGGCGGAAACGGGCCAGCAGTGAAGGGGTTAACTGTGTTTTTATGTTTGCAAATTTCAAATAGTCTATCGTAATTGTTTTGTGTACCATTGTAGCTGTGATAATATTTATCTGCCCCCGGTTTGGGTAATATGGTTGCCCCTGTTTGATGTAACACCTGATCTCGGATAGCAGCATCAAAATTCACCAATATGTTGATGATAAGCAACTCTACTTGAAAGTCTCCCCACTCAAGACATCCAGCGCATCAAATACAGTATGCACCTAATTCAGACCTAAATTTCCAACACCTACCTAAAGGTCTACCCCAACACAGAATTACTGTAAATTAATTTCTAGCTATGTCTTTATTGAATTTGGGATCGTCAATATCACCTGCATTACAAAAGAAAAATATTGCAAAAGCAAAACAATTTAGCATAGTAATTGTATGACAGTGGTAATCATATTAATCTATTAAAATTACATTTTAATACCTCTCTGACAAATCATGGACCCATCGCATTTGGATAACTTCAAGCACAGTTTAGCCTCCCATTTTGCAATTCCTCCAGAGAAGACTGAGTATAATCTGGAAATGCCTTTGAGCATTGTAGTGCTAGCTAATATTTGTTTAGTTACAGTAAGTTCCCTTCCTCCCTTTGTACGCCTATTCCTAGAGCTCACCAATTAGAGCACTTGTGTTAGTTTACAGCAAACAAATGATGGATGGAATGCTGACAATGCAAACATTCTCCCTCAGTCAAAAGATCTGGGTTAAATCCATTGTTCTTTTACCCACTACGCCACCCCAGTTTGGACCCAGCCATCTGCAAATCAGTCTTGACCCTGTGCCCCACGGGAACAGTCCAGACCGAACCCCCAGTCAAAAGATCTGGGTTAAATCCATCGTTCTTTTACCCACTACGCCACCCCAGTTTGGACCCAGCCATATGCAAATCAGTCTTGACCCTGTGCCCCGGAAACCAGCATCCTGGGACCGGTTTCAGGGTATGTCACCCTTCTTCAGCCAGGCTAGCTTGAATTCAGTGGCATCGTGAGCAAGGGACCCACATCTGGGCATACCCATCCCACTTAGGGCGAAAAGTGTTACAGCAAACAAATGATGGACGGAATGCTGACAATGCAAGCATTCTCCCCCAATCAAAAGTTCTGGGTTAAATCCATCGTTCTTTTGCCCACTACGCCACCCCAGTTTGGACCCAGCCATATGCAAATCAGTCTTGACCCCCTCCCTGGGACCAGTTTCAGGGTATGTCACTCTTCTTCAGCCAGGCTACTTGAATCCAGTGGCATTGTCAGCATTCCGTCCATCATTTGTTTGCTGTAACACCTTTCGCCCTAAGTGGGATGGGTGGGTATAGGGGAGGTTTTGGTGTTGGTAAGGATTTTGTTTATGCCCTGAATATTGGGGATATGTGGGTGTTGGGTGGATATAGGGGAGGTTTTGGTGTCGGTGTGGCTTTTGTTTATGCCCTGAATGATTATAGTGAGTTGTCTTTGAAGGAGGGTTAGGCTTTCAGTTAAGGATGTATTCGGCATACTGATCTGTGATAGGAGGGATTTGATTTTTTTTTCCCTGCGTGTAATGCGTTCGGTTAGTTTGCTTGCAGATACTGGGTTTAGGGTGGAGAGGGGAGGGGCCGGTAAGTTTGGTGGTAGTGTTCGGGCCGGGGTGTTCTGGGGTGGATGGACTGTGGGTAGTGGTGTGCTAGGTGTCTACCACTGACCGAGTGTCCTAAAGCTTTTTTGATTGTGGTTTGGGTGGTGGTATGACGAGTGTTGGAGTTGTTAGTGGTAGGAGGAACAGGTTAGAGTGCATTGAGTGGGGTGAGGGGGGATTGATGGGGTAGTTTCTGGAGGGAAAGGGGGTCGGGAGGGATGGAGTGGAGGGTGCGGGGTGTATTGCGTAGAGATGTAGTGTAGGAGTTTAGAGTGCAGTGGGCGTAAGTTAATGGTAGGTTGAGTGAGTGCTATTCTTTGTGAAGCGTTCTGGGGGAGGGTTGAGTAGAGGTTGGATAATTGGAGGGACTAGCAATGGTTTAAGGTTTGTTTATTGTACAGTTAATAAAAACTCACAATTATAAAACGTACAAATTTTAAAAGGTCAGTATCTTCGTTAAAACAAGTAAGGTGCAGTAGCTCAAGTGTAAAAAGTCTCAGCTTTAGTTGCATAAGAATCTGTGGAGTTTTCGTGGCCTTGATGCTTCCACATTCGATGACCATGATAGCCAGGGGTGTTTATTTTGTTATTATTTGACTTCTGCTTGAGAAGACCCTCTGGTTTTTTCGTTTAGTCTTGTGGCCACTATATCAAAGTATTTTGTTGTTCTGCAGTTTAGCTGAGTTTCATCAGGGTTAAAACAGAGCATCACGGCCTGCCTGCAGCTCGTTATGCCCTTCTGGTTCCATAAAGCCCGAAACAAGGAGCGGCTTATGTCCTGGAGGTTTGTGCAAATGCAGATAATGTGTATAAGGTCCTCTTTCGCAGAAAGAAAGAGGCGGCATTGATTTGCGGGATTTTCCCTTGTCCATGGTGCCAGGTGCGGAGCTATAGGAATTCTGCCCATGCGCATGTTAAGAAACGTATTTTTTGTCTTCTGTGTGAGGCCCATCGTTAGGTACTCTTGTGGTTTTAGAGCGCTGTAACCATTCAACACGACCCATCCGTGCGCTCTCTTAGCTAGGGTGGCTTTGTCCTCAATTGATGAAACCATCTTAGTGACTTTTGACACCACTTTTTTAAAGGTGCGAGGGTCAGTTGCCGACTCCCATAGGTCTGCAAGTCCTAAGACCTTCAGTGATTCCATTAAGTAGGTCCTTGCAGGTGAGTTGTCTCTAATGGATAGTTCCATCCATAGGTGGGCGTTTAAGGATCCGTGGTCCGCATCTCTGATTTTCCGCCAGCTTTTTAGGTATGCGCCTCTTCTTTCCACCGCTTGTTTCTGCAGGCCGAATTCAAGCCGAATTTGTGCTGGTGATGAGTTGGTGGGGAGATGAAATATTGCCCTGTATGCTCGACTGATAGTTTTATCTAGTGTTGTTGCATCTTTTCCTCTCATGGCCTCGCTACCGTAGGTGAGCATGGGCTGTAAGCGAGCTCTTAATACCTGTAGGAGAGGGCCCAGAGACCGGTCTGGGAGTGCTTTCTGCAGAGGCTTTATCGATAGGTGGAATGTCGTGCCCTTTCGGCGAATGGCCTCTAGTTGTTGTTTGAAGGAACCATTGCCGTCTATTATGACGCCTAGGTATTTGTAAGAGGTTACCTGGTCTAACCTCTGTCCGTCCAGGAACCATGCGGGTTTCCGTTTTTTGTGATAGTTTATTGTCATTACTTTTGTTTTGTTTAAGTTGATTGTTAATGAGTTGATTTTTGAAAATGCATTGGTTTTATTGAGGAGATGTTGGAGACCGACAGGGGACCGACTGATAAGGACTAGGTCGTCTGCATATAGGAGGTTTGAAAGCGTGATGTTACCTAGTCTTGGGGCATGAGATTTAACTGTCTCCAGTTCGTCAGGGAGGTCTGCGAGAAAAAGGTTAAACATCATGGGGGCTAGGACGCAGCCCTGTTTCAGGCCTTTACTGGTCTTGATTTGTCTCGAGAGATGCGAGCCAGAACCCAACTTGATCCTGACCCAGGTGTCGGTGTATAGCATTACCAGCTGCTGTAAGAGTGGGCCTGGGATTCCCCATCTGTCCAACTTCCGCCAGAGTTTTTGCCGGGACTAGCAATGGAACTGTGTAGTCTGGGGAATATGTGTTCAAATTGGCCTAGGTTAAAGTTGTTGGCTTGGACCATGACTATGCCGTTTCTGTATAGTGTTATAATAGCATTGCCTTTGAAGGCGGGTGAGTTGGCGATCAGTAATTAATGGCAGTGGGGGATGTTGGTGGCATTAGTTATTTGGAGGTGACTTATGTTCTTTCTGCACTTAGTCTGGTCAGTGGTGTAAAAAATGAGATTTGTTTTAGTTTTTCCTTTGGAGGTTTTGTGGTAGAGGTTTTCTATGACTATTCCAGGGTTTGCTTAAGTAGCCTATTCTTAAAGAGTTTGGTAGTATTGGCTTAAAGGTTGGGGGGCAGGTGATGGAGAAAGAGTGTGGGCCATGGGGTTTCATATTAGTGTGATGTGGCAGGGTGGGGTGTTAGTGGCGATCTGGCAGCATTGGTGTGTATTTCTAGACATCTTTCTCACTAGGGGGGGTCATGTGAAGACAGATTATAAGTAGAGATACTTGAGAGATGGGTGTCTCGAGGGATGTCAGAGCACTATGCATCAGGCAGGGGGCATCCTAACAACGCGGGCCATCTAGGGGAGGAGGGAAGTAGGTTAAAAGTAAGGCGGCACCAGGGCATAGGGGGATGTGATAGGAGAGGTGCTCACAGAGCGGAGCTCTAGAGTAAAGGATTATGGCATAGTCTGGGGTAAGATTGATCTGTGGGGGGAATGTACCCGGCATTTAAAAGAAATGTTTTAATCTGGATTGAGGAAGTGATAGGAGGGGAGAGGGGGACAGCCTAAGCTTCTGTCTGTGGGGGGGCATTATTTGTGAAGGATTGGACCATATCAGGATGGGTCCGGTGTCTCATGCAAATTCAGAGTAGAGGAAGTAGATGGAAGCAACAGCGGGTCTGTAGTGCATACTAGTACATTCATACTGTGGCTACAATTTGTTCATAATCTGGAAAGGTACAGCATTATACACACAGGAATGAATAATAATTCTGAATGTAAACAATCTTAAACTGTCTTTCCAATTTAACATGAGCAGACATGAGATAGAGATTCTGGATTTAAAGCTAAGTGTGGTTCTGAACAAACTTCAAATAGAATTATACAGAAAACGTGCGCGAGGCATAATTTTGCTCCATGTAAAACATCCAGTTAGGTATGGCGGTTTACCCCATCAAAAAACAGTAACAAAACTAATAAAAACAAAATATTACAAATAGTATAAATATATTATAATGTACAATATAATATTTAAAAATATAACGATAAGCAAAATAATGTTGTATAGATAATTACATAAGTAGAGTTCTAGGGCAGGTGGGTTCGGAGGGACGGAAAATTGGAAGACAACGCGAGGGCATGATATTAGAAATCTCCAATAGAGCGAACCCCCTCTCACAAGCAACGGTAGGAACACAGACGGAGGGAGGTGGGTTGGAGATGGGATCAGAGCCAGAGAATAATCCCGGATTGTGATCTACTAAAAGCCTAAGAGGGTGGTAATGACTATTTAGAGATACAAGGTGCAGGGAGATGCTTTCCAACGTAACGGGGGGGGGGGGGATGGGGGTTTTTATAGTTCAACAACTGCGAGTTGTTTTATGAGCTGTATCTTTATATCTGGATACAGTGCGGTGTGATTAGCACCAGATACCCATTGTAAATAGGTTCTTAGCAGAGGGAATTATATTGCTGTCTCAGCCTGTGTATCAAGAACTAATGAAAGTGTACAAAATGTAACTGCTGTCACTACTGTATCAAGACACTGTATGGATGGAAAGTTAATTAAAATGTAATAGTAAAAGTAGAGTACTAGGGCAAGGACAATATAAAAAATAGTGGGTATTTGTTGTTTGGGGGGTTTACCCCATTCTAAGAAATTATTAGATTAAAATATTATGTAAATATATGTCTGTAGCATGTGTGGTTGTAGATACACATGCTCTGATACTCTTGCTGTTTACTTTTGGGCTCAGACGTTTGCATGTTGTTTTGCTTCAAAGAAGTATTTCAATCAGTGGGTTCAGAAGTGCACTTAGAGGTCTCTGAGTTGTTGTGTTCCTTACACATTTTTTGGGCACTCGAGGTTGAATTTCAAACCAACGTTTTGGACAAACAGTCTGCATTTCTATGCCTTCTAATCGTGTAACATCACTGAACATCTTTGAAGGACTGCCAACTACTGCTAGACGCCTCACAGTCACTGATCTCCCTCCACTCTTCGAGGACAGCATATCCTCTCTCGACAATGGGTAACTCAGGCTTGAAAAGAGTCATGGAAAGGACACCCTTCTAAAATTGCATCCGGTGCCACTGGAATGATCCAAGGTACCTCTCCCCGACAACATCTTCTGCAATTTCTGCATCACCTTCCACTCCAAGAAGACCTGTAGGTACTGCAGAGAGGTGTTGGGCACACTGCAAGACGTACCGACAGACATTGTCCGAAACTCCACACATCTTTGCTGAGGAAGGGCCCTTTGGCCTTAAAGCCGGTGATAACACAAGTCCATCCAGGATCCCTGCAGAGCAGCCATCGCTGAGACCTGAAATGGTTTCCTCAAGTGGTTCCAAGTACAAGGAAAAAGAACAACTCAAGTCTGTGCCAAAAACTTCCAGACCTCGCACCAAGAAGACACTGAGGGTTTTAAGTACAAAGCTCATCCTTGTGACCAAATCAGGGTCACAGAAATGTTCCACGCCAAGATAGAGCACCATTCCTTCAGGAGTCAGGCATTGAGCATGGAATAAAAAAGCTGCTGCATCTAGAGCCTCTGCTGCATTGATGTTGCAGTCATCACCAAGAGAAGGCTTCGGAGTTGATAAACCTCCAGTAAAGGGTGGTGAGCCTTTCTGGCCTAACTCCATCCAAAATGACTTTTCACACCCAAATTCAATGATGAAGGCACCACTAAACTCAGTGCTGAAGGGCCCATTGGTGTTAAAGATCTTATCAACTCCAGATGCTCCATTGACAACTGGATCCAAGAAAATGCAGACAACAATTTTACAAGGAGCTTGACACCAGGCAGAAGCATCTTTATTCACCCTGTCACTGGGAAAATTTCATCAAAACCTCCGAAGCTGAAACCCTGATGGAGCAAGGTGGAAACAAAAAATGTTGTATACCACTTGTGAAGTTACTTCTCCATAACAGTAATACGTATTAATTGTGTGGTTTTGAAATGAACCAACATAGAATAGAATGAACCTACACAAATACACATGGGATACTAAATTGCATGTAATTACAAATTGTAATCTACTAATTTGTAACGTATTATGTCCTAAAAAAGTACGCATTTGTCATAATCTAATTAAAAATTGCATGAATGTGCTTTCTTTCTATTTATTTGTGGCATAAATCGTGAAGATTGGTAAGTAAATCACGCATATATGTTGCTTAAAGCTAGGTAACTACTTACTGGGATACTATTAGTATGGGGGAGGTAAACAGAAGGGCTTCATTTCTTAAATTCACGTTTATTTGTGTTTGTTTCTATAATAGTTCCTAAATGTGGCCTATGTGACCAATACAAAATGGAGGCTGACTGCGACTTTAATTGAATTTTTATGTATTTTATCTTTGTTTATTTGTTACCATATGAAATGTAATGATTGCTTTGATTGTTATATACTATGCATTGTGTTGCGACACAAATTTTTAATGGAACTAATTCTTATGAATTATTAAAATGAATGTTTCTTAGATACAAATTTAAATAGTTTTTGTTCATTCTCCCGTATATGACTTTTTCAGTAATCATAAATTGCCTAGGAGTTGTTTACCTCATAAAAGTTAGTTTTAGACACTCCGCTATAATCCAGCAGCTCTCCTTTGGTCTTCACCGAATCCTCGGAGCAGGGTAAATGTGTGTATGAATAATTTGCAGTGTTATGGGCCCACTGATGTGTAATTTGTGTTTAGCTCCTTGGGTTAAGGTGATGGTTTTATAGAGAATTTCTGGAGTTGCGCTGGATCAGTTAATTATGTGGTAGCAGAGTGTTGGTTGCTATAGGTGAACTGGGATATATGATGTGTAGAGTGGAGTATATAGAATTCTGATGTATAGAATTTATGACTAATATCTGTTGAGTCTGTTTTGAGTCATATATAGTCTGGAAAAGGCTTCCGGGAAGTGTGGGAAGCTGGTCACTCTGACTGCAGGCAGAGGAATTGTGGCAAGTGAAGTCGCACATCACATAGTCTGTTTCAAAGTGGTGACATTGTCGTATGTTACCAGTTTAGGGACCTTTATGTGTAAAAGTGGTGAATGTATAGCGAGGGCAACCTGTGAAATCTTGGGTCTGAGCATAGGGATCATTGCGTATTCTGTCTTAAAACTCTACCCCGAGAGAGTAATAAAGTTTAACCTAAGCTTGAGATAAGGGTGAGGTAGAGGAAAGTGCTACTTTATCGGCGAAAGTAAAATTCTGTGGTAGGGAAGAGGTAAGCGCTGTCTACTGGAAATACAGAATACTTGTGTAATTGAGAAAACTATCAACTTTGGTTTTAGCGAAACAGACCAATGGAGTTGTTTTATGTAGTTACTTACTAATTTTGCTGTATAAAAGTATAAATACAGAGTACTGATACATTTAGTAAAGGAGGGGTCAGTCGAGGCTACAGAATCCGGTGCAGGGCTGACGTCAAAAGTGTCCCGCTGGGATTGGTCCGTGTGACCAAGACAGAGTAAGGGCTGATTGGTCCATCAGTGAAAACAGCGAAATAATAGGTTGAGCACTAGTGAAACGTATCTTGTTCTAATTGGTGCGTTAGTGTGAACCGCGCTGTGATAGGCTAGTGTTACTAAACAGTTTACGGAAGAGTGCGCAATCTTTTGAAAGACAGGAAATTAACAGAAAAAATTGAGTTTTACTATGGAGTGGAGAGAGAAAAATCTTCATGGTTTCAAAAATTGAAAAATGTGTTTAAAAAGCATAAAGTAATTGAGACAAGAGAGGGAAAATTGCTTCCTCCGCCTAAAACGCCTGCATCATACATGATGACAAAGTATGGCTACCATACATGTATATGGTTAGCGAATTGGGCAAGATATACCAAAAATGATGGTGCATTAGCCTTTCCAGAAGTAGGATCTTTCTGTCTTGCAGTATTAAGAAATTTGAGAGAAAAGATGATGAAGCTTGAACCAAGACCTAGACCGACTCAGTTTAAAGCTTTAGCTGAATGGGAAGAGGAAATGCATGATTAGAACAAGAAAGGTTTGAGGACTACATATGATCAAAGAATGGATTTCGTGGATTTTGGAGAGAAACACATGAGAATAGAATGCGGAGATGGAGAAATGCTAACATGTGTGATGGGATGTATCCGGTTAGAATGGTTGATGAAGGAGTAGGACGAAAATGCATTGAAAGGAGAAATAATGTAGAATCAGGAAGGAAACGTTATGAGGATTGTGAATCAGGATAAAGTACTGGAGGAGATCGTAAATAGGAGACCTCCACCATATCAACCAAGTTCTGTAGGTACAACCCCAAATGCTCCACTAATGGAGAACAGGTTTACAGAGACCCCAAGGCAATTTTCAAATGTTAGAGATCTTCCGGAAAGAGTAGAAATGAGATATGATTCTGATGTTCCATTATTGGGAACTAAACAAAGTGATGAAACAAGTAAAAATGAGAACAGAATGGAGAGGCAAATTGAAAAACAACCAAGTACTTCTGAATTTATACGTTCAACAAATGAGTTAACTGAAAAGATACAAGAACTTACTAAAAATATAGAGCTGTAACTGTTCCAGTAACAATAGGCCCTGTAATTACCGTGTTTGAGAATCAGAAAATTAGAGAACCATCTTTAACTATTCCTTTGAATCAGAGTCTTCAAAAAGTGAAGGAAAAGGTTTACCCAGACTTGTCAGAAATTAAACGTACTAATCAAATGACACTGCCTTATTTAACTTTTAATCAAAGTCTTCCGTATAAATTCCCAACAGGTGCGGAGTCTGGTTCTATGACTCCTGAGAAAAGGGAGGAGAAAATCGATTTGACACAAGCCCCAGTAGGACCATCAGAGCAGGAACTAAGTGATTGGATTAAAACTTTGAAATTGAAATGAACCAAAAACGTTAGGTGTGGCTAGATTAAAAATTGATATGGAGGATCTAATAATTGGAACGATTGGGACAGATAAATTGAAAAGTTATCAAGATGATGAATTGATGTTTATGTGTAAAAGTATTACATGGAAAACCAAAAATATGCATGATCGATTTGAAGGGTTAGAGAGTGAAATGGATGTAGATTTTGCAAAATATAAAGCGCTGCAGAAACCTTATAGAGTGGATTTTACAGAAAAAGATATAGAAAATATGAATATGGCAGGAAGATTAACTCAGATAAAAGAATTGATTGTGTTGTTGAGAAAATGGGGAGACATTGATAAGTGGAAAATAATATGGACAAAGAAAAGAGAGTAAAACAATGACAAATCAACATTAGCTTTCCCAGTAAGAGAAAAAGAAGAAGTGGTAAATGAATTTCCTATGAGAGAAATACCAGGAGGAGGATATGAACTTGTACCCTGGAGTAGACAGGACATATTATCATTTACGAATGACTTTCCTAGATAAAGAGAAAAACCAGTAGAATGGTATAGACAAGTAGATCAATTTGTAAAAGTTTCAAAGGTTTTAGTTTTATGGGAAGATTTAGATGGACTGTTTGACATAGTGGTACCAGCAAATCTATGCTCAGAGTGTACAATCACCGTGGATTGGCCTAAAACTGAATATCCACGAGATAAAGTAATAGGTGCTCCTAGACCTGAAGTAATGCGAAAATATGAGCAAGTAATAGTGTTTCTGAAAAATAAAATCCCACCAAAAGAGACAGATTGGGTAAAGATTGACAGAACAATACAAGAAGCAAGAGAATCAGTTCATGTATTTTATGAGAGACTGTTATTAGTGTTTCAACAATATAGTGGATATGAGGAGTTGAATGAAAAAGATATGAGTCTTTTTGTATATCGTTTTGTGTTTGGATTAAGACCAGAAATAGGGGACATGATTAAGCATAATTTGATGGGGTGGCAATCATGCTCAGTTGATCAGGTTTTGAGGCATGCGAAATACTGTAGTGATGAAATCGAAGTAAAACAAAGAAAGCTTAAAGAGAAAGCGATGTGGGCACAAGTGATAGTTGCAGAACATCAAGTAGCTCAATTAGAGAATAAAAATGCAGAAGGAAATCAGAATAAAATAAAGGGAAATTTCAGTAAACCAAAATTAACAGGCAATATAGAAGAACTGAAGAAGAAATATCCATGTCATAATTGCGGTAGGATAGGGCATTGGAGAAAAGAGTATAAGTATCCACCGAAAATTAACCCAGAAAATACATCATTGAATCCACAGGTGCAGAATGAGGTGATTCAACAGCCATCGCCACAGCAACAGGTAGTTAATCAACAGTCAGGTGCCACAACCTCCACTTCCTCACAGTGTAAACCTATAGAGATACAGTGCAGAGACAGGATTCTGCGCAGGAGATCAGGTAATAAGAAATCCTAGAGTGAATGTGAGTCCACAGTATTGGCTGAAGGAAGATGAGAGTAAGTCGGATGACAGTTTCTGACGGTGCCTGAGAGAGGAAGAAGAGTGCGTACTTGGCGCTACTCTAGAGGTAGATCAATCTGGTCCTTATGTGAATGGAAAGGTGAATGATGTAGATGTGACTTTCCTAGTGCTACCCGTTCTTCTGTTATATCAGTAGAAGTTCAAAACCTTCCTCTCTTGGGAGAACATATACAAGTTGTAGGTGTGGCTAATAAATAGATGAAAACATCTTTAACAAAACCAGTTGAAATAGAAATTGGAAACTTCAAAGACATGCATCGATGTGTGGTGTGTGACAGTAGTCCTGTTAACCAGGGACATACTGTGTAAAACGAACTGTGCCATTTACTGTTCACCAGATGGCATTGAACTTCGAACCCCGGATGAGGATAGCTTGTATAAAATGACTATGTCATCAGTACAATCAGAGAAGAATAGTATGTTTCCTGTGTTTGATCAAGAGAAAATACCTGATAAATTGAAGAAGGTAGTCAAAGAACAAGTGTGGGACTTCACAGGAGAAGATATTGGCTTGATGAAAAATGAAGCTCCTGTGAAAGTTTCTGTAAAAGAAGGAGTAAGTTACCCAAACATCCCTCAATACAAAATGACAACCGAAATAATTGAAGGAATAACCCCAGTGATAAATATAATGATTGAACAAGGAATCTTGAGAGAAATAGAAAGTAGTGCTTGTAATCCGCCTATATTGGGTTTGAAAAAGCCAAACGGAACATTTAGAATAGTACAGGATTTGAGAAAGGTTAATAAAATTGTTGTTCCATGTGGTCCAATTGTGCCAAACCCAGCAGTAATTCTATACCAAATTCCGCATGATGCAGAATGGTATACAGTCAATGATTTATGTAATGCGTTCTTCACTGTTCCATTACATCCTGAAAGCCAGCCAGTATTTGTGTTCCGGTTCGGAGACCGTATTTTGGCATGGTGCCGAATTCCTCAGGGGTATACTGAGAGTCCATCCATCTTTAATCAATTGCTAAAGAAATCATTAGAACGTTTAAGTATGCCTGGAGAATCAGTTCTAGTACAATACATTGATGGTTTGCTAGTGGCATCAAAAACAAAAGATGAATGTGTTTCAGACACAGTTGCACTGCTAAACCATTTAGCAGAAGAGGAACATAAAGTGTCTCCGTCAAAACTACATTTTTGTCAGAAAGAAGTATAATATTTAGGCCATAATATTGCTAAAGGAATAAGACAAGTTACCATAGAGAGGATCAAAATGATACAAGGAATGAAACCCCCAAAAACACAGAGACAGGGGAGAATGTTTCTTGGAATGGTTGGATATTGTCAACAATGGATTAATGGATTCTCACTAATAGCTAAACCTTTACAAAGATTGACAAAAGCAGATGTTAAAGATCCGATAACAAGAGGGGCATGGCCAGCAGCTGAACATGGCGGCAGCATAACCGAGAGGCTCTGGGAGTGAGGCGGGCTTCCCCATCAATCCGGTCAATAATCCGTTAATTTCCAGCCTCGGAAGGGACACACCTGGGTCGTGGACCGGGCGGCGTCCAGCGGTACTAGTTTGCACAATGCTGTGGACCAGATACAGCTCAAACGGGACCCCGATTGGTGAGGGCCTCGGACAGGCAAAAAGCACCGGGCTGTGGTGAGACTCGAGGCCGGGCGGAAGTAGAGGTGGAGTGGGGTCGAGGCACCGGACGTCGGCTACAGAGAAGCTTTCGCGCGCCACGCCGGCGGCACAGAGAGACGCCCACAGTACCCAACCGACAACCTGACAAGGTGCGTACACATCAGCGGGTGCCGGTTCGGCAGGAGGAGGGGCTGTGAGGAGCCCCGGTAAGCTCCAGCACCGACAACAAAAGATCGCGCAAAGCAGCGTGTGAGCCGGTAGAGGCCCGGCACACAAAAGATACCTGGACCGGACGGGGACGATCGAGGCCACACTCTCTGGCAAAGCAACTAAGGTCTGCCCAAGGGTCGAGCCTTGGCCTCGAACGCGCCGTTGCATAGCGTGGTGGCCGGTGGTCATTTTTGGCAGTCGGGGCTCGCAGGCTGAGAGACACACGCAAGGGACACAAGTACCAAGGGTCCCACCTGCACAGGAGGCAGCCCTTGGATCATTGGGCTATCAGACCGGCCGAGGGGATAAAGGACTTGAGGGGCACATACTCAAGCACACTATACTTTCGGCTGCGTGCCTTGCAATCAACTACTGGGTCTCCAACCAGCAAGGAAGAACCAGGGATTCGGGGGCCGAAGTGACAGCCCAGAACACGGCGGAGGTTGCGAGCCCCAGAAGCTACACTAACGGCCCAGAGGAGGGAAGACACTGTTGGAGGGGATAATGGCTGGCAGAGGTCCGAAAAACACCCCAACACAATCCAAGCTTGATAAATTCGCCAACGACAAACACAATCCCCCACATGTGGAGCCCCGCACGTCCACGGGAAGGCCGCCGGAAGGTGAAGGGTCCAAGAAGGCGGCACTTGAGGACGTCATGCGAGCACTGGCGCAAGTTCAAGCCACGGTGGGGTCAACCGCCACGGAGGTCACCTTACTACGCGCGGACTTTCATAAAATAAGTGAGAAGGTGAAACAGGTTGAGGTGGTGACAAAATCCCTGGTCGAGGATGTGTCAGACTTACAAAGAGCGCAGGAGCGAATGGAGGCAGAAAACAAAGCGCTCAAAGAGAAGCTGGATGATCAGGGAGGGCGCTCGAGAAGGAACAACGTCCGAATTCTTGGAGTCCCAGAATTGGAAGGAACGCGTGCAATGGACCTCTACGTGGAGGAACGGATCAAAACGGAATTACAGCCTAAGGGGCTCTCACACTTTTTCTCAGTGGAAAGGGCGCACAGAGTCCTCGGTGGGAAGCCCAAGCCTGGGGCCCCCCCAAGACCCATTTTGGCGAGACTCTTCAACTTTCGAGACCGGGACACCATTTTGCAGGCTGCGAGGGTGTCGGAGCCAATCCAGATCCAAAACTCCACTTTTGCCTTCTTCCCGGACTATACTGCGGAGGTCTCTCGCCGGAGGAGGACTTTCCTGGAGGTCAAGAAGGAGTTGAGGGCAAAAGAACTGTCATACTCAATGCTTTTCCTGGCTCGACTACGAATGGTCGCGGACAATAAGGTGTGGTTCTTCGAAACGCCAAAAGCGGCCCGCGATTGGATTGAGGGTTGGAGACAAACAGGGCAAGCCCGCCGCCAGCAAAGGTCTAACAAGAGCCACTGAGAAGACAGCCAAACAGGATCACAGACCTCGGGCAGAAACGGAGCAGGCCGGTCGCCCACGCAGGAACACCTTGGTGCAGAAGGTGGGCGTAGAATCCTGAATGCCTGTTACACTTATGAAGGATGATTAACGATGTACCTTGATGGCTGGTCGCGCTTGGACACCAGCTTGGGGGTCCCCGAAGACTGCAGGGGGGCTGCCGGCTCCGGGAGAAACTCTACCCCGGCAAGCAAGTAAACTGTTCATAGGATGGGTTGAGTACTCTGCTAAGTTGGGGGGGCGGGCGGTTGTATGTCCGTTGAGCAGGGAGGCAGGGAGGTGGGGAGTAGGGGGGGTCGTTTTGTTGTTAATGAAGTTCTATTAGACAGGGCACGACTCAACGCGAGGCACGCACACTGCCTGGGTTTCTGGGACGGACAACGCACTCCGGATGTGAGACTTAGTAAGTGTAAAAATTACTGCAAGAGTGATCATACTCGACTCCCAATCACATACCTCTGAGGGGGAGACACCGAAGACACAGATCGCATCTCTAAGAATTATGACATGGAATGTGCGTGGGCTGGGTGACAAGATAAAGCGAGGATTGGTAAGGCAGGGCCCGGCCTTGGTGCTTTTACAGGAAACACACTTCACGGGGGGGCCTCCAAGGCACTAGACAGACGGGGCTACAAAATGGCGGTACACTCAGACTTTACGTCAAGATCTAGGGGCACAGGTATTCTAATAAGGAAGTCTGCACCGTTCATACTGTTGAGCACCAAGGTCGACGACCAGGGTTGTTTTGCGGCTGTCCAGGGGCAGTGGGAGGGGCAACTTCTAAATGTAGTATCGGTGTACGTCCCCCCCGGCACTCCATACTGTCACACTGCCAGCACTGGGAGACTTTCTCCTGACCTTACCTGAGGGTCACATCGTGGTCGGAGGAGACTTTAATGTGACAGTGGATGCCTTGGTAGATAGGTTCCCGGTGGCGACTCAGGCTACGGGCCCTTCTCACCTTCTAAGGTTCATGAACGCCCTGGGGTTGGTAGACATATGGAGGCACACACACCCCACAGTGAGACAATACACATACCACTCCACGGTGCACAACAGTCTGTCACGGATAGACTACTTCCTGGCGTTAGGAGGTGGCTTGCAACATGTAGACAGTATTGAAATCCAACCTATGGGGATATCAGACCATTCCCCAGTAGTACTGACTCTATCCACCCAAGAGAAAGCACGTAGAAGAATTTTTCCCATACACGCATCATATCTCAAGGTCCCTAAAGTTAGAAAGGCGCTTAGGAACACGACCACAAATTATTTTGCGGAAAATTCGTCATCAGTGCAGTCGCCTGCGGTCTTGTGGGAAGCGTACAAAACGGTTTTGCGGGGACAAGCTATAGCGTCCATTACTGGCCATAAGCGAGAGAGGTTGCTAGAGCTGTCCGAACTTGAGTTAGCATTGCGCGCCGCAAACATGGCCCATATGAGCGACCTGACGCCAGAAACATCCCACACCTTACTCCTACATCAACGGCAACCTTGGGAACACTTACAACTTCAGACGATGGAACAGATTACTGCATCCACACAAAGGATCTATGACATAGGGGACAAGGCTGGAAAAATGTTGGCCTGGCTGGACAAGCGAGGGGGAGGCACGAAGGGGATACAACAACTACATGATAGGGAAGGGAGAGTGCAGACAAGCCCCGAAGAAATAGTGAAGGCCCTTGCAGAACATTTCAAAGGCGTTTACACCCCAGACAGGGCGGTGTCGGTGGACATGGCGCAGGCTTCACTCAGTCCTATTACCATGCACACACCGGCGGCGGAGACAGTTGCAGATCTGGAGGCGGACATCACGACAGAGGAAATACAAAAGGCCATACACACAATGAGGTCCGGGAAAACGCCGGGGACCTAATGGCATCCCGGTAGAATGGTATCAAGCCATGTTGGAACGGCTCAGTAGGCCTCTATTAGATATGTACACCGAAAGCCTGGCTGCGGCTGAACTTCCGTTACATCAACGGATAGCCACTATAGTGGTGATCCCAAAGCCCGGGAGACCACCAGCAGAGTGTGCATCATACCGCCCCATTTCTCTTCTCAACACGGAAGTTAAAATACTGGCGAAACTCCTGGCCAACCGGCTGATCTCTCACCTCCCGCACTTGATACACCCAGACCAGTTCGGCTTTATGCCCCACAGAAACACCGCTCTTTATCTGCGACGGGTGCATCGAGTGTTGGCTGGGGCACAGTCGCTGGCGGAGCCGGCGGTCATACTGGCTCTGGATGCGAAAATGGCCTTTGATATGGTGGAGTGGCACTACCTCTTTGAGGTTATGACGCACATGGGATTTGGCCCCAACTTCATTGCTTGGGTTCGTTTGTTGTACACTAACCCCGTGGCGCAGGTTGTGGCGAACGGCCACCTTTCCCCCTCGTTCCCATTAGCACGAGGTACTCGGCAGGGATGCCCCCTATCGCAGCTGCTCTTTGCGGTGGCAATGGAGCCTCTTGCGACACTGATACGATCAACCCCACTATTGAAAGGGATCACACGGGCAGGGGGATGGGAGGATCGGCTATCACTCTATGCGGACGACATGCTCGTATACCTCACGGTCCCGGAACAAGGCATACCGGCTCTTATGGCACTATGCGACGAGCAGGGGAAAACATCTGGTTACACCATAAATTGGGCGAAGGCCGAAATGTATGTACTGCAGGGACCAGTCATGGTTCTGGATGAAGACTGCCCTTTAAAGATGGCGGGGTCCTCCTTTAAATACCTGGGTATTCATGTCACCAAAGACCCGATAGAATTCTTTGACAAAAATCTTAAACCACCGCTAGAACGATTGAAACACGATGTTAAATATTGGGCGACACTACCCTTGATGTTGCTGGGTAGAGCAGCGCTTTACAAAATGATGTCGTTACCGCGCTTCCTGTACGCCCTAGACAATACACCTTACCCAGTACTACCCGGGTATTTTAGGCGGGTGTCAGCGATGGTCTCCAGCCTCCTGTGGAGCAATCGCCTGGCACGCATACTGCAGGTTAAAATGAATAGGTGTTGGTACGACGGGGGGATTGCGCTGCCGAATCTTCAATTGTACTACTGGGCGGCTCAATTGAAGCCCATCAACCAGTGGCTTCTCGCACCCCAGGATTACCCTGCCTACAGGGCTGACAGGGCACAATTAGGCACTAACAACATGCTGGCAACCCTATACGATAAACGCCTTGTGAACAAACTGGTGGGACCCACGAGACTTACTCTGGCACTGTGGTATACAGCACCGGCAAAACTGGGATGGACAGGATGAATCACTAAGCTTACCCAACTATGGGACGCCAGAGCTTTGGGGAACCTGAGACAATGTAAGGGCTTTACACACTGGGACACCATAGGCATATCGACAGTGGGAGACCTGTGGGACTACAACAGCAATACGAGTTGGGACTGACGGAATCGTATAGATATGTGCAGATCCGGCACGCATTGCTTACAGCTCTTCCACCTGACTCTGAAGTTCCTGAGGCATCTCCTCTTGAAGATCGCCTCCTCACAGAATACATGCCAGACCGAGATACCTCCCTCATATATATCGCAAATGGCTCAACCACCTACCGGATCATACGTTAAACTTGAGAGGTAAATGGGTAACGGAATTGGGTGACATGGATGACTGAATGGAATGAGGCATTGGCGTCACCGAGAGAGGTGAACATATCGGCTAAATTCCGTCTTGTGCAGCTTAAGATATTACACAGGGTGTATTACACAAGGACAACACTACACTTAATACAACGGGTGCAACACCCATACTGTCTGCGTGGTTGTGGGGAGGAGGGAACACTTCTTCACACCCTGTGGGAATGCCCTCGCATCATGGAATATTGGAGACAAATATTGCGCACTATATCTCAAACATTGGGGATATCCCTAGTCCCTGAGCCACGTAAATGCCTCTTAAACATATGGGATCCGAACGATCTCACAAGACAAGGCCAACAGTGGTCCATGATAGGCATGATGATAGCGAAACGTGACATAGCACAGAAGTGGGGAGCGGTGGAGGCACCAACGCTGGCACAATGGTGTCTCAATATGGATAGGGTGATGATCACAGAGCGGGCAGTATACAAAGCCAGGGTCAGTCCACGTAAATGGAACAAGAGTTGATGGTACTCCTAAAAAGCCAACGGGCTAATGCGGCTCAGGTGTGGCGTGTCCAGTGGCCCCCTCGCACCTGGAGTCCCTCAGCGGATCGTGGTCCGGTCCTTGCAGGCAAAGAAACAACAGCACAGCAGCTCCCACGGAGCTGGAGCGGCAAGCTGTTGAAAGACTGTTGGAGGTGGGCAAATGCGGCGCAGGTGTGGCGTGTCCAGTGGCCCCCTGGAACCTGGAGTCCCTCAGCAGATTGCGGTCCGGTCCTTGCAGGCAAAGAAATAACAGTGCAGCGGCTCCCCTTCGGTATGTACTTGTGATCATTTGTTTGTTTTCTCGGTGGGTTGAAGCCTTTCCAACCAGGAGAAACGATGGAGTGACTGTTGCAAAACACCTGCTGCATGAGATAATACTACACTACGGTTTCCCAGTAACCATTGAGACAGACTGTGGAACACATTTTCATAATGAATTAATGCAAATGATTTGTGAAGCACTGGACATTTGTCAGAGGTTACACTGCTTACAGACCAGAAGCTTCTGGGGTAGTTGAACAAGTAAATGGAGCAATAAAAAACAGAATTGCAAAAAAGTGTTTGGCCACAGGTCTAAAATGGCCCGATACACTACCCCTTGTTCTAATGACCTTGAGGAGCATACCTGATAAAAGGACAGGATTAAGTCCTCATGAGATTTTGATGGGAAGAGTAATGAGACAAGCATTTGTGCCAGTTGATAAACTGTTGACTATAAATGATGATATCATACTGGATCACTGCAAAAATCTGTCTGACGTGGTAACTTCTGTGTTCCTCAAAAAGGCACACTAACCGGACTAAAATAGAGTTAGGTTGGGATGCTTGCTGTTTGTGAGTTTTTATGGCATTTCTTTCAAGAAGTGAGGTGGTTGCCAGATCCTACACATTCACCTGTAGGTTCTATACGGGAGAATATGTGCATCTGATGAGGGTGGCATTTTGATGTGACACAGGAGTCATTTTGATTACAATTCTATAAAATGTGGAATATGCGCTGATATAGACATAATTATGTACTGTATAACAGAGTGGATGTCTGTCTGGGTTTCTAATTTACGATCCCTTTTGTTACAGATTGGTAGGTGCTGGAAATCCCAAGCATGACCTACAACCGGGTAAAACCGTGAGTTTACCTACGATTGCACGCAACTCACCAAGGTTAGGGTAGTTAATCTTCATCTTTTTTAATTTTCTTTTCACTTTTTGGTCCTGATGAATGCTTTGCTGAATAGAGCAACTTAAAAGCAGAAACATGTCGACCTTTTAAAGGAAATACTTGACTTGAATAGTTGTCAGGAAATGTCCGAATCACTGTTTTTAATAATGACAATCTGACTCTTTATTAAAATGTTCCGGAGGACAGCTTGCCATTTTTTAAGCCACATATCTAACACTTTCTCTTACTTTTTCACATAGTTGGAATCTGCTCCACTGTAACTCAGTTGTAGCAGCAGTCCAGGGAGACATTTTGTCTCCTTGGTTAAACCCTATGATGAAGCATGTCATCAACTATGTTGATGAGTGAGGGTTTTAGTAAAAAGCTTTAAATATTCCAACCACAGCGTGTTTCCTGTGTCTATACTGCAAGTAGCTATATTTGTTTCTTGCACCAAATGGGAGAGTCTCAGTTCTTTTTTTGTGCATATTGTAGCATTGGAATTGACAATTCCGTTGTACTTCTTTGGTCACTCCTTTGTTGTTTTTGAGATTATTTGTGTTGGGGACAGGAGTGCCATTTTTCCCTACCTCTCTTGTTGTTTTTGATATAACTTCTTTGTTCCATCTGGTGGGAACTGAGGCACAAACGAAAGAAAAACATCCAGCTCATGATCTAATCCCTGGAGATTGGGTTTGGATAAAGGTTCACAGGAGAAGAAACTGTCTAGTGCCTCGCTGGCAAACACCCATACAAGTCATTCTGGTTAGCACCACTGCAGTGAAATGTGCTGGCGTCAAGAGATGGTAAGTTAGTAATCTTTATTGCGTGATTAATTAAAATCTTAGCAGTCCATACAGCTATAAAAAAACACATATGTAGCACAATTTCTTATTTCCTTAAAAACAGGGTTATTATGTTCTAAAATCGAGAAGTTGGCTGGTTAAAAATACATACAATAAAATTGTGGTAAAACTTCATAATTCGGGTGAAGGCTGTGAGTGAGTCCCGAGCTTAGGGCAACGCCTGTGTTCATAGATCTAGTTGTCAATTGTTTGATCATGATCCACTGGTCCTAGTGTCAATGCGGGGTGGGAGTCATGGACAATTACCGGACAGAAGGGCTTTGGCGTGGGAGATTATGCTCCCGTTGCTGCGCATAGTTTTGCTTGTGCATCTTTCATGAAGCGGACAAAACTGCAAATTAGTCTAACGTTGGCCCTGTCAAAGCACACCTTCACTGGGTGCCCGCTAGCCAAATCATCCGTGTGCCTGAGCCTGAAAATCCACAAGAAGAGAGTGAAAGCACCACTGACTCGGATTCTGAGGGTGAACCAGAAAGAGATCCAGATACTGAAGTTCGACCTGTTCGTCGACATCTGGAAATATCAGATACTAGCTCTGCATCTGAAGGAGAAAGTGAAATTGTTGAAATACCAAATTTTGAAGATCGACCTGTAAGTCGAGATTTGGTAGTGACTGATACCAGTAAGGACACTGAGCTAAGTTAAAATAAGACTGGTAATCAAGAAAATACTGAAGGACAGTCCGAAAGCTCTGAAAACAGGAACCGAAATCTCGAAACTGGTGAAAAGGAAATAGCTCACGATGAGGATGAGCTTCTGAGTACCAGCTATGGAGAAGTTCCTAACAGAGTGAAAGAACTGACTAAAGAGAAAATAAACTCAGAAAAAGAATTAGATCCTATAAAGTTCATTATAAATAAGACTGTAGAAAGATCTGAACCAGAGACTGATGACAGTGATGATGACACTCAATTAAGTAGAAGTTCAAGAAAAAGGGCTTGGAGAGTGGAACAAAACACTGTTGAACCTGAAATAAAAAGAGTTTGAAAAGGAGATAATTGGCCTAAAGGATCTGATGGACTGAAATTTAAACTGGCCATTAAAGCAAAAGTACCAGAAGATCAAGTAAATTAGATAACAAGTCAAAAGGAGTTGTTGGGAAAGAAAATAGAGATTGTGCAAAGGCCAAAAAGAGTGAGGAGACCAAATCAAAAATAAAAATCACCTGAGTGAACCTACATGTTGCTGCCTCCAATAAGTGAAGTATATAGCAGCCAAGAGAAGTTGTATTGTCAAGATGATGAAAAAAAAGTGAGTAAACTGTAACTCAAAGAAAGGAAAAGAGATTTTGAAAAAGATTCTGGAAAATTGTAAAAAGAATAGATATATAAAACAAGAATCTGTAATCTTGACTGAAAAAAACATTGTAAGTGAAAAACAAAGGTAAAGAGAGACAATTTAAAGGTGAAAAGATTGTGAAAATTGCTGTTCTGGAGTTGCGCTGGATCACCCTCAAAGACTCATCCTCACAAGAAAAGGCTTGTATTTGAAGAACCCTCCTCAGAGGTCTCTTTCAAACCAGCAATGAAGAAACACAAGGTTTGGGGCTCAATCCCTCTTCCTTTTGTTCCACCTCAGCACATCATGAGGTGGACATGCACTTCTTTTAGGATGAAGAGGTCTTCCTCGTTGAGACTCTTCCCAAGATTGAATGCAGAGTCCCGTATTTACCCATGTACCCATGTTGAAAGGCATGATCATATCTGTCCTGGACAACTTCAATGAGCTGTGGAAGGCTTGGATAGTAACACCCAACAAAAATATAATGCCCCGCCCAGCGACTCTATCTACATCTGGGCCAGGGTTGTCCAACATTGTGGTGGTCCATGTCTCTTGCATGAGGGCCTCTGCCCAAGCAACAGGCAATGTCCCTCAAGCTGAAATGGAGAGTAAATGGCTTGACACTGTAAGTAAGATGGTAGCGATAGGCAAAGCCATACACTGATGCAGAGCAAATTCTGTTGAATTCCTCTCCATGTAAGATAGAGCTCAATGGAAGGAGAGGCAGGAACTCTTCAAGCACCTGGCAGACAAGAACAGGAAGTGGGATGGAGATAATATCCAAGGACAAGACCATTTTGAAGGCCTTTGTGCACTCGACACCACAGACCCAGTGCTCAGCTGCTTCAACACCAGCGTCCTATCTCTGGGTTCAAACCGTAAGTACCGCAGCATCTCCTCAACCTCCTGATCAAAGGGGAGCATCTCTTTGGCTCCCAAGTTGACAAGATGCTAGAGAAGAAAAAAAAGGACACAGAGTTTGCCAAGTATATAGAGGCCCTGCAAACTCTACCTCACCACACCAGCTACAGTCATACCAGAGACAGCAGAAACCGAAGACTATCAGGGGTTACACCAAGGGTGCATGCAGGGAAGATAATGGAGGGAAATGTATGAGTAATCACTCAGGGAGAAGACAGAGTTTTCTCTCTCACCGGGATGAAAACACACCAGACCATTGCAGTTTAGCAGTAGTTCACCACAGTTACTACATTGAACTTGTCATAACTCCTCCCAACATTCCATCAAGCACACACGTCTTCAGTAGAGAACATCTTTGCCTCTTCAAGGAAAAGGTACAAGCGATTCTCCAGAAAGGGCCAAAAGAGAGAGTCCCTCCCCTCCATAAATGAAAGGTTGTCTACTCTCTCTATTTTCTTATTCCCAAAAAGGATAGCTTCCTCAGGCTGATCCTGGACCATGGGTCTCTAAGTGACTACATCTGTTGAAACATTCCAAATGATGATCTTGTTGGACATCACCCATCTGCTCTGACAAGGCAGATTCATGATGGCAGATGACGTTCCCTGTAACTGCACTTTGTGGTAATTAGACATCACTACCAATTCAATGTTCTCCCTTCTGGGGTCAATGCAGGTCCAAGAGTGTTCCTCAAGTGCCTAGTAGTGGTGCTTGCCCATCTGCAAAGGGGGACAAACATCTTCCCCTACTGTGATGACTGACGGATCAAGAGTGGCAACAAACAGCAATGCATTGCACACACTCAAGCAACAGCTTTCTTGCTCCGCAACTTGGGGTTCACCATAAATGCCACCAACTCCTACTTTCAACCTTCACAGATCCAACCCTTTCTAGGATCTTTGCTAAATGCAGTCACACTCAAAGCCTATTCCAACCACAGAGAGTGTTGGCATTCCAGAAGCTGCTACATCTCTTTCAGCCCGTGTCACCTCACAGTCAGAACCATGATGTGCCTTTAAGGATGAATGCCTTGTGCATCTCCAGTATACCTCACTCCAGGCTCCACATGCACCAGTACAATAGTGCCTTGCGAGGCAATAGTCACATCTGGAGAATAACTTGGACTATCTAGTGTTGGTAAAGCCTAACACTCATCGTTCTATGTTTCAGTGCAGCAATCAGTTGCAGGGCAGGCTTTTTTTTCTTAGACCTGAATATGCATGTGAGCATTACCATGGACTCCTCTGTCATAGACTGGGATGCTTATCTCTGTGATGACTGTTGAGAAGAAGTGGGAACCTCAACACAAAGGCCACCACATCATTTACCTAGAACTGTTGGTCATTTGCCCAGTCTTTAAAAATTTCTTCCAGGTCATTTGAGCGAAGATAGTCCTTATCAAGACAGACAACATGATGGCCATGTAGTACTTACAGAAACAGGACTGCGCCTACTCTTCCCAGCTTTCAGCGCTAACTCAAGGAATCTGGCATTGGGTGACCTTCCGTGACACACAGGTCCTTGGAGAACATCTTCAGACCTGCTCAACAGAATCCATCAGCAACTCCAGAAGTGGAAACTCCACCCGCAAGTCCGATACATGTACTTCCAACACTGGGGCACCCCCGAATAGACCTGCTCATCACCTCCTGAAGTGTAAAATGCCAGTCCTTTGCCTTCAGGTACTTACAGTCCATGTAAAATTCAGTATAAATTAACTGGCCAGAGACCTTTGCCTCTGCTTTTCCTCGTCTTTCACTCCTCCTGTGTGTGATGAGGAAGATGTGTCAAACATCCCTGATGCTCATCCTGGCGGTTTCTACTTGGGCCAGGCAGCTTTGGTACACACTAGGGAAGAATAAGTACCAGGTAGACAATAGTTACATCTAGTACATCACTACCAATGGGACTGTCCTTAATAATCATGTTATTCCATTAGCTGGAAATAAGTATGTATGTCCTCCCAAAGTGAATGTGTAACCCATGGGATATATCTGCCCATGGTAGGTGCGTAACTGTTGAGATATATGAAAAATGAAGCATAACGATGGGCCCTTTCTGCTAACAGCACCTGACTTCCTTTCTTCCCAAGCAAGTATATAATCCCCTCAAATTACACTAGGGGTTTGTGTGCACACTGTATGGCACCCACCATTACTGTGCCTATTCCCTAGGGAATGAAATACAGAGAAACACCCGCAAAGGTGCACCACAATTTTCATCAAGACACAGTATTACTAATAAATCACGGAAAGATGATGTTTTTCTTGTTTTTTCAATAAGTCTTTATTTTCAACCATTAACACCGTACAGCCAACGCGTTTCGTCCCACTGGGACTTCTTCAGGGCTTGTTTACTCAAAAGTAGTGCTTTTCAGTCTATAGTCCACATCAGGAGTCTATAAGGTGCCTTTCCAAGTGTCGGAAATCTTTGTAAAGGCTTGTTGTATAATTTGGCCGAGTTTGTTAGGTCTCAGATGTGGTGATGCAGAATCATTAGGAACAGTGTTGCCTCGTAGTAGGAAAATATTTATAGATCATGTAAATCTGTGTTAAATTCAAATGTCCAATGGATATAATATTATCTATACCACTTTAGACGAAGATGTGGGCACTGGACATCAGTAGGCCGATCGTAATAAATCGTCCTGCAGTCATCCACAGAGCCTTCGTCCTTGCTGGAGTCCGTCACCGATCCACCCAGGATATATATTCTGACTGTACTGTGGCCCAAGCGTAGTTTCCCCATTTGGGGCTAACGTATGGACCGGAACCTGAGTGGGTAGTTGACATTCTAATGGTATAGTGTTGGGACGGAAGAGTCATCTGTATTTTAAGAGATGTGTACTCCTGCCCTGAGTGCTCAACTGTACTTTTGTCTGGATCGCTAATGCTGATTTTTTGTCATAGGTATACATGGATTATGCTTGTGCGCCATGACAAAGGCCTGTATCACTGATTGCAGTCTTGTTGGACCGGGAGTGGCACCCAAAGAGCTACTCGTCATAGCGGGGGAAGGCTACTGCCTCCACCAAGTGTTAAGCAGCACAAGCACGGTTGTGGCAGCATACCGTGTAGTGATCAGTAATAGTGAAGAGGACCTTTTTACCCTGTGTCACTGGAGCGAGGCCTAGAGGCGCCCTCACTTTTTTAAAGATCTGCTACTGTGAGCTTAACTCGCCCTTGGCCTACATCAGGTAAATATGGATTGCTGCATAGTGCAGGAGTAGTCACTCTCCATTAGTTGTTTGTGTGCCTGGGAAGGGTACAGTGCAATGAAGGCGCACTACTGTGCAGTACATATGTGGGCAGTACGTGTACCGGGTGTATGTATGCCCAAGAAGAATACATTGCATGAAAGATTTAGTCCTGTGCATTGCTTGCTTGAGAGACGGTGTGTGCTGGATGTATGTGTGCTTATGTGAACAACAATAAATAACGGATGAAGAGTTATGCAGCCCGCACATACTCAGTGTGTGCTGGCAGTGCATGTGTTTTGAACTGACAAACCCTGGTTAAAGATAGGGAAGCTTCAGTGCTGAATAGTGCGTGCAGACTGAGTGTGCATGCTGGATGCATGTGTACATGTGAGGGCACAATGTACAGAGGTGTTAATACTGAAAATAGAAAGTGTGCTATGGATGCACTCTGAGTGTACTTGCGATGGTACATTATATGGAGGACCCTGGGTTTCCATTTTAGGAAGCCCAGGTTGCCTGGTAAAGACATGAGAAGGAATGGATTCCCCCCAGACAGATTTTGTGTATTGCATTACTGTGAGCCAGGTGGGGATATACTGGAGGGAAGGAAGAGACCGTGTTTACATCTCAAAGGACTGCTCTTTGATTCAGTGATTAATCACAAGGAAGGGCCCTGATCATATCTCAGAAAAGGAGATGGGGCTCATAAGAGAACCATTAAGAGTAAGGTTGGGGGTCTGGAATCAGTGCCTTGATGCATATATCACATTGGCAGACATCCAGTTGTAAACTCTGGTCCCTCCCATGAATTATGTTGCGAACAGCTTCGGAGTCATACCTGCTGTAACAGGCTCTTCATGATGGAAGAGGAAAAAGGAGAAGTGCCCACTTCAAAAGAAGAAGAACCCCAACTTAAAACTGGAAAGACTCCGACCTTAAATTAAATTTGGTGTCTGGAAATGTACTATAAGAAGTGAAGGTTGAGTCTCTAAAATGTGTTTTATGCCAAGCAGCCAGATCGACTGTGTGCAAATGGAAAGCTATGCAAGACTTCTGTCTGTGGTCAGGACTGGGGGCAAAGGCCTGCTAGTCTCCTTGCTGGGTGAGAGGACATCAGACAGGACACCAAGATCACCTGCTGTGGAGCAACATTGCCTGTCTGCTTGCCAAGACCAGTTTGCCCTGTGAGGGAGAGGAGAGCATTGGATTGAGCAGGGTCCAGTGGGGAGCCCTGCATGATTCGCTGAGCGAGGTGTGAAGCTGTGCCTTGAATGGGCCATTGCCTGTGTGCAGGTTTGGCTCTGCGACTCTTGTATGCCAAAAGTAGGCCGCGTTGTTCGGACCCATATTGGAAGCGCTGGTTGGGAAGCACCAAACTGAACCGTCACGCCACGGTGACCCTGTTTGCCAGAGAGGTCACCAGTGAACTGTGTTTGTGCCAGGTGTGCAGGCCCTGTGACTGCCTAGATCGATGACTTCGTATACCAGGAGGGCGCGCTGTAGTTAGGGCAATAACATAGAGAGAGTCGCTGCCTGAATCGTAAGTACCGCGTAAACTCCGAATGCTAGGAGGGTCTGCGTGGGCCCAGATTTTGGGACATTGCCCGTGCCGAAGGAGAACTTTTGTCACCACAGTTCAAGCCTGTATCCCGTGATCTACACCTGACAAAGTCCTCGAGGTTCATTGAGATGTCACCGAGGCTGTCACACCCTCATTTGAACTCTGGTCAGGTGCCGGAGGATCACGCCAGCCCACTCCTAAATCCCTCCCTGCTTCTCTGCTTTGGGGAAGAACAACTCACCTTTTGTGTTTGCTGAGCAGGAGCAGCTCTCATAAATGGAAATCGTCCAGCAGTGCTGCTTGACAGGAAGAGCCTGTGCCTCCAGGTGCAGGCGTGTCCATCACTAGGGGCCCAAATTCACCGTTTAGGATCCAGACTTGGGAGTACCCAAGGAGAGGGCACTCGCTGCTCCACTGAACACTGTCATAAAGCCGGAACTGGGAAAACAGAAACTGGGCCACAGCTGCCAATGGTGCTGTGGCACCATAGACACTTACGTAGTTAAGTAGTTCCTAAAAGGTCAGAAGTGAGAACTCTTAAGTATGACCTAGTAGTTTGCATTTGCTGATGCAGCTAACAGTTAATGGAGAATAACCGTGAACACATTACACAAAGGAGGGTGGGACAGGGAATCACAGGGATTCACCTGATATCTACTAGAGCCCCGACCTCAAGGGGGGTTGTGTTATTGCATTTCAATATCACATCTCCTTTGCATGTGCAGAAGTAGAAATAAAATAAAACTTTTTCCTATAAAAGCAAGTATTTGGCTAGACATTGATTTATTGTTTGTACATTTTACACTTTGAGTTCTAAATGGTGACTGAGCTGTATCTACACTCCCCTCCCTCCAAGGGAGTCTTGACTGCTCAACAATAGCTACCACTGAGAATCAAGTGCAAAAGGGATACCTGGCCCAGTTGAGCGGGCTCCATAGTAGGTCGGGCCCCGGGACTTCAGGAGAAAAAGGCCTAAATCACATTGGTTGGGCCAGTAGCCCCTGCGTGCTCAGTGTCCTTCTGAAAGATGTTCTTACATACGGTGTGAAAGAGTGCTATTAATCAACTCCAAATTGTGATCCTAATTAGATATAGATACCTGCACATTGGTAATAAGTTCAACAGTGATCTATCATGCAGTTACGCCACCAAATTACAATGAATTAATCTGATGTATAATGCAACCGCAACATAAAGCGTGTAAAGACAATATTTTTTGGAGAGTGGTATTCGGTTACTGTGAAGTATAATAATCAAAACATAAACAATTAATATTTTTATATGCACTGCCAGTCCTTTATTCAAGTTCAAGCCTCCAGGATAGTTAAATTCCAATTCAATTATATATCTTGATTCACACAAATATGTACGTGTCTGTGTGATTGTGTGTTTGTATGTGTGAGTGTGTTGGAGACTGTGATTAGGACACCAACATTTAGTTGGCGTCATGATAACCCCCAAATAAACACTTCATCATTATAATATTAATGTTCATATACACAGATAGACAATTTAAAAAGAAAGCAAACAAGTGAATCTGTGCAGTTAATGTCTTCCCTCTATTCAATGTAGCATTACTCCCTTGCATTCAGTAATCATGCAAGGAAATTAGGGATACAGTTGACAGCCAACATTTGTTTTGCTGTTGTAGGCGCCGGTCTGTTGCTTTCTGAAGGGCAAAATAGAAAGAAAGTTAAGTCTAGGTTGGTAAAATAGTGACTATGAAAGCCAGTGTGTGGTCAGTTACTGGTGGTGGTAGTCACGAGTGTTAAAATATTGCATAAGGCGTATCAAAGGAAGCTATAGCTGCAATTGGTATTCTTAGTCATCAATTCAAGGTATTTTGAAACCAGTAAGGCCAAGATGGTTCTTCCAGTGGTTTGTCAAGGGGGTCAAAATTCAGCACTGGACATATTAAGGGTAACATGACTTACTTCAAGTAATGTCAGTACTATTGGGAGTAGGTGAGTAGATCGTAATCATCGAGGCCAAAATACTCTGGAAAGTTCCGGTGTTTTTCCATGTGAAAGAGTAACATGCAAGAGCAGTCTGCTCTGTAGTCCAGTCGTTTGTGGTCTGGAAGCCGGGTTACGTGTCATGAGACTGAAGGCTCCTGAAGCATGCGTCTGAGTGTGTGTGTCTATGTTTTACACTAAAACAGTACAAAATAAATATGTCATATAAATAAAATGTAAGAAAGAATAATTAAACATTTAAAAACCCAAAATAATTATAAAATCACTTACGCGACAAAAAGCCCAAAATAATTGTATTGGTAAAAGGTCTGAAGTACTGAGGGGAAGCCACCAAACCCGCCCTCCAGAGCTTAACCCTGGTAAAATAAACCTGGTGAAGATATTTAAACTGAATAAGTCGCAGGCGCATGGCAATAGCCGCCCCACGTGGGGAAGCCAGAGCTTCTGTCTAGTACTCCTCCTCTAATTGGCCTACATCTCCCTCCAAGGTGCTGCAAGGAAGGGGAGCAATGCGCAATCAAAGATTGAAAGATTTTGGCGATCTTGGGGTCAAGTAGGTCCCCCATAAAAAGCTTATCTTTCACTGGACTAAACTCCGACAGTGTCAAGTGAAGTCAAGCAAGCTTTATTCGACGATTGTCATAAAAGCATATTCCATATATAAAAGTACATATATAAATTTCAGTAAATAAAACCAGATTAAAATCAGATTATAAAATTCATAAAACAAATTTATAAAATCATTCCATTAACAGTACAAATATGCAAAATATTACTACACAATTATTAACAAGGATACTTGGCCTACGAGGTTAGCTAATATATTATGCTTTCACGAGTCGGGCTCTAACCGTCCATGCGCAACCTAGAAATTTTGCCAACACTATGTACACAAACATGTTAGGACTGGTGCGAATGATTCTAACTGCAATCATTCCTCTCCTCGTTCCCAGTACCTGCACATCGGTTTGAACCACTCTCGTCTCGGCGCCGCATACATGGCCGCATAGATGGCCGCCGGGTAGGAGCTCCTGCTGAGAGCTCCAAGTGCTGGGGATCCCAATTTTGGTTTTTATCCCCGTCAGCACCCAGTTGCCGCCCCTCCGTTTTGTGCTAAGCAACGCAAGAGTAACGGGAACAAGTAATTGGATTTGAAGTAACAGTAACTTCCTTACATGCCTGGCGGTGGACGAAAGCTGCTGAGGAGCCTGGCGGCGGACGAAAGCTGCTGAGGATCCCCGACCTGCCTGGAAGCTGAGCCTCGCAGGAGAAGACGAGCCACTCACACCTTCCTCTGCGGTCCCTGGGCTCCCCCTGGCCAGTTTTGCAGAGCACGACACGGATGCCTAGTGCCGGAGCCCGCCGCGCTCGACTGGTGCACGTTGTGGCTGCTTGTGAGCCAGTGGTTGCCTGCGTGATGAACTGTGGCTGTGCAACAGAGGTATCCGACCCGACGGCAATCACCACAGCTAGCGCCGGTCAACGAGGAAGTGGTGCCGGACCCGCCTGCAATCATTACCGCTGGCGCCGGTCATCGTGGAATTAGAGCCTGACCGGGATCAATGCTGACGCCGGACGGATGACGGGAACCCCGCTGCGGAGTGTTCCTGCTTGCCTGCAATCACCATCAAGACCCCCGGTGCCCCGCTGGGAGCTGTGCTGTCCTGCTCGCTGAGCTCCTGCCTGACTGCTGCTCCGGGGCCCCAGGGCTCCGGCTCGGATGCTACACAACGCGGCGACACCAGGGGAAGCAAGCACCCTACTGCCAAGGTGAGCTGCAATCACCGCCGAGACCCCCGGTGCCCCATAGGCTGTCCTGCTCGCTGAGCTCCTGCCTGACTGCTGCACCGGGGCTCCAGGGCTCCGGGACGGAATCTACACAACTCTGGACACCAGTGAAAGCAAGCGCACTGTTTGCCAAGGTGAGCTCTGTGTCCCCCCCACTCTACAAGCTGAGCTCTGCGTCCCCCCCACTCCACTCTCTGAGCCGCGATCGGGGATGTTACTTTGCAGATGGGGGGGGGGGGGGGGGGGGGGGAGCGGTCTGAACGAGTGCAGGTGAGCGAGGGCAACCCTACCCCTGTGAGACTCTCGGTGAGATTGTGGATCATTGCTCACACCGTGTCTCTCAGTCGGATGCCCTTCTGCCACCCCCCCCCCAATATTTAAGTGAGTCTGCTCCCAAATGCCGCGTCTGCACAGGCGAGTTGGTGAATCACCTATCCTGATAAACACTGTTGCAGCATGGTGAACACGATGTTCATGAGGCTCCTGAAGTTTTATGCACGCAAATAACTACTGTGAATGCTCTGAATGTACTATCACAGTGGTACTGGCATGCAGAATTAATTCTGTGGACAAAGCGGTCCCTGCACTCTCCACTAACTAAAATGGCGGGGGCCATAAAGAAGAGCCATAAATCGCCTCCACTGCCCACCAGACGACCATGAGGCTACATACCAATGAGCTCAGGGGTCACCAATATAGAGATAAGACGTGCTCCTCTCCTCCTTGCAACACTGGAGCTGGACCTTCTCCTCCCCAACAACTAACACAGATGATGGACTAACCCGACCTGCCCTAGAGTAGAAAGGGAAACCTAACTCTCTAAAAACTTCAACAACAGACAAAGGACTACTACAAAGGACGCCTGTTTCTGCATGTGCTACTCGGGCGGCCATCTAAACATAACCTAAGTACTGGCCTTTTTAATACCAATCCCTCCCACCACAGACTTAACATAGCATTGTATCTAAATCTTCGTGTGATTAAGTGTCTGCCTTTTACTGCAGTATTATACTCCTCATGGTATTTTATACGTTTTGTGTAACCTGCACCCATTTTCACTTTTCCCCACCGGTAGTGCACAGATTTGCGACGTCATATTTTACCGGTTGCTCACTAGAGTCATATGTGTCTATTGTAGCCTTATGTTTGCACCTATATTGGTTCCAGTATATCTTTTGTATTTTATTCCAGTAGATCTATAGTAGTACATTCTTATTTGCATATTGTATAATTTGTAAGTTGCACCCATCTCACTTTTATCCCTACTGATTGCTTTGCATCTGTATTCTGCTCTTATATTTTATCAGAATTATACCTCCAATTGTCTTCTGCTCTACTCTGCAACCTGCACTCATTTCTCGCTCTCCTCTCCTATTATTTACCGACTGCTACCTCAAGTATTCTGGTCGCTCACTAGTGTCACGTAGGCGCACTAGTGTCACGTTGGCGCCCTAGGCGCACTAGTGTCACATTAGCGCCCTAGGGGACCTACCTGTCCCATGTAACTGATTGCTTTGCATCTGTATTCTGCTCTTATTTTATCAGAATTATTCCTCCAATTGTATTCTGCACTACTCTGCAAAACTCTGCAACTTGCACCTATCTGTCTCATGTAACTGATTGCTTTGCATCTGTATTCTGCTCTTATTTTTATCAGAATTATACCTCCAATTGTATTCTGCACTACTCTGCAAAACTCTGCAACCTGCACCCATTTCTCCCTTTCCTCTCCTGTAATTTACCAACTGCTACCTCAAGTATTTTGGTCGCTCACTAGAGTCACGTAGGCACACTAGTGTCACGTTGGCGCCCTAGGGGCACTCTGGAACCTTGTAAACTGTGTTGGCATTTGTAGCGTGCATTCAGCACATTTATTTATTAACCTGCAACATGGATCTCATTGGCAAGCACACATATAAAATCAACTACCCACCCGTGCTCACCAAAAAAGCCGCCAAACGCTTCAAACACGGCTTCCTTAAGTCCCACCCAGAAACCCCCTTTGCCGACACCTACTTCTCGTCGGTCAATGGACCCTTGAACACCGATATCATCTTCCACACTACACGCAGAGCTCAGTGGAAAAAAGCGTTCCTCACCCTACTCAACGTCTCCACCACCAGGAAATCCACCCATGGCCTAACACTCTCCATCACACCATCCCAACTCTTCCCAGGCAGAACCACCATCACTATTTACAATAACGGGATTGTCCTAATTCAAGCGACAGACAGGAACCTGGAACTACTTGACAACCTGTTTCCCACTTTCAAAGAGCACCTATCCAATCCTCGGACTTTCACTCATATCACCTCCTGTCCTACCACCCCTGACGACACAGCACCCACCCTTAACACCCCCAACCAAGTTCAGCACCAGAACGACACGCACCTCACCCTCACACCCAGCACCATAGTCACTTACCCACCTGCTGCAGCTACCCCTCACCACCCCTCAATCTCAGACAGAGACCCCGCCCCCCTTACACCACCCGCTCCACCATCCCCCCTACCTACCCTCAACCCTCCGCTCATCTTCCCATATCCCCCCCCTACACCTTGCATGCCTGTCCCGTCCTCCACACCAATCTTCTCAGAACACCCCTCCTCCCCAACTGCCCCCCACATAACTTGGCTCTCTCTCCGCCTATCTCGCCCCACATTCTTAGCACTCCCGTCCCGACTGCCCTTCACCCCTCCTTCAACCTTTCTCCCCCCACTCTCACTCCCCACTATCCCACCTCCTCCCCCACTACCACCAGCCTCCACACCGCCCTCATTCCCCCTTCCCCCCTAGCACTGATGCCCCTCCCGATAACGCCAACACCATCCCTAACATCTATCCTCTCTCTAACACTTCCAACCCCCTCACCAGCTCCACCTCCCAACCCCGATCCTCACCCGTCTCCAACAACCTATTCGCCGGTTCATCGCCTGTACCCCTCCCCAACTCTGCGCCGAACACCACGCTCGACATGATCATGTCCTCCCTCCTCCAATTGAAAGAAGAACTACACTCCATCAAAGAGTTGCTCATCACACACCCCAGGCACCCCTCTACCACCACCACCTCTACACCTAATAACACTCTCCCCGCGCCTCCTACTCGCCTTACCACACAACACGCCCCACACCGGACTTCTATCCCCTCTCGCAATTCCAACAATCACAATACCAATCACAATCGCATTACCACCAATCGCAATACTCCCTCTACACCTAACAACGCTTCCTCCTCACCGCCTACTCGCCTTATCACACAACTCCCCCCACACTGGACCTCTATCCCCTCTCGCAATACCACCAACCGCCCCAGACGCACTGCCAATACGATCACAGACCATGAGACACACGCCCTTCTCCAATCTTACGCCCCGGCTCCCCAAAATCGCCTAGCCACCAACCACCTGCCCATCCCAACGATTATCTCTAACCCCCTCAGGCACCAAAAGGATAACAGAGGCGCCGTCCCTAACAACCTCACTAATGTGCCCATCACTATAGAACCTTCCTCCACCCTCTGCGCCCCTAGCCTCAAATGCTTACTTCTCAACTGCAGATCGGCCCAAAAACATTCCGCGGGGGTCGCCGAGCTCATCATGTCTCAGGAACCAGATCTGGCCATTCTGACTGAAACATGGTTGTCAGATTCTTCTACACCTATCTTGGATATACTAGTCCCCCCCAACTACTGTATAATTAGACTTGACAGGCCCATAAAGACAGGCGGTGGAATTGCCTGTATCTACAGAAGCAATCTCTCAGTTACTAAAGCGTCCGCCCCTTCTCTTACTTCCTGTGAATACCTCTGCCTTGATGTCATCAGCGAAAGCAAACCGGTCTGCTCACTTCACATCATATACCAACCACCTGGAGACAAGCTCTCCTTCTGCCAACAACTCATGGACACAATAACAACCAATTCAGGACGGCAAAACACCCAAGTTTTCCTTGGCGACTACAATCTCCATTGGAACGACAGCAGTGACACAGTGGTAAATAGCCTCAAAAGATTCCTCAATGCCCTTGATCTCACCCAAATATGCAAGAGCCCGACTCATGAGAAAGGTTCTATCCTCGACCTTATCATCGCCAAAGAGGACGCTATTCAACTGGAGTCAATTCAACCTTGTGACTGGTCAGATCATCATATTGTCTCCTTCCTTATCAATGAAAAAATTAAACTTAACCCATTGCAACCCTCTAAGCCCAAAGTCTGGAAAAGGGACATGAAGAAACTCAACCCAAACTCCTTACCACCTAACAGCTGCAATCTACTACTTCCCCCGTCCGGCGCTACGGACGTTCAACTCCTGACTGACCACTATCTAAATGCTATGTCCACAATAATCAATGAGGCTGCACCCATGCAACTGAAAAGAGTCTCGTCCAAGATCTCCAACCCATGGTATGACGGGAGCCTCAATGAGGATAGACGGGCCATGCGTATGGCAGAGCGCACTTGGAGGTCAGACCCCTCTGCACTGCACCTAAAAAGCCTGAAGAAGCAGAGAAACGCCTACCTCAGGAAAATAAAACGCTCAAAAAGAGATTTCTTCAGCCTCCAGCTCGCCCAAGCAAAAAACCGCCCAAGGAAATTGTTTGAGTTAATCAGAACACAATCCAAAGAACAACCCCAGACAATCAGCACCATGGGCATTACACCTTCCTGTGAAGAATTCTCTGCTTTCTTTAACCAAAAAAGCGACAACATAAGAAGCGATCTCCTCAATGACGCAATCCTTTACTCCAACCCCCAACTCACAGCAGCGCCTGAACCAAAGAACAACGCTGCATGGTCATCCTTTGGCACCTACTCCGAAGAAGAAATTGGCAGATTGCTCAGCACCCTGAAACCATCCAATCACCTAACTGACCCCCTTCCTGCAAACGCTGTAAAAGACTTTACCCCTTTGCTCCTCCCACTCTGGACTAAAATCATCAATAGCTCTCTTCAACAATGATCCATCCCTGATGCCCTCAAAGTCGGACAAGTCACACCTCTACTAAAAAAACCAACAGCAGACCCCACTGATCTAAACAACTACCGCCCTATTACAAATATTCCCACCCTCGCCAAACAGCTACAACTGACTAAACACATAGACAAGTTTGATCTCCTCAACGCTCATCAATCAGGCTTCCGTGCAGGGCACAGTACCGAAACAGCCATGACGCACATAGTGGACGACGCCCTCCAAATCCTAGACCAAAACGAAACCTGCCTCCTCATCCTTCTGGATCTCTCCTCAGCATTCGACACAGTTAAACATGAGAACTTACTCGAACTGTTAAACACAAGAATGGGCATATCAGGGACTGTTCTCAAGTGGTTCACCTCCTTTCTACACAACCGCTCACAAAGATTCAAAAGCAACAACCTGATGTCCTCTCCGGTACCTGTATCACTAGGCGTCCCACAAGGATCCTCCCTCTCCCCTACACTGTTCAACCTAGTTATGGAACCTCTCACTACTTTGCTACAGACATCCAATGTTCACTTTCACATGTATGCCGACGACACCCAACTCTATCTCAAAATACAATCCCCCAAGGACATCATGCTTCTGAACACCACGATCAGAAACACCCAATCCTGGCTTGCAGAGAATCACCTCAAACTCAATGCCCTGAAGACTGAGTTCCTCCTGATCTCACCTCCCGCAAAAATCTCCACGGCTCAAACATGGCTTAAGCAGTTAACAGCTTTAAATGTACAACCTATCGTCGTAGACTCAGCAAAATCCTTAGGCATAACACTTGACGCCAATCTCAACATGCAGCAGCACATCAGCAAGGCAACCAAAGGAGCGAACTTCCAAATCAATACCTTGAGGAAACTTAAAGCCTTCCTTCCAGCCAAAGACTTCCAAACTGCAGTACAATCTATAGTCATCCCGCACATAGAATACGGAAGCACCGCCCTCTGCGGGCTCCCCCTAACAACAACGGCACCCCTTAGAGCGTCCCTTAACGCTGCAGCGAGACTCATCACTGGCTCAAAAAAACACTTGCATATTTCCCCTGACTTTAAATCCCTGAACTGGCTGCCTTTTGAAGCCAGAATACATCTGAAAATCGCCTGCATGACTCACAAGGCTGTACACCACAACTCGCCCAGCTACCTCACTCAAAAGCTGACAATCTCGGGTGGCTCTAGAACTACTAGAAGTACAAACAATCTTCTGCTGAAACCTCGAAGATTCAGGAAGGAAAAAACCTATAAACGCTCCTTTTCAGGAATGGCACCCAGGATCTGGAACTCACTCCCTCCTGAAACCAGGCTCATCTCCTCCAACAAACTGTTTAAGAAAGAAGTAAAAGCGATCCTCATGGCTAAATACACATGATCTATTATCCTGTAGCTCTCATGAATCCGCTCCGTAATACCTGCCTGACCCCTTGGTCTACTTGTACTACTTGTATTATGACTTATTTGATTGTATATGTTCCCTCTTTGTACTACTTGTACTACTGGTATTATGACTTATTTTGATTGTATATGTTCCCTCTTTGTATTTTGATGTATTACTGACGCACCTGTCTGACTTGCACACTGTACCTACACCACCTCAACCATCCCTACTTTTGTACTACTGATGCACCTGTGTGACTATACATCCTGCACGCATCTACCTCAACTATGCCCACCTTTATGTTATCTCCAAAAACACGTGCAGCACGCTTAAATAAGTATATGCTTACTTTTGTACTTTTATATTATTGGCGCAACGGTTTGACTATGCACCTTGTACTGACACTACCTCACCTATGATCTACCTCCTGTTTTTTTGACCTACCTATGTAACTATGCACCTTGTACCTAACTACCTCAACTATTTACATTCTATTACTTCATCTCCTCCTTGTAAAGCGCTCTGATATCTGCAAAGATCTTGTTCGCGCTATATAAAACTATCAAAATAAAATAAATAAATAAATACATTGGGCACTCAAACAGAAGATGGCCAATGGTTTCAGGAACTTCTGAGCAAGCCGGACAAGCCACCTTGCCCCCACTAGTCCATCTATTAGAGAATGCCCTTACCGGTAGGCTTCCCACTCTTAGCTGGAAGTAGAGCTTGCGGTCGAGGGGCTTTGTGATGACATCCCAGAATTCCTCAAGTTTGGGACAATCTTAGATTTCTAAAAATAGACCAACGAGAGAGTGTGAAGGGGTGGAACTAAAGATCTTTGTAGCCACCAAGTTCCAGTACAAGGTCTTGAGTACCTTCTTCGGTGGGAACCTGGCATGCAATGGATCTTCCCACAATTCACCTAGGCCTAAATAAATCAAGAGATTCTGGATATGTCCCAACCATTTGATTTTCTGGGAACCGTCACTGTTAACTACATCCATCAGCCCCCTGGTGTATGTATCCAGTTCCGGTGTGGTCCAAATCCGCTGCCAATAATTGGGCGCAAGGCTGCAATTAGAGCTATTGGTGTTATGCCCAGGTCATAAAATAGGGGATTCAGTGGGGTGCTTTGGGGTAACCTTATTAGTTTTCTAAGAAATGTATTTTCGGGGACAGTCATCCCCTTTAGTTTTTCATTTCCCCACATTTCCACACCATACAGAGTAGAACTAACTACCTTGCCATTATAAACCCAACACACCGGAGTTATTAGTCTAGTCAAGGACCTGGAATGCTCTAAGCTCAATGCTTATGCTGACGAAGCGGACATTTCCATGATACCAAATACATATGTTTTCAGGCCTATAGTCTTCTTTGAGCTACTAAAGAAAGACACCAGCAGAAATCCACAAAATGGTCTCACGCTCCATTTTGTGTGTCAGTCAGTCTCAGTCAGCTGCAACGTGCAAGCAACGCAAGGCTTTTCCGAGAATAAACATGCTAGCTTCCAGCTTCCAGCTAGCTATTGCAAATTCTCACACTTTCAGTAAATCATGTCGACATGACCTGCAGGCCTGGCTGGTCAAGTACGTGCCAAGTCCACGTATACCAGAGGCACAGATTTCACCTTTAGGGGAAAACCCAAATCTGCTCTTGTAGATGACACGTGGGCAGCAACACCAGGGTATAGACATATTTCGAGCCTTAAAAGGGTATCACACCACATTTGCACTTCACTGATTGGTCCAGCAGGACATAGTCTGATCCAGATTACGTATGCTATGATGCCCACCCTGTGGGGGCTTATACCTATAAAATGTCTCTGCACTGTCATACCAATTGGGCACTCAGTGAGCTTTGCTGAGGTCTCCGTGTGCAGGTATATATGATTGCATTCTGATTGGGTTCCCAATAAACCTTTCAAACAAATGTGCTGAGAGCGGATTGTTTATTTCAGTGTTGTCATTGACCTTTTTATTTTCACAGTTAAATACTGAGCTCCTACATTTGGTGGAGAGAATGCGGACCCATTACAACTGACTGGCTACATTGACGGAGCGGACACTGGTGATCGGACCCTTCGGCACCCTTCTGAGGACGGGGATTTGAGGTGATAACGTTCTGTTTGTTTATCTCTCGTTGGTTGCTGGAGGGGGTCGGATCCGGTGGATCGTTTGTTTGTGGCCTCTCTGTTGTCTTTGGTGTAATTCTGCTCTTTTCGCTCTCGGCACGCTTGTGTTGTGCTTCTGCCTCTTCTGCCTCTTCTTATTCTTGACTCTCTAGGTCTGACCAAGTGTGCCTGTGTCCTGGGGATATTTACACGGCTTGTTCGGACTCCATGTCTTTCGTGGTTCCTTTTCTGATCGTTTTTTTCATTCTGCTGTTCTTGGCTCTGATGGTTTATTTTTGTTTTTGTCACCACACGGCCCAGGAGGTAACTCCTGTCTAGCTCTCTCTCTCTCTCTCTTTCTCTCGCTCTCTGTGCTGTTGACCTTTCTTAGTTTCTGTGCCACGGGCATGTGTTCGCCTCTGTCATTGCTACCTGAAGTCCGCTGCCTTTTCTCACATACATTTTTTTATTCTATAGGGTCTGGCCTTGGTCCCCTGCGTTCCCTGGCTGGCTGGTGACGACGAGCTTCTGCAGGATTCCTGGCCGGTAGTAACTCTTTGGTGATTTCGGTATCAGTAGGCCCTTGGCCAGCTATTGAGGGCGAAGGTCTGCACCCCTCCCCCCGCCGCAGAGAGTCATCGGCCGCTGGGATGCGGGATACCCTCGCCAGACCATTCCTATTGGGTGCAGCGGACGTCGGTATGCTCTAACAGACTGGACGAAGCCCGGTGAGTACACTTGGGGGGGGGGATTTTCATCCTCCGATATTGGGTTGTAGCAGTTGGCCCCTCATTGTTGAGCTGTGGCAGTTTTTGCTCCCCTGTGGGTGGTAGCAGGTAGCACGCCGTTTTAGGACGTGGAAGTTTTGCTCCCCAGATTGGCACCTAGTGTATGTGCCTGTTAAGTATCGCGATACGGGTGGCCGGATTAGCGGCCAGGTTTTATTGCGCTCCTGCCTCTTTGGCTGGCGCCCGTCGCCCTGCCTGGGTTCCGCCGCCACCCTCCCCCTGGAGACGTCCACCTAGGGGCCAGAGTGGTTCTAGGTTCGTGCCTAGGGTTTCTCCTCGGCACGAAGAGGGGGGTGTGACGCTTATACACCAGTGTTTCTTTTCTCCATCATTATAGGTTTCTTTGCATTTTTTTATTGGGTACTTGTGATGTGCTTGGCCTATGTAGTGGCCAAATATTGCTAGGCATGTGGAGTATTTTTGCTTAGTGCTAGGTTCTAGGTTACTTTGCCAGCTTATTCAGTTAACCTGGGTATTAGAACGTTACTCGACAGAGATCTGATAAAAACTTTCACCTCACACACCCAGTTACCAACGTTGCCAAATAAGTACTCCCGCCCATAATACCCTCTGGCCTCTGAAAGGGACTGGCTGGAAAGACCGATTAAAGTGCACCTCTCTAAAAATCAAAACTTAATAGAATTTCTGTTATTCCCCTCACTCATTTGGGGTTAGGTACAGCAGACCCACACACATTCTCTGCACAGAAGGTTTTTTCTACAGCGCTGCCGCGTAGGATCCCCAGTATCTGTCCTAGATGTTTTATGTGATTGTCTGAACTGCACGAAGCAATTCACCACTCTGGCTCTATTGTTGAATGTCAGCACCCTGTGGCACAGCCACAGACAGGGTCTTGATTCCTATCTTACTCATTTCACAGGCCATCAAGGCTCAAACATACAACCAGGATCTGGCTTCTTTCTTCCTTGTGAAACAGCTTTGGTGAATTGGCACTACATAACCTGTTGGGGTGATTGATGTATGGCTTTCTTGTTGCTCTCTTGCAAATACTGTGCGGCTGAAATATATATGTGAAGTATTTCTGTCAACCCATTGTGTCACATGTTACCGTGTTGAAGTCTACCCTACAACCCATCTGTCTGGTATACTTGAACAGTTATTTGTAAGGCGTTTAGGACTAGCTGCTACACACAAGTCAACCATGGGAAACAGCAGTAGTAAAAAGATTTTAGATACGGCTCAGCCAGCCCCACCCAAGAACTCACCTGCATATAATATGGCTATAAAAAGAAGCTTAAGCTCAATTATGTACACACACAAGTGGCATAATCTCACATCTAAAAACCCGTATCTCCAGTTCCCATGTAATGGCACATAGGACATGGCAAAATTGTCATACTTGCACCAGATGTTAAATTTAAAGGGCAAGAAGATTAGAAGTTTGGAATGGGAGGCTTTCCATAATTAGGACTTTGTGTTGAGCGAGATGCGTTCAACAAGCGCAGTCAAATCAAAGGTCCACAGTGAACTTATGGAAATTAAAAAGAAAGTATTACAGGCAAAACTGGAGGGCAGATGGAGAAAATATCAGCTAGACACAAGTCTAAAGAAGAAGAGAAGGTAGAAGGTGGGGCAGGGGTGGAAGACCAACTCTTAGAAGATATTCTCTTGGGATGCCTGGGTGGTGATTCACCGCTGCATGTATCTGAGCCAGAACACACTGAGCTAACTCCCGGGGAACGAGTGGCAGCCATAACCTTTGTACGCAGAGCATTGAAAGATAAGGTTGCGAGACCGGAATTGGAGTCTATCCAAGACCTGGGTACTGTGAAACTAATGAGAGAAACAGCGGTCAAAACCGCTACAGACTACAATGAGAAGAAACACAGTATTCTCAAAGAATGTGTTAAGAAACAGCTCAAAACACCGAAACTAATAGACAGACCGTGGCAGCAATTATTTGAGGATGAATCACAGGATGACTCATTCAGCCAGCAACAGTGGCACTCACTAATATGGGATGCATTTACATATGTCCATCACACAGAACACGACATTCCAACACTAGAGCAGTGTTTGGCAGAAACAGAGTCAGCTCCAGAGAGCAAAAGAAGAGGCAGCTTGGGGGGAATGGTGGGAGGAGCTTCTGCATCCAATCCAAACTCACCAAAATTGATGTTAAAGAGAGATTCTTTAAATTGTCAAGCGCTACTACAGCGGCTCGTGGAAGGCTCACTAACAGTGGACTCCTTTATAGAATCACAGAATAGGAGGTACTTAGAGAAAACACTGTCCTTAGCACGAGCAGAGTTAATGAACAAAGCACCCCAGGCCCATTTAGCATATGCTAAGCAAGCCGACACCCAGACAACCACAGGTATTCGTGCCCAACTACCAGAAAAATATGATTGGGAAGTAAATGTAAATGTAAATGTGGCGTATTTGTATAGCGCGAACAGTGACCCGGAGGCATCCCGGCGCTTGTACTCCTACCACAAGGGAACCCCTCCTGGCTTTTCCTTGTGGGGTGTCCACTCCTGGGCATCCCATGGTGAAACCAGGCATCCCTTGTGTATGAGGGGGCCTTTGTGGAGACTAAGCAAGCTATTGCCCAGAGTTGCAGCGTGGGACCCATGCTTAGAATCGGCACTGAGGCGAGAATATCCGGTCAGAGGAATTTAAGCCCGAAACCCGCCGAGGCGGGAATCGAACCCTGGTCCCTGCCCAGCGTTCTGCATCAAGGTCTGCCGCTCTAAGCATTGAGCCACACTTCTCCAGTGGGAAGTAGGGAAGTTTGGATTCACAGACTCAGATTTAATAACATGGGAGGAGTCTAAGTTGCAGGACACGCTTAAATATGCTATAGATAAATTACAACAATGGAAGCAGCTAATACACTCATGTGCAGTAATTGACGTAGCTCACTCTCTTGCCCACTCCATCACCACAGCCAACACAACAGGCAACTCTACGACAACAGAGGTCCCATAACTTATCATGCCCCTACGAGAGATACCGCCACCACCTGGCAGCGCGCCAAATGATTTAGCATATGTTTATGTCCCATGGTCAAGCACTTTCAGCAAAGACTTTCCCAGGCCAAGAGAAGAACCGCGAAGATGGTATGAAGAGCTTAGTAGAGTGGCAGCGTTAGGAGGTTTATTATGGAGAGACCTCGACACGTTATTCAATATCATCATCCCAAAGGACCTTTGGGAAGATTGTAAAAGAAAGGTTGATTGGCCAGATGTGGAACCAAGGAGGGGCAAAGGAGGGACGCCAGGCCCAGAAGTAGAGAAGTTATACAAAAAAGTGGTGGAACACTTGAAGGAGAAGGTACCTGAAGATAGGGTTGATTGGAGCAAAATTACAAGAACCAAACAGGAGAAAGATGAAAGTGTGACTACATACTTTGACCGCCTCCTGCAAGTATATAGGCAGAACAGTGGATTGAAAAATCCTATGGGAGATGCGATGCCAGCCCTGGTAACTACATTTGTACAAGGCCTCACACCACTTATCAGAACACACTTGCAGACTTCTTTTGTCTGCTGGCAACAAGAGCCGATAGAGAAGGTGCTTTGGGCGGCCAAGTACTGCTCAGATTTCCAGTCTAGTGCGCAGACGAAGGAAGCAGAAAAATTAAAGAAAGAAAAAGTGAGGTTAATGGTAGCACAAGAACGGTTTTACAGCAATAACAGGGGTAGGGAAAGGAGCAGGGGGGGGCGCGAGGCATAGGAAAACAGCAGGCCGGTAGGACACCTTCCTTACCCAGCAGGACAACCTCCCTGCCACCACAAGGAACAGCATGCATCTATTGTAAGGACCCCAATCATTGGAAAGCAGATTGTCCAATATTAAAGAAAAGAAATGAAGACAGTAGGTACAAACAGAACAGCGGGCAAGAGGGCAGACACCAGCACGCCAACTACACTCGGCACACAGGGTACCGAGACAACCCGCAGCAGGAAAATGAGTCCCAGCAGCAATGGGCAGGGGGGGAAGGATGGACTCCAGTAATGACTGACTGGTCCCCAGCCGCACCCCCAGCATCATTCTAGGGATGCCTGAAAGTGGGAAACTGCGTGATAGCACCAGCAATAGCAGTAGATCAGTCCGGACCATATGTAGAGGGAGAGATTTTGGGCAGGGTTGTTCCATTTCTAATTGACACAGGGGCTCAAAGATCAATGCTGAAGGCACTAACAACGCCTGAAGCTCCACTTTCTAGGACTACGATAATCGCAGTAGGCATGACTGGCCAACCTATTATAGAATACCTTACTGAGCCACTACAGTTTGTAGTAGGCACAATAACAGTGCACCACCAGTTTATTTTTAGCAGGTTTTGCCCCGTGAATTTGCTGGGGAGAGATTTGTTATGCAAATTGCAATGCACCATACACTGATCACCAGCAGGAGTCCTTCTGGAGAGCAAGGCAAATGGCCTGATGGTACAGGCCTTCATGAAATGCACAGACACCAAAATACCACTAGAACTACGCCATTGTGTGCCGCCTGAGGTCTGGGCAACAAGTGCCAATGACGTAGGGCGGGTATTGAACTACCCACCGGTACAGATAAAACTGAAGCCAGGGGCAATTCTCCCAAGAGTGCCACAATACAAGATCTCCAAAGAGGGGGAGGAAGGCATTGCACCAGTGATACAAGACCTCCAGAAGCAAGGAATTTTAAGAGAGATTCAATACAGTCAATGGTTACATTGACCCCAATTCTCCCAGTGAAGAAAGCCTCCAAGGGCCCGAACGGGGCCCCTGTCTACAGATTCACCCAAGACCTGAGAGAATTGAACAAAATAGTGTTGCCATCTTTCCTAGTGGTCCCAAACCCAGCAACAATATTATCTAATATACCTGTGTCAGCTACCACCTTCATCATGATGGATCTTAGCTCCGCCTTCTTTACCATCCCCTTGCACCCTGACAGTCAACATTTCTTCTCCTTTAGTTTTAGACAGAAGAGGTTTTGTTGGACAAGGCTGGTGCAGGGCTATACAGAGTCACCATCCATTTTCACACATGCCCTAAAAACAGATTTAGACTCCCTGGTACTGAAGGAGGGGTCCACACTTATCCAGTATATTGACGATTTGCTATTGGCCTCGCCTTCAATGGAGGCTTGTGTAAAGGACACCATCGCTGTCCTATGCCACTTAGCACTAAAGGGATACAAAGTCTCACCAAAGAAGTTATAGTTTTGCCTCACCTCTGTGAAATACTTAGGCCATGAGTTGACAGAAGGAACAAGAAAACTGTTGCCAGGCAGAATCTCGACAATAACACATTTTCCCAGACCCCGCACTCAGAAGGAAGTTAGGGCGTTCCTAGGGGTTGCAGGATATTGTCGTCACTGGATACCGAATTTCTCTCTCATTGCGAAACCCCTACAGGCACAGACACACAAAGGGATACCTGACACTGTACCCTGGTCACAAGAATGTGAGACAGCCTTCAATGAGCTGAAAAGAGGATTGAAGGAAGCACCAGCGCTAGGCATACCAGATTATAGCAAAGATTTTCACTTGTTTTGCCACGAGAAGCGTGGGTGTTCAATGGGGGTCTTGGCTCAGAAACATGGAGCTTTCTACCGCCCATGGCATATTACTCTGCCACGCTAGACCCAGTGGCTGCAGGGCTCCCACCGTGTCTGAAAGTTGTGGCAGCTGCAGCACTTGCTGTGGAACAGTCATACAACTTAGTATTAGGACACACACTAGTCCTACATGTGCCACATGCCGTGGACACACTCTTCACATCCACTAAGACACAGCACCTCACCAATGCACGCCTCACCAGGTATGAGTTGGTACTCTTGACACCACACATTATCATCAAGAGATGTACCACATTGAACCCTGCATGCTTGCTACCAACTGAACATGAGCTGGAGGATTTTGATTCAGATGATTCCTTTCATGATTGTGCCTTGGCCATAAATAGGCATACTAAGTGACGCCCAGACCTTAAAGATACACCACTCCCAGATGCTCAAGGAGATTTATTTGTAGATGGGTCATGCTTAAGGGATGACACAGGAGTATTACAAACATCTTATGCGGTGGGCACAGCTACTAAATTATTGGGGGGGGAAGGTTGACAGCAGCAAAGAGTGCACAGGCAGCCGAACTCGTGGCACTTACACGGGCATGTGCGTGCGCTGAAGGAAAGAAAGTGAATATATACACGGACAGCCAGTATGCCTTTGGGGTGGTCCACAACTTTGGCCAGCTATGGTCAATGAGAGGGTTCCTTACATCAGCAGGCCAGCAGATACAGCATGCACAATTGATTTATGACCTCCTCCAAGCTCTGCTACTACCTTTCAAAGTGGCTATTATAAAATGTGCTGCCCACACCTCATCAAAAGACCCCATTTCCAGAGGCAATGCTTTCATTGACCAAGAGGCGAAGAGAATAGCACTAACAGGCTGCCAGCGAGCTATGGTACAATTAGTAGACAACAGGACAGACACAAAAGAGGATAGTGGTTCACTACATTTTGACCCAATACATATTCAGAGGAATACAGCTAACAATGAAAAAGAGGAGTGAGAGCAACAGGGGTGCACACAAACAAAGGAGGGACTTTGGGTAGGGCCTTATGGCAGGATGTGCTTGCCTTCCACCATGCTCCCTTCAATGAGCAGATTGTTCCATGGGCCCTCACATGTAGGACGTGATGGCATGATCAGATTGTTTTCCCAGTGTTGGTATAACTCAAAATTCTGCCAGACAGCATAAAGGCTGTGCAAGCAGTGTTCTGTCTGTGCCCAGTATAACACTGGAAAAGGTACCCCAACTGCGCCTGGCCACTTCCCACCTCCCCATGGGCCATTTGAAAGCCTTCAGCTTGATTTTATAGACATGCCCCCCACCCAGTCATATAAATATGTTTTGGTCATTGTCTGTATGTTTAGCAAATGGACAGAGGCCTACCCCACCAAACATTGTGATGCACAGAGCGTGGCCAAGTGTCTACTGAAGGAGCTACTGCCAAGGTTTGGGGTACCCTCCCTCCTGGCATCCGACAATGGGCCTGCATTCATTTCCAATGTCATAAAGGGACTATGCAAGGGATTGGCCATAAAACAAAAGTTGCATTGTGCTTACCATCCACCAGCATCAGGCACTGTCGAAAGGAAGAATGGAGTTTTGAAAAGTAAGATAGCAAAAATTTGTGCGTCAACTGACCTCTCATGGGTAGATGCACTGCCTTTAGCGCTTCTAGCAATGAGATGTACACCAGACAGAGTAACAAAGCTGAGCCCACATGACATAATATTTGGAAGGCCAATGAACATACCTGGACATATGTCAACAGCCTCCCTGTCAGTAACGGATGACTTATTATTGTGTTACTGTAAGAAGTTAACCGATATTTTACGTTACCTCCATTGTCAGGTGCTGAAGTCCCTTCCAGAGGCCGCAACGCCACCAGCCCACGATCTGCAGCCCGGGGACTGGATTTGGGTAAAGGCGCACACACGGAGGAATTGTTTGCAGCCCAGATGGAGGGGGCCAAGGCAGGTCATTCGTACCACGGCTACAGCAGTGAAGTGTGAGGGTCTAACTTCGTGGATCCACGCGTCCCACACTAAAAAAAAGTGACGCCCGGGGACGGAGAACAGACCCCACCGATTCAGATATCAGCAGCAGAGCCTAGCCAAGGATACAACCTGCGCTCCTCCAGCAAACAGAAACATGAACAAGTTGACTAATGATTAACGGACTGCTGGCTAAATGCAAATGCTCCGGACAGACAGACTTCGATCTGTGTCAATACAAGCCTGCGGACAACGGTCCAGGACACAATTAACTATTTTGTGCCCAGGAAGAGACATAACTGCAACTTTAACATTATTTTTCCCGAGGCCACTATTGCTCAGTGAGCTAATAAGATACATTTTTAATGAGATTGCCTTTCCAACTGGCCCAGAGCAAGTCCCTGAGCAAGAATTAACAGATCTACGTTTTGACAGTCTCAATGGTGCTATTTTTGCGATAGAAAGTACTGGTTCTAGCATTATTCAAAACTTAGAACATTCTCCATTGTGCCGTTTTTGCAACAGAGGTCACTGGTCCTAGACCTATTCGAGACATTAAAAATAAGAGAAGAACAGTGGTTAAATGCTTGACTCTAAGGGTCAGCTAGCATAGCGCCAAGAGGAAGAAGAACAAAATTAGGGCCTATTCACAAGCCCGAATGGACCAAGAATAAACTTGGGGCCTATTAACAAGAAGATTGCATAGCATAGGGAAGGGCAAGGTTTGTACAGAGTCATGCAGTCCACTGAAAACCACACATGTAACTGGAGAGCAGTGATTCTTGCAATATTGTTACCGTTACCAGTACCAGTGATTATAGTAACAGCAATAATAATAGTGTATTCAGCTGAGCTTGAAATACCACATCTTAATGGAAGGGTGGGGGATGGTAGTTATGGAACTGAGCCAACAAAATCCCCAAGAGAGTATGAACAAAATATAACAATGAACATTACTGATGTGGGGGTGGATGTGAATAAAGGGGACCAAGAAGGATTGTGGGATACATAAGAAGTAAAACAATACATAGAAATGCTGAAACTGAATGCGACGATTTTGAATATATCAGACTGCTATGTTTGCTCACACCTGCCCACAGATGCCACACATAGTTTGAAGTACCACGTGCTGCCAGTATCCAAATATGTAGGCTGTGTCTTGTTGCGAGACATGTTACAAAGTCAACACAGCATGTCTGTATCAGTATCGATAGGTACACCCTCATCTGAAATACTGACTGTTGATCCCAGCGGTAGCAGTGGCTATAGCTATAGCAGAAAAATAACAGACCCTCCTCTCAGACCTCAGAGGATCCCTTGTATGAATATGCAGCCAACTAAGGGAGACTTAGAGATGCTAAAAGGATTTGACAGGGCTTCTAGAAATGAAGAATGGAAAGGCCGAGCAGGATGGAATGACATAGAGACAGGCCATATGAAAGTACCAAGGTTCAGAGTAGGGGAAGATTTAGGCCCCTCCTGCATCCTCAAGGATGAAATGGTAACACCCAAAAGAATACCGGTTTTTCCAAAAGGAGCTACCAGAACATGCACTTTTTCGGAACTGCTGTCCAAAGACAACTGGAAGGAATGCATTTCGTTTGGATGCACCTTCGAAGAGGTCGCTAAAGGAGAGCAGGGATTGTTTGATTGTGAGGACAGGATAAACAGGATAAAAGGCATACTACCGACCAAGGCAGTTCCCCAGATTTACATGGGAATGAGCAGCTGTAACCACACAACCAGACTAACTCGAGTTAGGAGTCGTGGGGAGCCGTCACCAGGTCTGGTAGGTTACAAGGGCCTTTTCTTTGTCTGTGGTCCATGGGCATACTTCTACCTGCCCCCAGGATGGTATGGAAGTTGCTACCTAGCATCCATCATCTCACAGATGACCCACTTCACAAAATTAGTGACAGCAGAAAATAAAGGGTTGACACTAGTTTGGGCCAAGAGAACGGCCGCATGGGTAGACCACATGTTAACAGGTGTTGGGGCAATGATCCCAGTACTAGGCAATATCTATACCTCAGAAAGGATACACCAGTTATCCAGGATGATTGAGGATCTAGCTGACTCTACCACTGATGCCTTAGGAAATATAACAGAAGAACTTATCTCCATGAGGGCCGTCGTGGTCCAAAATAGGATCGCCCTCGATATCATTCTTGCCAATGAAGGAGGAGTCTGTTCCGTCCTCCATGAGGCATCTTCCCCAGCATCTTCCCTGGCTCAGAGCCAATGCTGTGTATTTATTCCGGATAACAGTGGGAATATAATCAAAGCTATAAAAAAGATTAAAGACATCAGAGATGAGGCCCACGGTATACACACAGGTGGCCTATGGGAAGATGTGATGAACTGGTTCACAGACTGGGGCTCTTGGATGCTTGAGGCAATTATAATAGTGGTAGCAGCCTTTTTGACACTGTGCCTCCTGATAAAAATATGCCCATCTTGTGCAGCAATTTCCAGCTCCTGTGCCAACTGCATATTCAGGAAAGGTGATTCACCACACCACACCCATGAGGATGAGGGACAGGAGATGATAAGGATGGATGACTTCTGATTAACATATGATTTAGTATCAGATTTGGGGATGACGAAGCGGACATTTCTATGATACCAAATACATATGTTTTCAGGCCAATAGTCTTCTTTGAGCTACTAAAGAAAGACACCAGCAGAAATCCACAAAATGGTCGCACCCTCCATTTTGTGTGTCAGTCAGTCTCAGTCAGCTGCAACGTGCACGCAACGCAAGGCTTTTCCGCGAATAAACATGCCAGCTTCCAGCTTCCAGCTAGCTATTGCAAATCCTCACACTTTCAGTAAATCATGTCGACATGACCTGCAGGCCTGGCCGGTCAAGTACGTGCCAAGTCCACGTATACCAGAGGCACAGATTTCACCTTTAGGGGAAAACCCAAATCTGCTCTTGTAGATGACACGTGGGCAGCAACACCAGGGTATAGACATATTTCGAGCCTTAAAAGGGTATCACACCACATTTGCACTTCACTGATTGGTGCAGCATGACATAGTCTGATCCAGATTACGTATGCTATGATGCCCACCCTGTGGGGGTTTATACCTATAAAATGTCTCTGCACTGTCATACCAATTGGGCACTCAGTGAGCTTTGCTGAGGTCTCCGTGTGCACGTATATATGATTGCATTCTGATTGGGTGCCCAATAAACCTTGCAAACAAATGTGCTGAGAGCGAATTGTTTATTTCAGTGTTGTCATTGACCTTTTTATTTTCACAGTGAAATACTGAGCTTCTACACTAAAGATCTTTGTAGCCACCAAGTTCCAGTACAAGGTCTTGAGTACCTTCTTCGGTGGGAACCTGGCATGCAATGGATCTTCCCACAATTCACCTAGGCCTAAATCAATCTAGAGATTCTGGATATGTCCCAACCATTTGATTTTCCGGGAACCGTCACTGTTAACTACATCCATCAGCACCCTGGTCTATATATATCCAGTTCCGGTGTGGTCCAAATCCGCTGCCAATATAGAATTGGGCGCAAGGCTGCAATTAGAGCTATTGGTGTTATGCCCAGGTCATAAAATAGGGGATTCAGTGGGGTGCTTTGGGGTAACCTTATTAGTTTTCTAAGAAATGTATTTTCGGAGACAGTCATCCCCTTAAGTTTTTCATTTCCCCACATTTCCACACCATACAGAGTAGAACTAACTACCTTGCCATTATAAACCGATAACACCGGAGTTATTGGTCTAGTCAAGGACCTGGAATGCTCTAAGCTCAATGCTCCTGAAAGCTGACGATGCTTCAGGGTGGCCAAATCAATCTGCTGTCTCCAGGACAAGTCCTGTTGGATGCAGACGCCCAGATAGCTAAATGCCTGTACCCTCTCAAGTGGTCCGCTACTCATATATACAGTACCCCTATTAACATTGGGCGCATTAAAAGGCATGTACTTAGATTTAAGAACATTAACTTCCAAACCACGAGCGACACAGAAGTCCTCGAAAATTGTCAAAGCCTTCTGTAACCCGCTCGGGGTTTTTGATACTATGAGACAATCGTCTGCAAACATTAGTATAGGGATTTTACCTCCAGCAAGAATAGGTGCATCAACATTGGAACCAATTAAAATTTTTGCAACATAATTTATATATAAAGAAAATAACGTTGGAGCCAGGATGCAACCTTGGCGAACACCTGTTTCAACTGGGAACTGAGATGTAACATTGCCAGGACTACCCGACCTAATCTGGGCAAAATTCTCCTGGTGGAGCTTTCTAATGAAAGACAAGAGTTCCCCTGGCATACTCATATCATCAAGCACTTTCCACAACATTTGGCGAGGGACCAAGTCAAATGCTGCCCGTAGATCTATAAAGGCAGCATAAAGGCTGCCATTACCAATTAGCACGGTCTTCCAGTATAACATAGTAAAATGCATGACCTGATCGATCGTGCTAACGGAAGTTCTAAAGCCAGCCTGCAAATGAGACAAGATGCTATGATCCCTTTCCCAAACCTGAACCTTATTTAAAATAAGCCTACCAATGATCTTCTGGGTAGTCTCGATAAAACTAATTGGTCGATAATTTCCAGGCTGGGACGTGTCCCCATTCTTATAGACTTGGATTATTTCGGCCCCTTTCCATGAGTGGGGGATCGGTGCTCCCCTAGCAACCGCATTTGCCAATAATATTATATATGGGCCCCAAGAATCTTTATCTTGTAGGAATAGATCAGCTGGGATACCGTCAATTCCTGACGCTCTACCAGGAAGAACGTTATCCAATGCCAGCTGAACATCCCCCAAGGTGAATGGATCCTCCAGAAAGGGGGTAAAAGGCACCTCGATGAAAGAATCTTGGCCTACTACCATCGCAAACTGGGGTTTGAAGTGGGATACCCATTTGTCCTGCGGGACCCAGTTCTGTGGTTTATCAGAATTGCTATCCGCACCCCACTTGTAGACACTCCAAAACTTTCGGGGATCTTTATGACATCCTCCTTCTTGCAGGTCTGTCCACCTCTGCTCATCCCACAAACGCTTGGATTTAAAGACAGCAGATTTATACGCTGCCCTAGCTATACGTACATTTTCACTCAAGCCATTTTTAAGGGCTCTACCTAGCTCCAAGCGAGCCTGCCTACATTCTGCTGAGTACCAGCGTGGAGGGCGGGAGTTACATGGACCACTTTGTTGGGAAGGCTTAACAAACAGCGTTAGCAGGTCCTTAAAGAAAGCCTCATGAATCCTGGTTCCACTTTCAATTCCAATAGTTGAGCACTCCTGATTCACTGCACCCTTCAAATCACTCATTGTTTGAGTAAGCTTGCCAGCTATAAAATCTATGTTCTCCCGAATGATTACGACTTTAGACCAGCGGACATGACGTATATCATTAGTAATGACAACGTCCACTGGAGAAATGGTATCAATCGCCCTTTCCAAAGCAACTGGTGGTTCCCAATATGATATTTTTGCCGATCGGGGATTGTGATCGCTCTCTACTCTATCTATAATTTGCATGTCCTGGAGATACCTCCACAGGCTCAAACTAACAAGAATATAATCTATTCTACTCTGCTGGGGGCCGTTCTTAAATGTGTTAGCCCCACTTTTATCACCTGCTGTTCTACCATTGGCAGATCTAACTCCTTTATTTAGGCAGAGAGAGTTAAGCTGAATTGCAATGTGTGTCCTTCTTTTAATGGGGACTAAGTCCAATTTAGGAACCCCCCACACCCTATCTTCTTCATCTGAAAGGTTCCAGTTATCATTCAGGAGAGGCTCAAAAGTTACATTAAAATCTCCCCCTATAATAATATTAGTATGGAGAAGGTTGCTCTCTAAATGTTCTTCCAGAAGTGTTAGAATTTCCGAGTTCTTTTCCCCGGTACTTCTGGCATATACATTGTATATATAAATAGGGTCTCGCTTCACAAACTCCAGCATAAGGGCCTGAAGATCCCTGTGATTAGTGGGTATTATCTTAACCATTACAGTAAGATCTTGTTTGATCCAGATCGTCAGGCCGCCTGGCAGTCAACCTTTCCCTTTCTTTTACGGATTCCATAGTTTAGATACCCCGGGAAATACAACTGCTCCAAAGCCCAGGTTTCCTGGAATAAGCATATATCATGCCGGCTGATAAAAGAAGCCCACTCCGGGGAATCCATTTTCGTTCTCAGACCAGACATGTTCCAAGAAAGAACTGATCCGGTGGATAACAGGAGAATTTAAGGGTTTTGGAATTTCCTGGGTGATATCTAGTACTTTATTCTGTACAATTGACAACCCTGGGAGCGGGGGTTCTATAAAAGAGGAAGTGGGGTCCATTGAAAAAATTAATGCATGATCTGGGGCCTCATCACTACTTGTCTCCCCTGGTGGTACTTTTCCATTCTGGGTCTGAAGTCAATTGTTGCTGTCCAATCCAGAACAGGCCATACTTATACTCCTCTCAGTGATTTCTCTAGTTATTATCCTTCTCTGATAGGGTTGTGATCTCATTTGTATCCGGGGGTTATCTGGGGAACAGGTTCTATATTCCAAGGCCAGCAAACCCTCCACTATCTCCGGGTTTTTTAGAACTACCTCAATGCATATTGAGGTAGTTCTAAAAAACCCATATTGACATATTTCGAGCCTTAAAAGGGTATCACACCACATTTGCACTTCACTGATTGGTGCAGCATGACATAGTCTGATCCAGATTACGTATGCTATGATGCCCACCCTGTGGGGGTTTATACCTATAAAATGTCTCTGCACTGTCATACCAATTGGGCACTCAGTGAGCTTTGCTGAGGTCTCCGTGTGCACGTATATATGATTGCATTCTGATTGGGTGCCCAATAAACCTTGCAAACAAATGTGCTGAGAGCGAATTGTTTATTTCAGTGTTGTCATTGACCTTTTTATTTTCACAGTGAAATACTGAGCTTCTACACTAAAGATCTTTGTAGCCACCAAGTTCCAGTACAAGGTCTTGAGTACCTTCTTCGGTGGGAACCTGGCATGCAATGGATCTTCCCACAATTCACCTAGGCCTAAATCAATCTAGAGATTCTGGATATGTCCCAACCATTTGATTTTCCGGGAACCGTCACTGTTAACTACATCCATCAGCACCCTGGTCTATATATATCCAGTTCCGGTGTGGTCCAAATCCGCTGCCAATATAGAATTGGGCGCAAGGCTGCAATTAGAGCTATTGGTGTTATGCCCAGGTCATAAAATAGGGGATTCAGTGGGGTGCTTTGGGGTAACCTTATTAGTTTTCTAAGAAATGTATTTTCGGAGACAGTCATCCCCTTAAGTTTTTCATTTCCCCACATTTCCACACCATACAGAGTAGAACTAACTACCTTGCCATTATAAACCGATAACACCGGAGTTATTGGTCTAGTCAAGGACCTGGAATGCTCTAAGCTCAATGCTCCTGAAAGCTGACGATGCTTCAGGGTGGCCAAATCAATCTGCTGTCTCCAGGACAAGTCCTGTTGGATGCAGACGCCCAGATAGCTAAATGCCTGTACCCTCTCAAGTGGTCCGCTACTCATATATACAGTACCCCTATTAACATTGGGCGCATTAAAAGGCATGTACTTAGATTTAAGAACATTAACTTCCAAACCACGAGCGACACAGAAGTCCTCGAAAATTGTCAAAGCCTTCTGTAACCCGCTCGGGGTTTTTGATACTATGAGACAATCGTCTGCAAACATTAGTATAGGGATTTTACCTCCAGCAAGAATAGGTGCATCAACATTGGAACCAATTAAAATTTTTGCAACATAATTTATATATAAAGAAAATAACGTTGGAGCCAGGATGCAACCTTGGCGAACACCTGTTTCAACTGGGAACTGAGATGTAACATTGCCAGGACTACCCGACCTAATCTGGGCAAAATTCTCCTGGTGGAGCTTTCTAATGAAAGACAAGAGTTCCCCTGGCATACTCATATCATCAAGCACTTTCCACAACATTTGGCGAGGGACCAAGTCAAATGCTGCCCGTAGATCTATAAAGGCAGCATAAAGGCTGCCATTACCAATTAGCACGGTCTTCCAGTATAACATAGTAAAATGCATGACCTGATCGATCGTGCTAACGGAAGTTCTAAAGCCAGCCTGCAAATGAGACAAGATGCTATGATCCCTTTCCCAAACCTGAACCTTATTTAAAATAAGCCTACCAATGATCTTCTGGGTAGTCTCGATAAAACTAATTGGTCGATAATTTCCAGGCTGGGACTTGTCCCCATTCTTATAGACTTGGATTATTTCGGCCCCTTTCCATGAGTGGGGGATCGGTGCTCCCCTAGCAACCGCATTTGCCAATAATATTATATATGGGCCCCAAGAATCTTTATCTTGTAGGAATAGATCAGCTGGGATACCGTCAATTCCTGACGCTCTACCAGGAAGAACGTTATCCAATGCCAGCTGAACATCCCCCAAGGTGAATGGATCCTCCAGAAAGGGGGTAAAAGGCACCTCGATGAAAGAATCTTGGCCTACTACCATCGCAAACTGGGGTTTGAAGTGGGATACCCATTTGTCCTGCGGGACCCAGTTCTGTGGTTTATCAGAATTGCTATCCGCACCCCACTTGTAGACACTCCAAAACTTTCGGGGATCTTTATGACATCCTCCTTCTTGCAGGTCTGTCCACCTCTGCTCATCCCACAAACGCTTGGATTTAAAGACAGCAGATTTATACGCTGCCCTAGCTATACGTACATTTTCACTCAAGCCATTTTTAAGGGCTCTACCTAGCTCCAAGCGAGCCTGCCTACATTCTGCTGAGTACCAGCGTGGAGGGCGGGAGTTACATGGACCACTTTGTTGGGAAGGCTTAACAAACAGCGTTAGCAGGTCCTTAAAGAAAGCCTCATGAATCCTGGTTCCACTTTCAATTCCAATAGTTGAGCACTCCTGATTCACTGCACCCTTCAAATCACTCATTGTTTGAGTAAGCTTGCCAGCTATAAAATCTATGTTCTCCCGAATGATTACGACTTTAGACCAGCGGACATGACGTATATCATTAGTAATGACAACGTCCACTGGAGAAATGGTATCAATCGCCCTTTCCAAAGCAACTGGTGGTTCCCAATATGATATTTTTGCCGATCGGGGATTGTGATCGCTCTCTACTCTATCTATAATTTGCATGTCCTGGAGATACCTCCACAGGCTCAAACTAACAAGAATATAATCTATTCTACTCTGCTGGGGGCCGTTCTTAAATGTGTTAGCCCCACTTTTATCACCTGCTGTTCTACCATTGGCAGATCTAACTCCTTTATTTAGGCAGAGAGAGTTAAGCTGAATTGCAATGTGTGTCCTTCTTTTAATGGGGACTAAGTCCAATTTAGGAACCCCCCACACCCTATCTTCTTCATCTGAAAGGTTCCAGTTATCATTCAGGAGAGGCTCAAAAGTTACATTAAAATCTCCCCCTATAATAATATTAGTATGGAGAAGGTTGCTCTCTAAATGTTCTTCCAGAAGTGTTAGAATTTCCGAGTTCTTTTCCCCGGTACTTCTGGCATATACATTGTATATATAAATAGGGTCTCGCTTCACAAACTCCAGCATAAGGGCCTGAAGATCCCTGTGATTAGTGGGTATTATCTTAACCATTACAGTAAGATCTTGTTTGATCCAGATCGTCAGGCCGCCTGGCAGTCAACCTTTCCCTTTCTTTTACGGATTCCATAGTTTAGATACCCCGGGAAATACAACTGCTCCAAAGCCCAGGTTTCCTGGAATAAGCATATATCATGCCGGCTGATAAAAGAAGCCCACTCCGGGGAATCCATTTTCGTTCTCAGACCAGACATGTTCCAAGAAAGAACTGATCCGGTGGATAACAGGAGAATTTAAGGGTTTTGGAATTTCCTGGGTGATATCTAGTACTTTATTCTGTACAATTGACAACCCTGGGAGCGGGGGTTCTATAAAAGAGGAAGTGGGGTCCATTGAAAAAATTAATGCATGATCTGGGGCCTCATCACTACTTGTCTCCCCTGGTGGTACTTTTCCATTCTGGGTCTGAAGTCAATTGTTGCTGTCCAATCCAGAACAGGCCATACTTATACTCCTCTCAGTGATTTCTCTAGTTATTATCCTTCTCTGATAGGGTTGTGATCTCATTTGTATCCGGGGGTTATCTGGGGAACAGGTTCTATATTCCAAGGCCAGCAAACCCTCCACTATCTCCGGGTTTTTTAGAACTACCTCAATGCAATCGTCAGTATCGCCTAGTGATGTAATTCTTGTGGTTTTTACAATATCCTCCCTGATAACAGACCTACACCCCCTGATATACCTAATCCAATGGATTGTCTTGTTCGTTAGGGAGTCCGGGGTCTCATAGTCTCGTCCCATAGATATTTTTGGAACTCCGACAGTGAGTCCAGACCCTCCAGACTGGGAGCAATGGCATGCCGAAACTGCAAATATTTAAAAAATGGAATCTTTTGCATCTGAAAGGCCATCTGAATGCCCTGGAAGGACTTCAGTACCGTGCCGCGCATAACATCACCCAGTGTAGATATCCCGATGTTGTCCCAATCGCGGAATCAGGGGAGGTCCAGCAACTGGGGAAAATGGCCAATGTGCCACAGCGGAGTCTCTTTAGTCAAATGTTCCGCCATCCCATCTTTCGAAGTGCCTTTTCTCCAAATCTGAAACACCATCCGTGTAGTAGGCGGAAGAGGACGCCTCAATGGGGCTGAGTAAAGGAAAGTGTATAATGAGTGATCCCACATGCAGCGCCGCTCCACGGCATATGCCGGGTCGGCCCTATCGCCATACCACCACTCATTAAGATCAAGTAGATGCGATGCAGCATAGTAGGACCATATATCAGAGGTAGCCAGCCCCCCACAATGCGTGGAGAGAAAGTACGTCCGGACAGCCACCCTAAAGCACCACCCCCCAAAAAAACTGTCCCAGAAATTAATTCACCTGCCGAAACAACCGCAGACGGATCGGATAGGGATGATTTTGTAACTGATACAATAATCAAGGGAGTGACATTATTTTGAAAATGGCTGACCGGCCGTAGATGGACAAGGGCATGTGGGACCAGGTCTTGACGTCCTTGCTCAGTCGTTCCCATACAGGTGCAAGATTGCGCTCACAGGCGGTGGCGGGAGAATCAGATAAGTATACCCCAAGATATTTCATGCCCCCTTGTGCCAACTGTACTGATGACGCCCAAGAACCGTGCTCGCCCGACCTCCCAGCACACACAAAGTGGATTTACGGGGGTTCGTATATAACCTGGAGGTTTCCCGAAAGACCTGCATGATACGCAGCAGCCGCTGCCCCATTTAGTCCAAGTTGGTAAGGAAAAACAGCACATCATCGGCGTAGAGGGCGATGCGGTCAGACAGGCTATGCACCCATTCAAACCCGGACACCTGAGCGTCCATACTAACCCAGGCAGCTAGAGGCTCCATGGCCAAACCCAAGAGGTATAGGGTTATCGGACACCCCTGCCTGGTGCCCCGCCCAATGGAGAACGCAGTAGGGACGAAACCCTCCACTCGCACTGATGCCGTCAAGTTGATATAGAGCAGGGAGGTAGGACAGGAAGCGCGGTCTAAAATTCAGCCGCCGCAAGAGCGCAAATAAATAGACCCAGCTCAAGGAATCAAATGCCCTGTCCATATCCGCCAGGAGTAGCGCCGCCTGTTCCCCTAGACCCTGAATAGTCGAAACTGCCACGTACGCCCGCCAAATATTGTGTCCAGCCTGATCTGGATGAACCAGTAAAGTAATATGGGGACGAAGACGGTTCGCCAAGGCCTTGGCGTGCTGCTGTGTTTTTTGCCAACTTTTGAGATAGAAATACGTTTTTTATTGTTGTTAAAATCTGCAAATTATGTGGCAGATGATGAATTATGTGGGAAATGTAGTAAATCTACAACTATACAAAAATTGCCACGGCTGCACAATTGCATGATTCCAGTGGCCTTGATTATGCTACCGGGGAGCACCAAATTATGTTGTAGGGATTACTAAATTATGCAGCAAGGAAAAACTAATTATACAGCATAATGCAGCACATTTTTTGATAGTATTACTTAATTATTTTGTAATTTTTACACATAATATTATTGTCTGGGCAGAGATTTCACCTCATTAGTACCACTTTCACAGCCAAATGCATAAACAAACAACTGAAAGATGACCAGATAATCTTTTTAAAAGGGTCTTTCAAAGGCTCTTCCAATGCTTGTGAACATATTACCGTGTTTTTAGTAACTTTTGATCTGTTTGAGCTAGAAACAATAATCTTTTTGATAAAATCTGCAGATTATGCAGCATATGATGGATTATGTAACACATTTGGCAAATCCTTAATTATGCGACAAAAAACTTTGGTCTGCAGAATGACATAATTCTAGAGGCCATGGCTAAGAGATGTAAAAAAGGGAATGCGCACTGAGTTAGACTGCAAGAAAAACAAATACAGCTCTGGACATCCCACACCATCACTGCAGTTGGAGAGCTTCTTGAAGATGGCTGAGGCCAGAACAGATGAAAGGCCCACCTGATATCCACATCAGATCGTCAATACCACTTTTGCTCGGGGCTGGAACCACCAGGGTGCACACATACCCACAGTCCAGCGTTCCTGGGTTCCGGAGAGTGGCCCCCTCCCCGCACTTCCCACCCACTCCCATATCTTTGGGGACGCCAATACTGAGAAGTGTAGGTCACCTCCTCAACTATACTAACTGTAGACATATTTAAGAATTTGGGATGATCATTACTGGAAATGGATTGGACCTAAAGGAAGATGTTCTTGGACTTCATTGGTTTCTCTTCAAAAATCCCAGGTGCTGTCCTCACATCAACTTCCACTGTTTAAAAATGTAAGCTAGGTCTGTGACCCAGGTAAATATTTATTCACCAGCACAGAGAGAAGAGCTTAGCCAAGGGCACTAATCACACTCATGTGCCATTTATATTTGAAGCTTGTATTGCTGACACCTGTGTTGAAACTCTTGTGTGTGTGTGGGAGGGGGGCAAGTATAACCCACCATCTCTGTTCTCACAGAGTGGGCTAACCTTGTCAGAACCTGATAAACACTAACTTCGTGAAGACCGTTGCGTTGTGAGGACCAGTGGAAGTAGTGTATTAAGGTACTTTCGAGCGAGTGTATCAAAAAACTAGAAGTGCAGTTAGATTTGGCTTGATTCACTTTATAACCTTGCCTACTATCAAAGTGCGAGTGGAGTTAGAATTGTAATTGCACACTTCATTATAGTCAGTGGCCGGCCCTCATAATACTAGGTATGTTGTGTGTGTGTGCCCGTCACTGATGTGGTTGAGGTTCTGAGTTTAGCCACAGAAGCAATCTTTTGAGCTGAAGTGGTGCTTACATCTGTGCATTGTGATCACAATACCCCATACTCTTCTCTTAAAATAATGTTTTCCATTTGTACATGGTAAAAGTTGTCTGTACCTCCTATACAGCCTAGTTTGAACTTACATGTGAGGCCTCGGATCAGACAACATAAACTTTGAACTAAAGTCTTTCAGGATCACCATTGACACCAGAAGGATGTTTATGACATATTAAACTATTCGCCACGGCGCGGGGGCTAGGGGGTGACTGTGGCGCTGCTGTGCTCATGACAGAACCACTGCGTCATGAGTGACGGGCGGCGTGTGCTCATGACTGCGTGGTTCCGTCATGGCCCCACCCGCTCATTAATACGCCCAAACAGGCGGGGAATTAGCGCTGCGTGGGCGGAGCAGCAGCCGCATGCCGGAACCACGCCGTCATGAGCACACACCGCCCGTGACTCATGACGGCGTGGTTCCGTCATAAGCACGCAACGGGTTAAACTGGCATAAGGTAATGACGTTTGAAAGCCTTTGTGAATTGTATGGAATATTTTCTTTCCTAAGACTTTTACTGCTGGTAAGAGGTAAGATATGAACTATATGGGTTCCTTAATTAAGGGAAACACAACTTTGCATACAGAAGCACAATTCATCTATGGAAACTGGTGCTGGAAATCAGGCTAAGGGTTGAGGGGGCTGAAATCTACTCAAGCAGCAGCCGTGATTTCTGTCAGGGTGAAGTCCCAAGCAAACTCTAAGTTAACCTGTAATTAAGACTCTGGTAGCTTGGCACAAAGCAGTCAGGCTTAACTTAGAGGTAATGTGTAAAGTATTTATGCAGCACTTCAAACAGCAGTAAAGTGAAAACACAACACAAGAGAAATCCCACACCAATTTAGAAAAACAGAGTATTCCATGCAAATCGCAATTAGGAAATCACGTTTCCAAATCTAAAGAACTCTATCCAGTGGGTTGCAAATAGACCTACCTCCTTAATATTTATGCAGTAGGTCGCACTTTGTGACCCATAAGTAATCGCTAAAACATAGCGATGATGGGCTGGTGGGGTCAACAGACCACCATGTCTGTGTTTGCTTTTAAATGAAGCAACATTTTTTTTAAATGCAGCCCTTTTTCCTTAAAGGAAAACAGGATGCATTTCAAAAAGAAAAATTACAAGTTTCAGTTTCATTTTTATGAATAGGTAGTGGTCTGTGGGACCACTGCCTGTTTAAAAAAAAATTCTTAGACCCCTTTCCGTTTGCACATGGGTTACCACCAAATTGAATTTGGTAATAAAAAATTAATGTTTTGTGACTGCATTTCGATCGCAAAACATTCGTACATGGCACAGCGAGTTGCTATTAGGAAGGGACGACCTTAACACAGCCCTTCCTAATATAGAATCACAAAATCCAGATTGCAAATTGGTAAAAAGTTAGAGAATGGGCTTTGTACATGCCAAAAAGCTTTTTTGCGTTCTGTGAATAGGACCATTTGTGACTGGCAAAAAGGTTTATGACCATAAATGTCTAAATGCACAAAGTGTCCACTGTTGTTATTTGGTCGCCTCAGACTCGGGCAAAGTCACAAGGTCAGACCAACAGTGATGGATAATGGGTTGGATATAGCAACCAGGTTTGGCCCGCTGAACAAAGTATGTTAAATCCTTTTTGCAGAGGGTTGCTAAGTTCTGAGTTAAGGAGCACTGCGCACCAGCGGTTTCGAAGAGTTGCGGGGCTGGGCTGCAGAGTACTGAGTCGTTAAAGGATGCTGTAGACGAGAGGCTTGCGATGCAAAGGCCTGCATCAAGGATGTGTTGTGCAGTGTCGGTTTCAAGGAGACGGGGGGGCTGCGATGCGAAGTCCTGCATTGGGGATGCATCATGCAATGGCATCAATACCATCTGCGAGGAGATGCGTTGCACTGCTTTGGTTCTGCTCGCATGAACACGACTGGGCTGTCAGAGCACCTTCAGGCCCACTTCCAAGGGTCCAGGATTGGGGTGGCACCACTTGAGGGACAAGACTAACGGCAGACTGAGTCCGGGTACTGAATTCAAGGTGGTTGGAGCCATTTCGGTCCTTGGAGCTCATATCAGGACTACAGCCAACTAGCTCTTGGATTCACTCCGGTGGTGCTGGGATCAAGCTGCAGGACCAGTACTTTCACTCAGGAACAGGGCAACAAAGTAGCATTCCTTCTTGCAGAGCAGCACAGTAGTCCTGAGTCTTTCACAGGTCCAGGGGTTACTGAAGAGTTGGGGCTGAGGGTCCAATATTCAGACCAATTTCCAGAAACAGGCTTATGTAGAGCAGTGCGATAATCTTGGAAATGTGTCTTAATCATATTATCATACATGTGTTTCTGTCCTGCTGATTTTGAGAAATGCAGCAATACTACATCCCTTCATGAATATTAACACCACTTTCAGAGGTGGATGGGTCTGTGTGGATTTGCATCACCTCACATTAGAAGGCCTACCCTGGAATGTTAGATTCCAATTAGGAGACTGGTACCAGTAACAACACATACTCTACAGCCAACCAGACACTATCATTCCGTTGAGGCCAATGGAGGCACAATCCATTGCAACAGTAAAAACCCTACATTAGAATAAAGGCACTTATGCCTTGACAGGTGCAACAGCTTTCTAGGAAGGCCAGCCCTGCTACAGAACTCAATGTTTTCAAGCAGGCTCAGGAGATATAGAAGAATCTTTTCTTGTGGCCTGCAGTCTCAAAGTCATTAAAGAGTAAGTACCAATCATCCAAGAACTGTCCAGTTAGTACGGTTAACTTATCGGGAAACTCCCCAGCTTAGTCTGTGGTGGTGATTGCAGCCACCCTCGAGGATAAGGCATCATCTTCCCACATTAGCAGGGCAGTAAACGGTCTAGATATGCAGGGGAAGAAGATTTAATAGTCCCGTGGTCTGTCCCTGCAGCAGGCCAATTCCAACCTCACCATGGCCAGCTAATGGCTCCACCTTTGGTACATGTTTGACTGCTAGGCATCTTACAACCCAAAAAGAGTACGTGTCCATATTTAACTTGGTCTAGGAATATCTGGAGCAGAAACACCTTGTGTCCTGGGAACTCATCAACACGGATGCCAGGACAATGAACTCTGGTCAAGCAATGTGCAGGTCACAGTGGCTCGAGTTCTTGAACAGAGACTCAGCATATCATCTTCACCATCTCCCCCCACCTCCTCCATGGCATGGGAAGAACTTGTTCAATCCCTAGATGAAAGAAGTTCTCCAGCAGTGCGAGAGGCACAGCCATAGTCATTCAGTGACCCCTCAATCAATGTTGGACAGACTGCCTCCTTTAAGGAGGGCACTTTTCAATACTAGTGAGTTTTAAAAACACTACATCCATATACTCTGCTCCCTTGGAAAGCAGGCCCATTGCACTCAGAGGGTCTCTTGGTGCTACTGAGAACCACAATGTATATAGAGCTTAAAACAAATGCAAAATGTTTTTAGTTAATACAGTATTTCTTATACTAAAATATTCCTGCAGAATCTTTGTTTTTTAATAACGACCTTAGATATACCTTTGTAGCAACATCCAAGGCTGCACGAATAAATAGAAATGACCCATATCCCGTGAGGGCTTGTTGCATTGCAAACAGATCCTTTAATTTTTGGAACATTGGCATAGATTTATCAATCGAAATTGCGATCGCAATAGCTGCGAAACAGCTATTGCAATCGTAATTTCCGCTCCCGCAATTCATGAAGCAAAAAACCACCAAATTGCAAATTCGCAAACATAAATTCGCAGAATAAATGTGGAACTCCCTTTGCGATTCTGTAACAGCGATTTTCCACTTATTCTGTGAATTAATTTGCAAAATCGCAAATAAATCGCAAATTCAATTCATGAAACATCGCAAATTGCGAAAAACACCAAAATCGCTAAATGCGAGTCGCAATTTAAGGAGAAGTGAAACCAGGTTCAATTGGTAAAAAAAATAAAAATTGAAACAAGAGACAGGTGCGGGGTTAAACAAACACACTTAAGAAGACACAGTAGGAGCATGAGGCCATTCACAATGCCAGGTCTCTACATCGTGGCAAGGTGGCTGAGGCTCCAGGCTGCAGCCCGGAACCACCGCAGGATCCAAGAGCATATCTTCCGGCTGCGGATAACACTCCTGGGCCAGACTGAAGAGGAGGTCTACTCCAAAAACAGGTTGAATGGGACAATGATAAAGAAGCTCATCAGAGGCCTTGAACCGCTGATGCAGCACCCAACAAGGAGGACCAATGCCGTGCCCACCCATGTCCAGGTTCTGTGCTGCCTGCACCACCTGGCCTCCGGAAGCTTCCAGGGCATAGTTGCATATGCAGGGGGGATCTCCTAGAGCACACTGTCACGCTGCCTACGGAGTTTTCTGGACGCCATGCTGACCCCATATACACCACTACATAACCTTCCAAACCACCCAACAGAACTTAAACCACACAAAGCTTGACATCTGTAACACCGCGCAATTCCCCCATGTAATTGGCTGCATTGACTGTACCCATATCCACATTTGCCCACCCGCTGGGACAGAATACATGTACCGGAACCACAAGTCCTACCACTCACTCAACATCCAGATGGTCTGCAATGCAAAGACAATCATCACCGACATAGTGGCCCAATACTCCAGGAGCATGCATGATTCGTTCATCTTCAGGAACAGCGGCATACACACCCGCTTGGCTAGGGGTGACTTTGGCGAAGGACATCTCCTAGGTAAGTACACATGCCCACATTCAGTGATGCTGCACTGGGCCTGGTACTGCGGTGCTGTTCTGGTACCACCGGCACAGACAGGCTGCTAAGGCTGGATGTGGCATCTCTCGCATCATCACCCCCCCTTGCATGGCCATGGCCACACACCTGTTGGTTTTGGACTGCGCTGGTGACCTGCTCCAGGGCCCTTGCAACATCCTGGCAGCATTGCACCATTTGGATTTGCATTGCCAGGGACCGGCGTGACAGGTGGGATGTTGCATTCCTGATCAGGTGGTTCGACCGGGTATATGCTGATAGCCGGGTCAGCAGCTGGCGGTGGCGGCGGCGGGTGATGTCCTGCTGCGCCACCATCAGTTGGCTGTTCTCTTTCACTGCAGCCGTTAACTCCTGCACACTTTCGGTGAGCTGATTGACATTGCGTGCAGTCTTGTACAGCTGCAGCTGCATGGGTGCCATGTGCTGTGCCTGCTTGCGGTGCACAGCTAGCATCCGGCTTTCGATCCCTAGAAATGGATCTTGGGCCTGTTGCTCACTGCCTGCTCGTTTGGCCACATTGCGCTGCTGCCTCAACCGGCCGCTTGCCTGCGAGCGCACAGTGGCTTTGCAGCGTGTCTGCCTCCTGGGTGGTGGTGGGGCCTGTTCCACCACCATGCGTGACCCCTGGGGTGGTTGCACTCCTCCTGTGGCTGCAGGGGTGGCCCTGTCCGCATGGGGAGGTGGTGGTACTGGTGCAGGTGCAGGTGTGTGTGATGGCCCAGGTTGTGGGGCAGGATGGCTCTCTCCCTCAGTCTCCTCTGGGGTCTCCTCGATATGGAGTGCATCACTGTCTGTGGTCTCTGCTTCTGCAGCACCTGTGATGTAAATGGGTGCATGAATAATGATATGAATCTTGCACATGGGATGTTGCAACATGCATGCAGGCTTGCATTCCCTGACTGACTTTAGGGATATGTTTCACTTGACAGTTCTGGCTGTGTGTGGCTATCAGGGAACTATTGTCACACTACAGGTCCCACAATGATAGAAAGTGTTTCTGATGTGCATGGACTGCATTACTGGGGTTATGAAATGGTCAGCTCTGTGGGCATGGGCATTGTTAGGGGACGGGGTCGCAGTTGCATGGCTCTTACCTTGTGATTGTTGTGTGGGTCGGGAGGTGTCCAGCTGTGTGACCCCCATGCAGGCTGCAGGTCCTCAACCAGGTCCTCAAGTGGTGTGAAGGCGGCAACTGTGGGGTCGCCTCCTCCCGTGGCCCATCGCTCCCCCATCCTCTCTGCTATGCGCTCCTTGGCATGGCCTCTGAGGTCATACCACCTCTTCTTTAGGTCATTGATTGACCGCTGGGTCACTCCTATGGCGTTTACCTTCGCCCTGATGCACAGCCAAATGCGCCTTTTGTCAGCCTCGGGCACCTTCCTGGATAGCTTCCCAAAAAGCTTGTCATGGTCCCTGCTGACTCCCTCAATCAGGTACTCAAGCTCTAGTTCGGAAAACTTGATTTTTCTTTTCCTGCCAGTTTCACTGGAACCTGCTGCATCCTGGGACATTCTGGTGTTGGATGTATGTTCTGTTGTGGGGCTGCAGGGCGTGTCTCCTAGAGCTCAGTGCTGTGCCTCCTCCACTCTCCAGCTCTGTGTTCCAAATGAGTAAGGGAAATTCCTACTTCCTGGTTGTGATGTCATCATTGTGCTCAAAATGCTACTTCCCGCTTTTGCCAATAACCAAACATTTGAACATAACCTTTATAAAATACACAAACTCCAGTTTGAGAGCTGCTGAAAAAAGATTTTGTCGTATTTCTAATAAGTGTTGACAACATTTCCACTTCCCTTTCCCCAAACAATGACAATATTCTAAAGAATGGCATCCTCAAGTATAGTGGACCTAAGATGAAATTCTGCTTCGTAAATATTTTTAAGAGCTAAAATGCATCTGTTCTCAGCATTTGTGGGAAATCTCTGATTACCGTGGTCAACATTACTTATTTTTCCTCTTCCTTAGCTGTATGCTGCTTCGAAGATAGACTGTGGTCATGGCATGACGACCCCTAAATAATTGCGATCATAAACAATTTCCAGTTGACTTATATTTCAACACTAGCTCTCCACACATGGATGTCTGCGTTTTTGTTACATTTGAGCCAAGGCCTTAAATTTGCGTAATTTCATTTGCTGAAATTGCACAAAATACATAAAAATGTACACAAACGAATATGTTACAATGCAAACGGGCATTCTGGTACCTCACATCCAAAATGGAGGAAATAAAATAGCAAATAGCAGAGTAGTCTCCGGGCTCCAGCTTGATGTCAGTTAGCTAACATTTCTCCCCGCCTCAGTCTTGTGCATGCAGGAAATACAAAATAAGGAAGACATTCAGACTTGGACATTTTAGTTGATGCAATAGAAGTCATCTGCATCATCATCCCAGTAATATATCCATGTATGTATTAATTGTGTTGTTAGACAGGACACTACTTAGATCGAAGTCAGGGAAAAGCTAGATATTGATGGGACCCTTATTATATTTTTCAAGTGCCTCTTTATTGTTTTCTTTTGTTGCATTCGTGAAATATAACATTATATTACTCATGCATCACATTTATTTTTTCTCTTACTTGTCTCACATTGTCATGGTCTTATATATTGATCTCCTCTGAATAGTGGTGCCTGTAGCTCAAGTGTCTCTACTCACTGATTATCAGTGTTATCTGTGTCTTATTGGGTACGTTCCCTTTTGTTTGTAGTATATTCTAAACGTGGTAACCCTTTAACTTTGTGAAGTTCTGTGGAAATTAGCCTTTTTTAGGGGCCCACCGGTGCAGGGGTTCACCCTTATCTGTCCACTGGTCCTTAAACCAACAAAATAGAGATTGACACGGAAGCTGGAATATCAAATAACAAGTTTATTAATCACTCATGAGTGAGACTACATCAATACAACGCCCTCGGGCACTGTATGAGATAGTACGAGGAATACAGAAACAAAGGGTCTTTTATACCCTGTTTGTTGCACTGTAAGCATGGAAACTCAAACAGAAGGTACAAGCATACACAGGAATAGCTATCGACTAACATGGGTAGATAGATATCACTTGGTCAGCAAAGTGGGAGGGGAGACAGAACTGCTTATATCAGTTGAAACAGCCTGACAGTTATATTCTAAGACAGGTGCATTTATTGCAACTACAGGCCTTTCTGAGCTTACACATTGCTCTGGCTTAGATTAGAAGGAGTTAACTACAGCTCATGACTCAAGCAGAATAGAAAGGCAGGCAACAGGAAAGATGGCAGAATCACGTGGCTTAACAAAATGGATGCCACAACTTAAATGGCGTCAGCTTATGCTAATGGCAATTTCTGCTATTTCCACAGTTCAGCTAGTGATGTGGTGGTCCGGTTGTATGTCACTTGTTCCTATACACCCTGCTGCCCCAGCAGCTTTCCCCACCAGTCTGTCGTGAGGGGGGGGTTGCTTCGAGGGGCAGGGAAGGCGGCATGGGGGGTGACAGCTTTACCGTATTTCTATCCCATCTTGCCACTCCCTCCTTCCTACTGGGTTCGGTTAAGTGCCATTTCATTTACCTACTTCTCCGCCGGCCCCCAACACCTCTCTGGTAGAGTGAAGTGTCATTATATTTTTAGATTTAATGTTCATGGCAGCCTCTCATTTGTTTTGGCTTTCAATGGTTCCATATATCTATCCCATGTTTCCTTTAGGGGGGCACTTTTCTCCACTAGCCTCTACAGTTGACCACATGTCCAACTCTGCTGCAGCCCATTTATTGAGGTTGTCTACCCTTCTTTTGGCCAGGACATGCACTGGGTCTCTACATTTCGTAACATATTTAGTTTATTAGTTGCATACCATCATCCCCCAGTTGACAGGGAATTGGATCAGTTGTTAGGGGTCTACCTGGTATTTCTGCTGTCAGGGCTGATGTTTTAGTCCAGAATGTTTAAATTTCTGGGCAAGCCCATAGCATATGGTAAAAGTCAGCTTTCGGACATGTGCATCATGGGCATTTGGGATTTATTTATGGAAATGTGATTAAGTTGTCTGGGGGTGTGATAGGTCTGGTGTAAACAGTTAAATTGAAAGCATTTGATGCACACGTTTCTTGATACTCTTTAACCCGCATTAATGCGGTGCCCCATTACTTGTCAGTCAACTCCTGACCGATCACATTCGTAGTAAATCTTTATTTTTGAGTGTAACTGCTCTTCTGTACTGTGAATAAGGAGTAAATGCAGTATGTAATCCGTTGTTGGTTCTTACGGTTCATTCCCCATGTGTTCTATATTAATGTGGTATGGGTCAGGAACTGCGCCCGCTCCCCAGAGTCATACTGGGTGTCGATCTCCTGGTTTTTTGTGGCTTGTGGGCAAACATATCTCCCATTGCAACTAAACTTGCGAAGTGGTTTTGTAGCCCTCCAAACTTAACAGGTTGGGGCCTAGCTTAAGCAGGGTACACTGTATGCGGCGTGACTGTGTATTAACTGATATATTGCATAAAGTTGGAGCCTGGCCTGCTAGTCTATCTGAGCTTCTCTGGGTATAGTTAAGGGTAGGTCGTGTCTGCTATGGGTGGCTCATACATGCATTAACTTCATCACTTCTTTGAAGAGTGATATTATCTGGTTGGAGGGTCTGTAGCCATGTAACAACCGGTTCCCAAATGTCCCCCGGCCTAGATTGCACTGGCATTAGTTGCCAGTATGTGGATAGCAGGTTGCGACAAAAAATAATATCTTGTGTCCATGTCTTAATTGAGGGTGCGTGTTTATCTCCCCAGTTTATTGCCACCCTTTGCTTAGCCAAAAGCATGCAGTTTCCTTGTCTCAACTGGGGTATCCTTGACATATCCCAAATTGTGTTTATCTTACTGAAGATGACAATCGAGTATTTGGCTATAGGAGGGCAGTACCAGGCTAAATGCAAAAATGTTGCAGAATCAGCATTGCATCTCCAACACCTTTTGTCGAGCCTAAGACCCATGCGATGCAACTGGGTTGGTGTCCTCTAGAATCGATGTAAAATTTTAAAATGGATTAAATGCAGCTTATAGTTACGAGATAAGAGCTGCAGCTGCCCTCAACAGAATGTCCATTGTTCTTCTTTAAGCTGCTAGTGTAGCTCTGTACATGGGCGTCCGCAGAAATGTTTCCAGGTGGGGGCAAATTTTTAACTTAATCACCATCCGTCTTGCACCTTTCTCCCCCTCCCACTTGCACCCTTCTCCCCTCCCCCTTGCACCCTTCTCCCCTCCCCCTTGTACCCTACTCCACCTCCGCCTTGCACCCTTTTCTACCTTGCACCATTCTCCCCTCTGCCTTGCACCATTCTTCCCTCTGCCTTGCACCCTTCTCCTCTCTGCCTTGTACCCTTCTCCTCTCTGCCTTGCACCAATCTCCTCTCTGCCATGCACCCTTCTCCCCCTCCGCCTTGCACCCTGCTCCCCTCCGCCTTGCACCCTTCTCCCCCTCCACCTTGCACCTTTCTCCCCCTCTGCCTTGCACCCTTCTCCACCTTGAACTCATATACACCTTTGCCTTGCACCCTTCTCTCCCTTGCACCCTTCTCCCCTCCCCATTGCCCCCTTTTCCCCTCTGCCTTGTGCACTTCTCGCCCTCCCCTTGCACCCTTCTCCCCCTCCCCCTTGTACCCTACTCCACCTCCGCCTTGCACCCTTTTCTACCTTGCACCATTCTCCCCTCTGCCTTGCACCATTCTTCCCTCTGCCTTGCACCCTTCTCTCCTCTGCCTTGCACTATTCTCCTCTCTACCTTGCACCCTTCTCTCTGCCTTGCACCCTTCTCTCCTTTGTCTTGCACCCTTCTCCACTCTGCATTGCACCCTTCTGCTCTCTGCATTGCACCTTCCTCCTCTGCCTTGAACCCTTCTCACCTCCCCCTTGCACACTTCTCCCCCTCCGCCTTGCACCCTTCTCTACCTTGCACCCTTCTCCTCTCTGCCTTTCACCCTTCCCCCCTCCCCGTTGCACCCTTCTCCCCTCTGCCTTGCATCCTTCTCCTCTCTGCCGTGCACCCTTCTCCCCTCTGCCTTGCACCCTTCTCCCCTCTGCCTTCCACCCTTCTCCCCTCTGCCTTCCACCCTTCTCCACCTCCGCCTTGCATCCTTCTCCTCTCTGCCTTGCACCCTTATCCCCTCTGCCTTGCACCCTTCTCCTCTCTGCCTTGAACCCTTCTCCTCTCCGTCTTGCACCCTTCTCCCCTCAGCCTTGCACCCTTCTCTCCTCAGCCTTGCACCCTTCTCCCCCTTCCCATTGCACCATTCTCCCCTCCACCTTGCACCCTTCTCCCCTCCACCTTGCACCCTTCTCCCCCTCTGCCTTGCACCCTTCTCCCCTCTGCCTTGCACCCTTCTCCCCTCCACCTTGCACCCTTCTCCCCCTCTGCCTTGCACCCTTCTCCCCCTCCGCCTTGCACCCTTCTCCCCCTCTGCCTTGCACCCTTCTCCTTTCTACCTTGCACCCTTCTCCTCTCTGCCTTGCACCCTTCTTCTCTCTACCTTGCACCCTTCTCCTCTCTGCCTTGCACCCTTCTCTTCTTTGCCTTGCACCCTTTTCGGCCACCCCCTTGCACCCTTCCCACCCAATGGAGGGGGCTGCCACCTGGAACAATGCCACCATTTCAAAATCATGATGGACTAGGGCTGGCCCTGACTGGGCCCACGCCGGATGCACTGGCGATCCAGGGGGCGGGGGGGGGGGGGCAAATGCCGCCCCTTGCCCTCCCCTGCGGATGCCCATGGTTCTGTATTCCAGTCTTGTATTGCTTTCGGCGTGATTATCGGCGCCGTGCTTTGCATTATGTTATAGAGCCTTGTAATGAGCTTTCGTGGTGATGGTCCTGTTAGTATGTGTTCGAGGGCTAGTAATGAGGGTGGCGGGTTGGGAAAGGTGTCGTGTAGCTGACGACATGAAGCTATAATGCGATGATACATAAATAGTTCAGAGAACCGCATCGCAGTTACCGCAGGTAGATCGGCCGGGGCACGGAAGCTGTGATCCGGGTAAAGATCAGAAAATGTGTTGGCGCTTAGCTGTCTCAGCAGCTCCACTGCGCCTCTGTCCTCAAGTATGGGCATCTGGGGATTGTGTGCTAAGGGCATTGAATGGGGCATATAATAACATCAGTTTCACACTGTGTGTGGACCCTCTCCATGCCCAGTGCATTGTTTCAATAGTGTTTATTTAATCTATGGGGCGTCTGGTACAGGGCCACCGAGAGGGGAGTGGATGCAGCTCGGTCTGTTTCTACCACTACCTGTGGCTGAAAAGGGGTAGGGTGCAGCCAGTAATGTGTAAATTGAGCTTGAGCTCAGTAGGTGTAAAGTGTGATGTCCGGGGTCTCCAAACTTCCGTAAGCCAGTGGGAGCGTAAGTAGTTCCCATGTCACCCAGGTTTGCCTCCCAGCCCATACCAGCGAGATCATAAGGGAACACATTTTTTTAAAAGAAAGATTGTGGCAGAGGGATTTTAATAAACATGTACAGGAACTTAGGTAGTATTATCATTTTTGCTATGGCAATCCTGCCAGTGAGGGATAGCAGGAGTTTGGACCAGACTTCTATTTTCCCCTCCAGCCACTCTACAGCCCGTCCATAATTCATCCTCCCTAGCTCCTGCATAGTTTGGCTCACCCAGATCCCCAAATAGCATTCTGGGCCTTCTGCCCATTTGAGAGGGTATTCTGTAGTAAACGGCGCAATGTGGTCTGTGAGGGGGAATAGTACTGATTTGGCCCAATTAATATGGACGCCTGATAGTCCCCCGACTCTCAGGATGTCACGTAATACAGGGTATCGCAGGTTATTTATGTATAGGGTAATATCGTAAGCGTAGAGTAAAATAAATAAGCCCCTCGAGGATAGTCCCAATCCTCTAGCTGCATGGTGTCTGATCCTGGCAGCCAACAGCTCCATGGCAATAGTGAAAAGTAAGGGTGAGAGGGGGCATCCCTGCCATGTACCCTGCATGATCCGAAAAAAAGAAGACATCTGTCCATTTAAGCGGAGTCTGGCCATTGGCTCCACATACAGAACTTGAATTTTTTGATTAATGTTGGGCTTATTCCCAACCTGGTCAAAACAGTAAATAAATAAGACCATTCCAAAGAATCCGGCCTTGGCGGCATCGAGTAGCGCCGCCAGAGCCTGTGTTTGTGGATTCAAATAATGTAGGACAGCAAAAAATGTTCGAAGATTATGTGCAGTAGACCTTCCAGGAATGAATCCCGACAGGTCTAGACAGGCTTTAGCGGAAGCAGAGGCTGTAGTCTATCTGCTAATAGTTTCGAGTTGATTTTGGTGTCAAAATGTATCGATGATAGAGGCCTATAAGAATCACTCTTGTTAGGGTTTTTTTTCAGTTTTAATAGTGACTGTATGATCAACTCTCTCATGGTTGATGGTAGCGATCCAGATTCTAAAGCCTCCTTGTAGACCAATAGCATGTAAGGGGCCAATATATCCGCATAGAATGTATAGAAAGCGCCGGATAGGCTATCTGAGCCAGGGGCCTTATCAGCTGGTAGGCTGTTTATTACTTGGACGATGTTGACTGTCATAAAGAGCACATCCAGATAAGTTCTGTGGGCTCTGCTCAACCATAACAGCTCGATTGAGTCTAGGTAGGAATGAAGATCTTCTGTTGAGTCCCATGGGGAGGAGGAGTATAGTCCAGAATAGAACTGAGTGAATGCATCTAATATATTCTGTGGCCCTCTGACCGGCACGTGATTATCGTCCAAAACTTCAGTGATGTAGGTGTTGTTTCGAGGTGTTCTAAGAGTGTTTGCCAATGTTTTACCTGGCCTGTTGCCCTCCCCGTATCTCCTTGCCTGGGTGTATTTTCCTAGGAACTTCACCTTCCTTCGGGCCTCCTCTTCGTACTGAATAATCGTACCCTTTAGCACTGCCAATAAGGTCTCCCGTTTGGTGGCATAAAATTGCAGTTCTAGGTCCCTTATCTCAATTTCAAGCTTGGTGAGGGATTGTCTAATTGATTTTAAAACTCCTGCCTGTCTGCTATGCATTTCTCTCTGATAACCACTTTGAACTCCTCCCACAGTGAAGGGTATGAAGAGACGGAACCCATGTTTATTTTAAAATATTCCTCGATATCTTTTCTAACCTCTTCTCGGAAAACAGCGTCTAGTAGGGCATGCAGGGGAGTTTTCAACTATACATCTGCTGATGCACTCCTGAGATGGCCCATTGTATACAGCAAGGAGCATGATCTGACAGTGTTCCGGGAAGGTGTTCCACGTCTGTCAAGTCGCTTGAGACCAGCCAATAGTCTATTCTAGACCGGGACTGCGACGAGCCATATGCCGGTCTCTTTGGATTTCCTTGGGTGTCTAGCCCACCATATGTAAATATGTCAACCAACTTTTCTTCCATCATGATCCTGTTCAGGGGGGCACTGGCCTGGGGGTGTAGTTTACGAGAGGCCCCCATTCTGTCCATGGCATCGTCAAAGATAGCATTAAAGTCCCCTCCCCATAGTACTGTGTCTCCTCCCATCGTTATTATTTTGGCCCAGAGGTTTCGGAAGAAATCTGGGTAGTCAACTTTGGGCCCACATATTGCAACCATAGTTATGTGCATGTTACCCAGGGTTTCCCATTAGAATGACATATCTACCTTCCAGGTCAATGTGTGATTCTGTCAGTGTCCAGTCTAGCCCCTTGCAAATCAATATAGCTACTGCCCGTGCATAGTTGGGGAATATAAAAATAATATATGTTACCCTGTCTTTTGTCTTGTAGTTCAATGGTGGAGGAGCTGTTCATTGGTGTTTCCAAATATCTATGTTGTGTCTAGTTAGATAAGCCTGTATTAACCTGGTCTTTCTATAGTCGTTTAATCCTCAGATGTTCCACGTTAGGGATTTATAGGCAGTCAGTGTGTTACTGGTTGTTCTTGTATCTAGTACCTAGTGAGCCTTATCATTTCGACAGTTTTGTGGTTACATTCTTGCACCTTCTTTCTGTTTAGCCTGATATGCAGTAGCAGTCTCATCCTGGAGCTAACTATGAAGCTGCGAAAACCTAAAGGGTGTTTACAACGTGTTTGTCCGACCATAACAACAGTAATAACAACAGCCCTTGTTCCCCTACACCAACCCCCATTTAGGTTGTTACCAATAACCCTCCCTCCCAGTCCCTAGAACTTAGCACAGTGCCCAATAACTAGCACATGGCGTGAACGTGGGAGATCTCTCTGGGGGCATTGATGAGCTGGCTAACAACCCTGCCATTAGGCGGGGTGGCCATACAGTTATTGGAGAGTTCAGAGTCAGTATTTGAAATCATCAATCTGCAGCATTCTACCAGTTGTTACCTGTTGTACACCTGTCCATGTTGTTTGTTCTGGTGCCGAACCCTCTGCGGCCAGCGGCATAGCCTCAACTCTACAGAATGTTTTGAAGCCCTAGCATCCAGCCTCAGTCATTGTCACTGACTCCGGCCTCAGAGGAGTGATTTCTGTTCTTATTCAGGGATTGCTTGTTGCTCCCTACATGCTTGGCGAATGTCATTGCGGATTTGGCATCAGTGAAGTGGTGCGCTGTTCCCTCGTACGCCACTTTCCGTTTGGCTGGGTATAGCAGCGCATATGGGATCTCCGCCAGTAGAAGAAGGTCCTTGGCTGGTGCAAACTTGTATCTAGCTGCCTGCACTCAGGGGCGGCTGGTGACATTTAAAATTGGTGGGGCGTAAACTAATTTGCATACTGCACTGAAGCGAGCGAGCGCAGCGAGCGAGCCCGAACCCCATAAGGAGGGTTTGAGGGAGTTCTCCCGCCAAACATTTTTGAAAAAGAGAAGAAGAATGGTGCATTTCCAAGCAAATTTGAGAAAGCAGGAAGGTTAATAAAGCAATTGCGAAAGTGCAGTTATTACATAATAGATGTATAACATAGGTAGCTGCTTATTCAGTATAACCACAGAGCTTCATACAGTCCGTCCTATTACGCTGCTGAATTTAGACTGTAAGACTTTCATGAAAATCTCAGCTCTAAGTGTAGAAGAAGTTTCACAGCAGTTGGGAAAAAGCCTTCACAAAGCATTGGGAACCACGCATTACCTTTACCACGTTTCCATTCGAATGCATGTGACTTTATCACGCATGTCTTTCCACACAGTTTATAGTGTTTAGGTGAAACAAAATGTACTTAATATGCCATTTGATCAGTAAAATCTGTTTAGTCCCCAAATAGAACAAACTCTAGAAAACAACATAACGCTCCAATTCTTTCCTTGCAGTTTGCATGCAGCTCTTAGATGACAGTTAATAGCACACTGTTGTATGTTAGGATTTTAACTTAGAAACTGCAAGTAACAAAAGGATCTCTCTGACAAAAGCAGTGACTCACTGACCTATTACATCATATGCATTTTGTGATCTGCATCAGGTATATGTTCTTTGCAGCAGGCACATTAACCTTCTGCGCTGCCGCCTGCTGCTATTTAACTACTGGGACCACAAACATAGTCTGGCAGACTGCCAACGCACCTACTATAGGCCAACAACTGATGTTTCTATTTTTTGTTTTACATAGCGAAGTAGACCCGAGACATCGGAGCGCTTTACATGAGCACCAGTTTCATTACATCACCATTATTGCCTAAATAAACATTAGAATAAAGCTTAAAATCAATGCCGGGGTAATGTGGCCAACATTGTGTGGTAAATAAATTTACCGGACTATTTTTCTATACATTACATGACAATAAGGATAGCTCAAAAATGAGAGGCAGAGTCTGTGGTATCTGAGTCATACGGGCTTTAATTAAGTATCTCGAGATACTGGACATCAGGTTCCATCACCACTAAGGTTCAGGAAGGGATATTCAACATTTTATTAACATCACACATTATATATAGTAAAACTGTATAATGGAAATGAATACAGTAGGCGTAACAAGAGAAAAGAGAGAAGATAAGAACACATGTGCGTAAAAGAAGGCGTGTACAGGGGCGTACACGGAGGTGTGTGCTGAAGACGTTACAGAAGTGTCATAGGTGGGTGGATACATCGAGAAATTCTGCAGGGTCAGCAGAAACTTTTACCCTGGATGCGTGCGCAACTGAGCATGACGTGTAACTGGGGAGAGCTGGGGGCTTGACTTTAGCACTAGTAGAGGAGTCTGGTGTCTGGGGTGTCAGAACGACCTGCACCTATAACATATCTGATATCTTATGTTTGGAGGATGTGTTGTCTGAAGTAAAAGGTCTCTCGGGCAGAGGCCGTTCAATACTGAATGCTAGTGCGTGTCTAAAAGCGCGGGGGCCATGGGTCTACCATGGTAACGGGTGCAGTAAATTACGTGCAAGGAGACAGGAAAGCTAGGCCCTTTGCTCTGCAGGCTGGAATATGTTTACCTATTTCACTGAACTGGAATGTGTTTTTGCGGAGGCTGAGCAGATAACTTGTAGGCAAAATACCGTCTTGGCAGGCAGGCCAGGCCGAGCCGGGCACCGCTCGTCTGAGCAGGAAGTAAGGTAAAGGTCAGGGATGCATACCTAAACTGTAGCTTTCAGAGGCAGAAGAGACTCGGAGCCTCAATTAAGGGCCTGGCTCGACTGAGCCAGGAAAACATGAAGAACTTGTGCATTTTGATATTTAAAAGTGTACCATGTAAAGACGTTGGCACCATAGGCCTAAAAGCCAAATTAACTTGGTTTTCTTGGAGAACTGAATAACTGACATGTTAACGTTGGACGCAAATGCATATGCGTCTTCATGGCAGGCACGGGAAGGAAATTACATGACATACATGGGACATGGGTGCATGGTTAGGGTGCGAGTGGGGGTCACACTGGCTACCTAAAAATTTCTATTTCCTCAATTGTCAGGAATGTGAAAAACAGAAATCAGATGAAATCAGGCAAGACATTCAATGGCACAGTTATGAAAACCACTATGCTTGATGAAAACATTCACCATCGTCAAATATTTGCATTGTAATTATATGTTTTCCGGCATCACGCAAAACTTCATCTATCTGAATGGACTATTATCCGGGAATAAACAATCTGCATGCCTTGCATGTTCACATGTGAAAACATTCTCGACGTTCACAGCTCTGCATCGCAAAGCAGTTCTGCAGTTCTGCTGAGCCATAATAAAGGGCACTCAGTTTGAGCTTGGGAAAATCCAATTTACAGCGATCCATCTAGGCTACCATCATGCACTCTGACATTCAGCCCAATCCAAACAACTCCCTCCTCACCCCAAAGGTAGACACAATTTTATTTTACGATGCTGCTTTTCCTGGCAGCCTCTTAACTTACGTGCCTGACTTTTGAGTGATTGTTCTATGCAAGAGGCACAGGGAGCAATAATCATAACTGTGCCAGGACATAACTGTGCATCTCTCGGCCACCCTACATCTGCACCCCCACCCATACCGCCATGTAGAAACACAGACCGCAGTTTATCCAGTCTTCCGTTTTACATTTGCTTTCTGGTGCTGGTTACCATGTTTGAGCTTCATACATACATGACTACGGGTCCCAGAATGCAAAGGGAAAGTATGTGTCAGGATCTGCCAAGGCGCCTACCTAAAGTCAAGAAACTACAACTCCCATAATGCCTATACAGGGGGCGGGGTCCTATATAAGCTAGGTGGACTCATTGCTTCCTGTTCGTAATTTTGTGACCGACAGTGCGTTTGTTGCTAGTAAAACTTTGTTTCCTGTCTTCTCTTGGGATCGTTATCAGAGAAGTTTTGTCCGTTTATTTCCTGGCTCCAGCGCGAGTGATTGGGGAGCGCGCAAGGGTTTTGGTCGTCTGCCTGTGGAAACGGGAACGGAGTTTTCCCGTACATTTGATTGTCTCCGGTCGGCCATACTGGCAATTCATCACCGGGACAGAAATCTAGAGGAAGAGCCACGGATGAAAGGCGGACCGAAAGGAAGCGTCTTTGGTACTGTGAGTTTACACGCAACGCGTGAGATTAACGCGTTGTAGTGAAAGTTAAAACTGTGATGCTTAGACATTGAACTGCTGACTGCTTAAACTTGTATCGGAATCCATTTGGTGTTGTCGTCGGAGAGCGGAGTGTAGTGGGGCCAGACTTCTGCGCACTGCCGCTACGAAGTAGACACTAGTGTCATTTGTGTTAAGTGCCAAAGCGGAAGATAGTGGGAAGTCCTACATCTTGCCGTGTTTGGATCTGTGGATTTTTGAGAGACATTTGGAGTTTGCTGAAAGGGAGCGGAGGACAGTAGTTGGATGCTACGTCTTGCCGTATTCCTGAAGGAGAATATTGTATTTACTGGAATCACATATATACTCTTTGGAAGAGCATAACTTTGTTTGAGTTGATAACACTTACTTGGTGGAATTATTGCACGTTTATTTAAGGCACACTCTTTTCAAGGAGGGGTAGGTATTGCCACGATACCAATAGTTTACATTTCTTCTAGGGGTGAGTTAGACCTAATTGTTGTTTGTATTCCTTAGGAATTTGGTGCAGCCATATACACATCCATTGCACAGGGAGGAGGTTAAACACACCCATGATACTGGGAGGAGGAGGAGAGCGTTGATTCAAGAAAGGTGAACCCTTTAACATAAGTAGCGAAAGAGGTATAGAGACAGGGGTTCGAAGTGACCAGTTATAACCAGTGCACTGTTTTTCTTGTCTTTCAGCCATCCCTTCCCAGCAGCCCCCTTCCTTTCCCTTCCTTGGTCTCCTGTTATTTCCCTCGCCCTATCGCTCGAACCCACTGTGTTTTGTTTACCAGTGTGTTGGTGAGATCGGGAGGTGGAATTTATGTGCATCATCCGGATCCTGCAGTGTGGAGTCTGACAGTATGAGTCAGACACACTGAGGCCTACGTTCTCTTTCCTTTTCACAAAAGTGTTTTTGGGGGTTTATCCACTGTGCAGACCTGGCCGGCTGGCCTCAGAAGACTGGGACTCAGTTTAAGCACAATGCGGTACCACGTGTGCCACCCCCTGCTGGTTACCCATAAAGCACGTGCATTTACGAAAGTGAGCACATACAAAAATGACACTTTGGTAATTAGCTTAGCAGGGGAGTTAATTAGTTAAACATCATGAAAGCCTCTGGAAATACTTCAGTGGATTCTCGCATACGCTGCGGTCCTCTGGCGGTAGGGACTGGGAGGTGTCATGGTGGAGGGGTGCGGGATTTGGTTTCAAGGAGGTGCGGCGTCATACGGCTCCTCAAACAGCCTAGGCCTCTGGCTGCACAAGGCTCAGCATCGTCGTTCTAGATTAGATTGCACTCTATTCCCCAATCGGCGCCTTGAATCGATTGCCTTTTCTCGGGTGCTCTGGCCGCTCCTTCGCCCTTCACCTGCGGCTCTGGGCATCAAATAAGATCTCCTGAATGCAATATCTAGGGATAGCGAACGCTATAACTGTTGTTCGATTGGCTTGAGCACTCTGTCAGGGCAGATCCGTAAAGCTGCCTTCCACAGTGTCAGAAGTGGAATCTACAGTGAGGGTGTCGGTAGTAAGAAAGTGAAGCACATTTTGTGTTAAGAAGCCTGTGTGTGCGTGCCCGGGGTAGCATTTATATCCTTGAAAACTGTGTGTGCGAATGTGCACTGACTTTTGTGGTGTGCACACGTTTAGAACCCGCAAGGCACCCGTGTCTGAAAGTAAAAACAGTTCAAGAGCCCCACACGAGTCAGGTGGTGGTGAGGTGGACCCCACAGAGTGTTTGTACAAGGTAGGAGCATGAAGCGAGAGGTCGTGGGGGACCGGCACTGAAAGATGCAGACAGCGAGGTGTGAGGGCGCCGAGAGGTGGACTGAAGACAGGCTCAAAGTGGTCATGTGTCCGGATACATTCCCCAGTGCACACAGAAATAATGCATTACATACCATAAAATACTGCTTTGCGTCATGTGTTGACCGAACATTTCCCTGGCCGCCGGGCCAGCGCCTGGAAATAGAGGCCACATTTCTGGAAGAGGGCGAGAGAGTATCGACGTATGCAAAAGTAATCAATGAGGATTTATATTGGTTATGTAAAGTCGGGAAAACCATATTCAGGCTTTGGAATCCGGAATGGATTAATTTTTGATGAAGTACAAAGAGTCATACGCGCGTAATAGAGTTTCCGTCTCCTAAGCATGTAGGCCCATAACTGTATTTTCCTCACATAATGTCTGTCCTTCCATCCATTATTTTATGACTCTTTTCTGCACTTTACAATCCGCCTCAACAATAAATTACTTATAACTATATCAACTACTGAGGAGGTACACTATGTAAGAACTAACTGATACAAAAAAAGAGACTACTGCTAAACTGAAGTAGTCTGGTGATGACGACGGGTCGAGAGCACAGTCTGGCTGATGTGCACACACCACGAGGCGAGTCCCAGTCCCAGGGCCCCAGAGAGAGAGTATAGAACTGGATCCACAACGTCAGCAGCGCCGCGCGCCGCGAAATGGCCAATCACTGCATGACTACATGAAGTCAGACACAGTGATTGGCCATTATGCAGTTCGGCTGAGCCACCCACGCGCGGCATCCAATAATGGATTGCCCTGCCCTGCTGCGCGGTGACCGGCCAATCCTGGCGCTGCATGCAGCACCAGGATTGGGGGGCACACTGAGTGCTCGCCCTGTTGCCCTTTCTAATGCCGGGGGCTGCCCGCCGCTTAAACCAGCACCTCCCTGGTCACTCGCTATCAGGGAAACTCAAATGCGCATGCTCGGGCTAGTTTCAGCACCAAGCTTCACTTGCGCGCTACTATGTACCTGTCTCTGCTGATGCAGCTGAGCTGAGTGAGTGCGTGGACTGTCACTCAACTCAAGCTGCGCAGCAGTCCAGCCCCCCTGCGTGCAGCACACCCCCGACTCCAGGATAAGTCAGGTGCTGCCCGGGTTCCGGGAAGGCGCTCGGATGATCATGATAATTATTTTTAAAGACAGTGTGTGACAAAATATTTTCCTTGCAGCCGCGGCAGCCGCGGGACCATGGGCTAGTGGGGCTACGCCCCTAACCCCCCAATGGACGCACCGCGGCTGCCTGCACTACCGGCGTAAAATCTGGATAGAACGATATAGTGTTGCCTTCGTGGGTAATTGTGTTCCATTCTCTGGTTCATCTAAGGATGATGTCCCGGTCTGGGAATTTAGCAGACGGACAACGATTGGTCTGAGCGTTGCGCTCACCGGTGGTTAAGGGTCCAGAGTGCGATGCGCTCTTTCAACCACAAACATGGAGGATAGGTCAGATAAAAAAAGTACTTTAAGTAGCTCTTCCACATAGTCTCCATTTTAGATATCCCTGTAGTCTCCGGTATGTTCGTTATGCGGAGTTTTTTGCGACGTGAGCGGGCCTCGCGTTGTCATTTTCGGCCTTGATAATTGAGTACTTTGTCCATTTGTAGCAATTGTTTTTTTGCTTCAATTTGGTAGTCGTATGCCTCTGTAGGGCGGTTTTTAAGTTGGTCCAGGTGGGTTTCATGGACATCGACTTAACTTGATCTAGCTGCGAGGTGAGTTTATCCAGTTTGGTGTTGATCGTTTTGAGGCTGGACTTCATATCTACCAGGAGGTATCTGAGGTCTTTGTTATGGCCATCTGTCTTTTCACCTGATGCTTGTTTCACCTCCAGGTCATTGTTGACTTCCTTTTGCCTGGTTGCTCTTTTGCAGTCGAATGTCAGTCTGTTGCTGTTTGAGATCGTGCTTACTCATGTAATATAGTGTGGCCGCACAGGTCCGCTGGATTTGTCGCGGTGGTCTAATCCCCTCTGTCCGTGCCAGTTTGTGCCGGTTCTGGGCGCCTAGTGTGCTCACCTCAAGCTAGATGTTGTATATCTTGAGTGTTCTTTGTGAGAATAGGGGTGGCCTTCCCCCAGTGTGTCGAGTGTGGCTAATGCACTTAGTGTTTAGTGCCTGTTTGCACGCTGCTTAGAGGCAGGCCCTGATTGCCTGGTGTTAGCAATTTATACCTCTGGCAGCGGCGCCCTCATCCAGAGCAGTGGTTGTCACTTTATGTGGATATTTCAGTAAACTTTAATGGCAAGAGCCCATCATCCAGATGGGCTGCCTGCGCCATTCCACAGTTCTGCCCTTCTGCCCAGTCAGATGTGTGTTACATTTATGACGCTCGTCTTCCAGCTTATGCCTGTAAGCCACCCGCCCCACGTGAGGCAGTTATGTCTTGGGGGGGGGGGGTCAGCAATAACATTCTGCTGCGCTCTTCTGTGTGTGAGTGCTCTGGTTTGAGCTGCAGTCTCTCCTGAGGTAGGTGTGCCCGAGCGCCGTCATCCAACCCCCAATGGGAAGCACAACGGAGCAGTGCGCACCCCCCCCTTCCTTCTCAGGTCTGGGGATCCTCACTTCAGCGCCCGCAATCACACTGTATCTTTCAGTTGTCTGCTCCTGTCTCCTGGGTGGGCCTCCGGCATCTTCCCACTGGGACCGTCCCACTGCTTCGTCCAATGTGCTCTACGATTTGGCCGCACTCCTCTCAGGCTGGTCTCTTAGAAATGCCTGCTCCGCATGCAGCTGCATATGTCTTCAGCGGTGGGGAGGCAGCCCAAGACAGCCCGCGGAGTACTTCTGTGTGCGGGTGCTCCGGATGGTGTGGTGATCTCCACCGGTGCAGGGAGGTCCAAGGGCCTGTCGCCACCGATTATCGACCGGCAGGAAGAGCGTTGAGGCAGTGCGCGTTCTCACTTCTGCGAAGATTTGGGAATCTTCATTCCGGCCCTTCAATTCGCACAGTTCCTTTTGGTCGCGGTATTGGCTGAGGGTAGCGGATCGTTATAGGAGCAAGTGTCCTGATCTCTTCGTTCCCTTGCAGTGCGCCACGGCCTCCATCAGCCATGCCACTCAGTCTTGCACGGCCTCCAGGCAAAATGGTGTAGCGCGTCACTAAGGCGGCCAATTTTTTGCACATTCAGGGCATCAGCAGTACTCAGGAGCGTGGCATCGTTTTGTGGCGCAGATTTCTTCTCCTTATGCAGGATTTTGTGCAGATGTTTGTATGACTGACAGAGCGGCCATCTTCCTGCTCGACTCGGTCAGGCACCTAAGGCCAGATTGACAGAACTAACTTAAGACAAAATCCTAAACTTACTACCATTCTGGTATTCACAGAAGGCACTTACTCATTTTGATATTCACAGAAGGCACTTACTCATTTCGGTATTCACAGAAGTCATTTAGGAGTTCTAAAGTTAGGACTCCTAACTTTAGGACTCCTAAATGCCTTCTGTGAATACCGAAAGTCTTTAAGTTAGGATTTTTCTCAGTTTAGGAGTAGTATAGTTAGGAGTCCTAACTTTAGGACTCCTAAAGAAACAACATTTAAAAAAATAATAAAAATAAAAATTGTGACATGGGTGGATACTGCAGCAAAGATTGCAGGCAAAGGATGGGTGATGTTTGCCTCCAGAATTTAAATCCAAAATGATAAAGGGCTCAGCAAAGAACAGGAAGGAGCCTTCAAGAGAGGACGAGAAAGTGGTTCATGTATGTACAGTAGCCTCACCCTTTATGACTCTTCCCCTGTAAATAAAGAATATACTCATGAATAATTAAGATGCATTACTGTTAATATATCGTAGCCTGGCATTAAAACAATAGCTGCTCACATTCAGATCATTTATGTTGTTTCTGTGCTCCTGCAATAGGATTTTTACATAAATGAAATCTTGTTACGTAACGCGGCGTAATGAAGTAATCTCTGGCATTATGAATCAGATGTGTAATGCAAAATGTCGGAAATTACACTGGCTTAAGGAGATTTCACCAGGGCTCACATAAACTCATTATCTTATTTTAATGCATATTGATTTTAAACCATATTCAGAGGTAAAATATTCAATTTTTTTCCATTTAATTTTTACAAATTGGACTCTGAGCTATGATTGTAATATAATCTGCATACATTTAACATGTTCATGGTCCTGTGCTGTAATCTTTGAGTATATGAGTGAGTGGACTTCAAGTTACCTGGAAATCAGCCATTTACAAGCTAAGGCTTTGACAAAGGCAATTTTAAGTGGATATTTTTATAAAGTAATAATTTCAGCACTACAGCATTAGGCATGCTCATTTATCAGAATATGAGGATAATTATTAATTCTAACAGTACTATTGGTATTCCACTTTTACCTATTTTACCAGAGGAGAGTACAGTTCATGATGTCAGAAGTGGTGCTCAACTCTATATATTATTAAAAAAAAGATTGTCCATTCTTGCCTGTCTATATGGCGATTAATATATGCGGGGAAATTGCAACATCCTGTGTAAGCTAGAGTAGCTTAAAGCCTGACTGCACTATTGGTGTTTTTCCTTTTACCGTGGCCCAGGACTGAAGATGTGAAAACGAGTAATTTGAAGAAAGGTTCTGGTGAAGTAAAATAGCCAAATTTGCTAATAATCTTTTGGCACTAAAGAGCTGTCATTTTAATGGATCAATGACAAGTAGCTGCCTTTGTAGGACACAAGGATCTGTTTTAGCTGAATGTACTCCTGAAAAACATTAGATTCATGACTCCTTTTAGTGGACAGCTACAGCATCCACCATTCATGCCACATCTGCCCTGGTTGGCATATCACAAACTTTTGCCTGACTAAGAGAGGTTCCTGACTTTACTTGTCACCAAGCCAGGCCTGGCATGCCCTTATAAAGGAGTCAGGGGTAATATTTACATGTAAAGGAAGAGGGAGAATGTGCCCTGTCTCATCCTTGTTCTTTACAAACTATTCCAGTTCTTCTCCAGGAAGAAGTTCAAGATGCGTGATTTGACCCATGCACTGGCAGCTGTACAGAGAACCAACTGGATATTGGTATGCACTAATCTTGTGCTGGGAATCCACCATTTGCGATGCACTCTGTCATGTCTCACTGACTCCGATAATGACGTGACCACATACACAGGAATAAGAGAGCCAGTGGTGGAAATGGGAAATGAGAAAGGAGAGAAAATAGAAACATTGGACTCCCCCATTCTGACTCGTCACTTCTGATGGTCATTGAGTTCTGCAAGCTGTAGTGGATACCTAAAGGCAAAGAAATATTTTTAGTAACTTCCAATCAAAGTTCTGAAATCGTGAATGTATATAGCTTGGCAATATGTCTGTCTAACCAACTCTCTGTACGTTGGTATGGAACTTGTAATTCTGGAAACTAAACATATAAATAATGACTACTTTAAATATATGTACACTAAACACTTCTCCCTGTGAACAGCATAACTATCTCAAGTTGTGTGGATATGTACTCTGTGGAACAAAGTTACAAGTTCTACTTGACTCTTGCAGTGTTGCCAGGATAATTAACAATGTTAATTATTCTGTTATTCCTTCTCAAGCTTTTTTTGTGAACATACTACAACTATAATAACACAGGGCCTGATGTAGAAGTTGGCGGACGGGTTACTATGTCACACATGTGAGGCATATCTCGTTGTCTGTATTATATCCAATAGCACTTGTAATATGGCAGGCAGGATATCTGTCACGTTTGTGACAGTGTAAACCATCCGCCAAACTCTAAATCAGGCCTTTCATCTTTTACATTTAAACATAACATAAGTACGTAGCCATGGATTAATAGCCCTTCTACGATCTGTTACGGGAAACCTTCAAATGAAATGGAAAAAATCCACAGTTTGTACTAATGTTCGAAAGAGTTCAAATTTTTGATTTCACTTAACAACATGCCTTCCAGTAATACTTCTCTATATCCCAGAGATCCCTCAATGTAGTCCAAGGAAGCTCTTGCTATTAGCAAAGGAAATCCTAGATCTGCGTAGCCAGTCCCAATTGCAGCAACCATGTATCACAGCTGCCTAGCAAGGACTTTATGAGCCAAAAGGGAAGGCGTACCCAACTGTCTGAAATGAGGCCAACTCTCCAGATTTCTTGAGAATTTGAACCTGCTGGGAAATGTACTTCTTTGTCTAGATATTTTCACATAGTTCATTATCTGCGCACGTGCTGTCTCAGTTCAGCCAGTGCTGACAGGCACCCTTCAATGTCTATCAGCCCTTCCTTTCCTTTAGACAATCATTGGCGAAGTCAATAGGTCTCGCCTATCTGAGATCTATTGCCTTTGTCAGTGTGGTGCGGCCTGTTATGGTATACCATTCTATAGTATGGATGGTTTTGCCTGTCATTGTATAGTATGGTATGGTAGTGTATGGCCTGCCATTGTATCAGATAGGCTGGCCTATCATTGTATCATACAGTTTGGTATGGTATGGTATGGTATGGTCTGTCAGTGTAAGGTATGGTATAGTACGACACAGAGCGGTCTGTCATTGTATGGCCTGTTAATCTATGGAATGGCCTGTCATCATATGGTGTGACCTGTCATTGTACTGTATAATATGGTATGACCTGTCATGGTATAGTATAGTATTATATAACATGGTACGGTCTTTCATTGTATTGTGTGGCATGGTACGGTCTATTGTATAGTATAATGAGATATATTCTGTCATTGCACTGTACAGTATGGCCTGTCATTCTATAGTAAGGCATGGTATAGGTATTGCTCCTCTGCAAGGCAATAAGAAGCTCCACCAGCTCTGCTTCTGGACGGATGTCCTCAGTCTATCTACCTTCAAGATGCCTGCTTTCAAAAGCTCGACATGAAGGAGCACAGGAAGTTCCTTCAGTTCAGGATAGGAAATCAACATTACCCGTAAAGAGAACTACCATTTACAACGCTTCCCAAAAGTGTCTTTACAATTATCCTAGACCTGCTGTCGTCCTTGTTCTGCAGAAGGGTCAATGCTGCACATACATAAATATTTATCTCATTCTAGAGGCCTTCCGATAGACTGTAGCGTTAGTATTCACAGTCATAGGGGAGACTAAATAGGGACATGGATTCCCAGATGAACTACCTAAAATCATCTACGGCTTTCTACTGACCGATTCAGTTCACAGGGGGGAGTTTTGAGCATATCATCACAAAGACCTTCCCTCATCTGGAAAGGGCAAACTAGCCATGATCATGAAAAGAGTGAGAGATATTCACCAAGTCCTCTTTCTCATATTTGAAGCCTGGGATTGACCTCCAAAAATGTCTTTAAAACCTATCTCAACAGGAGGAGCTTCGCGGGCAACCAAGATGGCCGCGTGAGCTCGGAGCTCCGAAGACCCTCCGATCCTCCGTATTGATCCTGCTACCAATCCTGTCCCACGATAGTGGGAATCTGTTGCGGTGCTGTTGCTGAGGCGGGGCCCGTTCTCCGATTGAAGATCCGGGCTTCCTGAGCTGAGTTTCACCGTCGTGAAGATTGGTGACGACGACGCCATCATAGTCTGGCATTACGAGGGGGACGGTGGCGCTTCCACACGATGGCAGTCCGAGAGGGTTGGGGCTGCCCCGCTCTGTGCTGGTGGCCGGATCAGATTGTCCAGCGGCCTGACGCTCTGCTGGGACGGTGGAGGTGATTATAGACTTCGGCCGTCTGGAAGTGGCAGTTTCGGTTCGACCTCGCTTTGGGTCGTGCTATCCCCGTCGCCCATCATGGCGGGCAGAGGAGACCCGGACAAGGGGAAGCCCCCGAGAGTCAGCAGGAAACCTTCCCTCTCGCAGACCACCATCTCTGAACGCTTCTCCCTTCCTAAGGGTTCGCCTGGTGCTTCAGGCCGCACTAAGGATCCGCAGCGAGATGTCTCTCCGGACGATGTTGAACCCACCCTCCGGGACGTTATGGGAGCCATTGCGGGCATCAAGGCCGAAATGCATAAGCAGCATGAAGTGCTGTCGCACAAGGTCGACACATTGACGATTGAGGTCAACCTTATCAGGGCCGACCTCGGAAAGACGAACGACAGAGTCAAGTCGCTCGACATTAAGACGTCGAGCCTGACCAACGACATGTCCGACGTGCAATCGGAGGTTCGAGACCTGAAAGCCGCCAACTCGCTGCTTGCCCGCAGGCTCGATGATTTTGAAGGACGGGCACGGCGCCAGAACGTCCGCATTATCGGTGTGCCGGAGGGCGCGGAGGAGGACGCTGCGATCTCTTTGTTGAGGAATTGGTGGTGAAGCAACTGGCTCCCGGTGGACTGAGCAAGTTCTTTTCGGTGGAGCGAGCGCACAGACTGCCCGGCGGCCAGCCGAAACTGGGAGGGTCTCCGCGCCCCATCATCGCCAGACTTTTTAACTACAGGGACCGGAATGCGATCCTGCAGGCATCGAGGAGAGGAGGTCCGTTAAAATTCCAGAATGCAGACGTGAACTTCTTCCCTGATTTCACTCAAGCGGTGCAGAAACGCCGACAAAGCTTTATGGGTGTCAAGCGTAGGCTGAGGGAGATGGGGTTGAAGTACTCTATGCTTTTCCCAGCGAAGCTTCACATAGAACATGGTGCTCGAGCGGTGTTTTTTGACTTGCCAGAGGCAGCTGGGGACTGGCTGGACACCCTGCCTCAACGTCAGACTACCCCTGAGGATCAGTCGGAAGGGGCGTCAGGTGGTCCTGACCTTCAGGAATGAACAATGTTTCTTAGGACTTCTTTCGGCGGAGGGCCCTGCAAGTGCAATCAGTCACTGACTTATGTTTTTCTTTCTTTCTAATGGAGCTTTTCAACTTTGGGGGATGACGGGGGGTGATAAGGATGTCTCCTTTCTCCTCTGGGGGCTTTCTGTAGGTCAGTTTTTTGGGGGCGACAGGCACACTGCTAGCTGGGGGGGCTTATTAGTCTAATGCAGGGGTGCAGGGTGGGGGGTGGTTGGGTTGTGTGTTCTCCTTCTGCTTTTCCTTTTTCCCCTTTCTCATGGCAAGGTTACTATTCTTCTTTTTACTATGCTGCGGTAGCTGTTTTCTGGGGGTGGTGGTCGGGACTGTGCACCTTTGACGATGGGGGGTAAGACATTAAATGTGTTGAGTTGGAATGTGAACGGGCTGGGGGATCGCATTAAACGTGGGGTTGTACTGCAGATGTTTAAACGTTGTGTACCCGATGTTATTCTATTGCAGGAGACGCATCTCATTGGCAATATGTGTCATGCACTCAATAGGAAAGGGTTTAAAATGGTGGCTCACTCCGGGTTCTCTTCGGGGTCCCGAGGGGTTGGGATCATGGTGCGCATGTCTCTCCCACTGGAGGTGGAGACTAAGGTGATTGATGACAGGGGCCGATATGTTGCCGTTGTGGGTAGATGGGAGGGGCGTACCCTAGTTTTGGTTTCGGTTTATGTCCCCCCAGGTTTGCAGACGACTACCTTCCAGGATCTCGGGGGCGCCATTTTGGGCCTCCCGGAGGGATTGCTAATTCTTGGTGGGGATTTCAATGCGGTGGTGTCGGGAACCCTTGACCGTTTTCCATCCAGAGATCTTCGCAGTGCGCAATCATGGCTCCCAAATTTCTTGAGCACTATGGGTCTTATTGATTGTTGGCAGCTTTTACACCCTGCTCAGCGGCAGTATTCCTTTCACTCGGGCGCGCACGGAAGCCTCTCCAGGATTGATTACATCTTGACTCCGGCGGTCCAAGCTTCGACCGTTTCTGGAGCCCGCCTAATGGCCAGGGGTGTATCGGACCACTCTCCGGTCTGGGTGTCGTTTGACTTTGGTATTGCGGCGACGTCCAGAGTGGCACCGGTCAACCCCTGGTACTTTCGCAACCCCAAAACTCGGGACCTCCTAGCTAAAGCTATCGACCTGTACTTCACTGAGAATACGGGCTCGGTATCGTCGGCCTTGTCCCTCTGGGAGGCCTTCAAAACTGTCCTGAGAGGAGAAGCCTTCTCCTTGATAGCCGAGGCGCGCAGGCGCAGGGATGAGGAAATGGTGCGGTTGGAGTCGGAAATTGAGGGCCTGGACTCTCAATTGGAAATGGACCCGACACCCGAATTGCTGCACGCTCTCTCCCTAAAGCAGTCGGAGTATCGAGCCACTGCCACTGACGCGGCCAAAGCGATGGGCAGGGAACAGCAAGGGAGGATCTATGATGCGGGTGACAAGGCGGGCAAGCTCCTTGCCTGTTTGGATAGGAGGGAGATGGCTTCCCGTGTGGTGCCTGAGGTTCTGGGAGAGGACGGGGTGGTTGTTACAGACCCCAGTGCTATTGCCTCGGCTTTTGCCGACTACTTTGAGACGGTTTATACCTCGGTCTCCACCTTGACTGAGTCGGACTCGGCCTCTTTTCTGGAGGGAGTTGAGCTCCCTTGCCTGTCGTACACCGAGCGTGTCGACATGGACAGGGGCATAACGGCTGATGAGGTGGCGCTCGCGATACGATCCCTGCGATCTGGCAAGGCTCCCGGTCCCAATGGTCTTCCGGTGGAACTCTATAAGATTAAAGCCGACACCGTCGCAGTGCCCCTGCGGCGCATGTTTTTGGAGGCCCGGGAGGCCGGTGAACTCCCGCTGGACCAGCGTTTGGCCACCATTGTGGTCATTCATAAGGAAGGGAAGCCCAGGGACCTTTGTAGATCGTACCGCCCAATTTCCCTGCTGAATGCCGAACCCAAGATTTTGGCTATGTTACTGGCTAATCGGCTGGTGGGTGTGATCGCCGACTTGGTCCATCCGGACCAGTCGGGCTTCATACCTCACCGCAACACTGCTCTTAATCTTCGGAGGCTTCACGCTGTCATGGCGCGGGTGCACAAACTCTGCGAGCCAACTGTCCTGGCTTCGCTGGACGCGACGATGGCGTTTGATTCCCTCGAATGGAATTATCTTTGGGCGGTGTTGTCTAAGTTTGGGTTTGGCCCCGACTTCATTAGTTGGGTCAGGCATCTCTATGCCTCCCCGTTGGCCAATGTAACGGTCAACGGCCGGATATCGGCTTCCTTTGCCTTGCGGAGGGGTACTAGACAGGGTTGTCCGCTGTCGCCGCTCCTTTTTGCTCTGGCGCTCGAGCCGCTCGCTGCCTGGATACGTACCCACCCTGACATTTGTGGGATCAAGTGGTCACCGGGCTTTGAGGATCGAGTCTCGTTGTATGCGGACGATATCCTGCTTTATCTTACCTCCCCCTGTCGGTCCTTGATTGTGGCGTTTGACGTGTTGAGCACTTTTGGTGGGTATTCGGGCCTAGTCATTAACTGGTCGAAGTCCTATCTCTATGTGCTTAGCGGAGACACCCCACGTCTTCCTAGGGGCTGCGCAATACAGGTCTCGCATCAGGGGTTTAAGTACCTGGGTATCTATATATCAACGGATGCCCGGGCACGATACCCCAACAACTTGCTTCCCCCTCTTGCACGCCTCAGGCGCGATGTGGAGGGATGGAAAAGGCTGCCGCTGTCCCTGTTGGGCCGAGCGGCATTGTTCAAGATGATGTCCCTGCCGAGATTCTTATACGCGCTCCAGAACACGCAGGACCCCGTCCCTTCCAAATACTTCAAGGAAATTGAAGGTCTGCAGCGGACCCTCTTGTGGGAGGGTAGACCGCGTATCGCTGTAGTTAAACTGACTATTCCATGGTACGACGGCGGTATTGCTTTGCCTGACATCCGCCGATACTATTGGGCCTCCCAATTGGCTGCTCTTTAATCACGGCTTTTATGGACCGGCGGAGAGTCCGCAATACGCCATGGACCGTTGGCTCCTGAATGATGGGATGTACTACAGAGCGCTGTACTCTAGATCTCTGGATGGAAAAATGACTGGTCCCACTAAGACCGCTGTGCATATATGGAGGGCCATTACGAATGCATTGGGGTGGAAGGGTAGACTTACCATGGCCACTCCACTCTATGACTCCGACTTGCTGGGTAGGTTGTGGCACTCGAAGGGGTTTGACCGGTGGGACCTCATTGGCATTTTCAAGGTGGCTGATGTGATGGCCAGGGGGGAAATTAAGTCTTTTGAGGCTCTGCAGACTGAATTCCAACTAGGTGCCACAGAGTACTTTAGATATGCACTATTAAGACATGCCCTTACGTCTGCCCTGCCTGTTGGTGAGAAGGTCCCCGAGTCGTCCCCGCTGGAAGTATATTGGACGGCCATATGCCTGACAGTGCCATTTCCCTGACCTATAAAAAATTGATAAATGTCCGGACTGACTTGTTGTTGAATGTAAGAGATCAGTGGGTGCGTGATGGGATTGAGTTGGATGACGAGGATTGGCAGTGTGCGGTGTCTTCCCCCAAAGAAGTAGCAATTTCGGCTAGGCTGCGCTTAGTCCAATTGAAGATATTCCACAGAGTTTATGTAACTGGCCCCAGGCTGATTCGCATGGTTCTCTCCGTGGATGGTCTTTGTAGGCGAGGATGCGGTGCACTGGCCACCTTCATGCATACCATCTGGGAATGCCAGGTCATTGCTTCTTATTGGGAATGGTTGCATGTGGTTATGCGTGAGGTGACTGGTGTGGATTTGACTGCGGAAGCTCGACGCTGCTTGTTGAACGTGTGGGGCCCGACTGATTACACTAATGCTCAAACCCGCTGGGTCACGTTGGGGTACATGGTGGCCAAGCGAGACATTGCTCAAAAATGGGGTGCCCCGACTCCCCCCACCGTGGGACTGTGGAAAACCAATATGGACTAGTGCATGCTCCGTGAGAAAACTGTGTACATAGCTAGGGGCAAGCCTAAGAGGTGGGGGGTTGTTTGGGGTGCGTGGAATGCATACAGAGGTGATATTTGTGTGCCCCCCGATACAGGTCCGCTGGAGGTTCGTCTTTCTCCCTAGCCCTTCCCTCCGCCCAACTTTTTCACTTAAGCGTAATCCTGGTTCCTTTCCCCCCTCACTCTTGTACGCTTTTTCGATATGGTTAATGCAGAGTGCTAAAAGGTCCCACTCGCCCCCTGGAATCGTGCATTACCGCTCCTATGTCATACCTTGCCACCTCCCTTTTTCCTTATTCCCTTTATTTTTTCTTTCTTGTTTTTCATATGGTTATTTTAGGTTCTTAACTATATTATAAACTAAACCTGTTATGCTCCTTACAATGTTTTGTGCGCACCTTTTCTCCGCTCTTTATATTGCTGCCTAGCCTCAGGGATGTAAGGCTGAATAGCTGTGTGCTTTGAATTTTCAATAAAGGTTTTCCAAAAAAAAAAAAAAAAAAACTATCTCAACATAAAGTGCGAACAGTTGGCCTTTTGAATGGGCTGTGGACAAAATCCACTCTAGAACTGCCTGATATTGAAGAGGGTGCAAGAGTTTCTGCACATCTGTCTGCAAATTACTCCTATCCTATCCATTTTCAAGAAGCTCAGGGACAGCATCGGACATCCTAAATAATTCAGCCTAACGTCACCAGGTTCGGGACTTCTATCTCTTCCCATAAGGAGACAGGGCGTTTCTGTTCGTTATAAAACGAGCATAAAAGCAACACATTCTAAACTTGCCCACACGCAATATATTTTACAGTCGGAGAGGCTGGTCATACACATCATGTGTCAACGCTGGCTGGCGGAGGGTTTCCTGTTCATGGAAGTTCCACTGCACCACACCTGGGGACAACGAGTCTTGTTTCCCATAGGTCCCTGACCTCTCATGAGAGTTGGAGATGGTGGTGGCTTGCTTGGATTACCAAGTATAATTTTCCTTGTAGTACACAGCATTGAGCAACTAAGTTGTGTCAGCCATATTCCTAGCTTTGTGGATTCGTGCTGGAGGGATAATCATCTTGCTTTGAAGTTTACAAAAAAGACATTTTAGGTTCAAAGAAGCATTCTAGAAATTAATTCGAGTGGAAAATGAACATTAACTCTTTTTCCTAGGGCGGTCTGCCAAAGCTCTCTGCCTCCTAGGCCCAAGCTTGCTGATGCTGACTTCTTACTCCTCTCTTCCTCATTCGCAGTCGGTATGGCATTTGCTCCCCGATGGAGAATTGGAAAGAGTTGAATAAAGTTGCATTTATGGTGACTCTGTAATTTAACGTGCGATCAACCCCTCTGCTATGGGGCATACATTATACACGTATTTGCTTCTGTTTCGAAACTGAATGGAACCAGTGAACAAGTGTATACGCATAATGATGGGACGTGCTGCATCATGCACATGATGTACACATGAGTTCATGTTACCGATGTGGAAAGCGTCGTGACATAGGTGGCAGGGTTATTCGTATGTTGATAATGGAAAAGAGCCAGCAGATTACATGTAATGGAGCGAACATATAATCTACTTTGTGCATAGATGCTCCTGGAATTGTCTAATGTTGTTCAGGCCAAATCAAACCTTAGTCCAAAAAGGAGCAGCAGTCTGGAATTGTTTGTGGCACGTCTGACTTGCTGCGCACCCCGAGTGTACATTTTAAAAGCTTGTTTCACAGATGGGTCTAAGTAATATGCAGGGTTTGTTGGAGTTGTAACCTGCTTTATTGTACGCTGTCCCTGAATGTCTGTTTTTCATTACTTTCTCAGGGAAACGCAGAGAGCAGACAGGTAGTTTTGATGAAAGAAAAAGGGCAAAGACGCCTTTGCTTTTTTTCTGGTGTTCTGGAAAGCTATTGGCTGCTGTCTCTTATAGCCTGCGAGATGTGGCAATTAATTTTCTTTTAATCAAGGTCGGATGAAGTAAATTGGTGCAGCTCTGCAGACCCTCATTTTCTGTTTTTGCAGTGATGCAAAACAAATATGATCAAATTATGCTCCTTCTCACCTTATTGAATTAAGAAGCGTGAATGATCATGGAGAGCTGAGATGTAATATGCCTCCCTCCACCATGGCACCTCCGCGTCCTCTCCCCTGGCTCTCAGTCAAACTGCCATTGTCTGCCGAAAACCAGCGTTACTTTGCGGTGGGTGCTTTCGTGAAATACACAGCACTGATAACATGAGCTTTGTGTATTGAAGTACTTTCTGGCTGCAAAGCCTGCGATTTCCAGCACCTAAAGAAATATAACTGCAAAAACCAAAGTTGCAATGTAGAAAATGTATATTGTGATTCGCAAATGCAACACCTTGAAATCCGGAAGGAGGTGGCGCATGAAAGGAGCACTGCTATAAAAATCGCTGAGGGATGTGCCTTCCAACTTCAATTACTTACTCCTCAAAGGGGGTGGTATCGGATTCGGATAGTGGAAGCTGTCTATTGGTGACCGCCTCCACTTTGCAAGTGTGGGTTAGGGTATTTTTGGAGAGTGTGCCCTGGCCCAAGGAACCACTCTTTGGCCCTCCAATGCCCATCACCATGTTCCTGGCTTTATTTGATTGCAGCCACTGACCCTAGTGTGAGCTGCAATGAAATAAAGAAATATAACTGGCATTTTGCGATTTAGAAAGCATGGCTAGAGATCTTCTGTTCCTCTCAGACTTCCATCACTACATTATCACCCTACTCCTTTTGAGTCTTAAACTGAATGCTGCCTCATTAATATTAATGGAGCAGAAGACTTCTGTACCAATCCAGGGGGCGATGTGCCGAACCTGACCTGGAAAGATTTTTCGCATCGTTTCAGCTATCGACTGCCTCCAGGGCACATCAGGAGGTCCTTAATAGTCTCCTTATGTTGGAGGAAATCGGGGAGGCGATTGGCGCCATGGCTTCCGGGAAGACGCCGGGTCCGGATGGCATGCCCGCTGAGTACTTACTACAAAGCTTACCGGGATATTCTGACGCAGCGCCTGCACACTATCTACTCCACGGCCTTGATAGACAACTGGTTGCCACCGTCCATGCGGGAGGCTTATCTGGTGTCTCTTCTCAAACCGGGCAGGGATCCCGAAGTCCTAGGGTCATACAGGCCCTAATGGGTTTGTACTCAAGCGCAGTACGTCGTTGAACCTGCGGAGCTTCTTTTGGGTGGCGGCAGACAGCGGGAAGGAGTGGCCCAGGGCGGGGTGCCTGTGTTGGATCCTGAGAAGGCATTTGACTGCTTGGAGTGGAGCTATCTTGCAGGGGTGTTGTCACGCTATGATTTAGGCTGGGGGTTTCTACAAATGGTGGGCCTGTTATACCACAACCCCACAGTCCTGGTACGGTTAGGACCATACATTTCCGATAGCATTCCGATATGTAGGTGAACCAGGCTGAGGTGCCCACTATCGTTCCTCCTGTACGCGCTGGCAATCCAGCAGTGGCCCTGCCAACAGCATTGGGAGTGGGAATACCTATGGGAGAGCAAAACATGTCAGGTCTCTCCGTACGCGGATGACCTTTTAGTCTTTGTGAGGGATGTTGGGGCTTTTCTGGCTCGCTTAGAAGATATCTTGCGTGACTTTGCTGCTCTCTCTGGACCCTGGGTGAACACCAGTAAATCCTGTTTATATGCGTTCGGAGGGGACATTCAGGATCCGAGCTATGTTCTGGCTGGTGCGCAGGTGCAGTGGAAGGCTGACACGTTCCGCTATCTGGGAATCCAGATATACTGTCAACCGGCTGACCTCTTTGATGGTAATCTAGGTCGTGTGGTGACGGCCATCAAGTCACAAATGAACTTCTGGAAAACTCTCCCGCTCACAGTCACAGGCAGGGTGGCGTTATCTAAAATGGTAATCCTTCCGCGCCTCCTATATTAATTTGTCAACCCCACTTTGTATGTCCCGGCGGCCTTTTTTAACAAACTCGCTATACTCCACACTCCTCGGAGAATTCCTTTGGGGTAATGCGTGCCATAGGATAGCGCTAGAGAAGTTATACTTGCCCACAGTCCAAGGGGGCCTAGCTGCACCCTGCTTTGAGCACTACTATTTAGCTGCTCAACTGCATTGGATGGCCCGATGACTCACGGACAGAGGCTGAGAGGACAAGGCGACCACAGCCCCTCCCTTCTCTTTGGATTGCATTACTGGGCTTTTTCACCCGGCTGCTAAGTTACCCACGCCGGCTCCCCTCCTCTTAGCGGGGGCCTACAAATGCTTCTGTCGCTGCCTGTACGTCACTAAAGACCTAGGGCCATATGTAGGTAATTGCCAAATACCGAATTCTTAATACCGAATTTTACCGATTCGGTATTAAGAATTCGGTATTTGTGATGTAGGTAAAGATTCAGTAAAAAATACTGAATCGTTAATATTCCTTATTATCGATTCGGTAATAAGGAATACCTACCCATTCATTCCAATGGGCTTGGAGGCCCATAGGAATGAATGTGAAGACATTCGGTATTACCGATTCGGTATTACAGAATCGGTAATACCGGGAGGTATTTTAAGGGTGCCAGGGTATCCAAAAGACACCCTGTTGCACCCCTGAAATGTGCATGTGTGCAAATGTGGCATACATGCATGCCCTAAGGGCATGGATGTGTGCCGCATGGCACTTTAAAAAAAGCAAAAATTAGCTTTTTTACAGGAATTCGGTAATTACCACCAACTTGAAGTTGGTGGTAATTAACAAATTCCTAAGGGCCAAAAGCACACTTAAAAGTGCTTCCTACATTGCATTTAAGGAATCGGTATTACCGATTCCTTAAATGCAAGGCCAATGAGAAATCGGTATTGAGGAATCGGTATTTACCGATTCCTTAATACCGAATCCTTCCCTACATCAGGAATGCCTAAATACCGGTCGGTAAAGGTGAAATTTACAGAATTTCACCCTTACCGACCAGTATTTGAGCCAACTACATCGGGCCCCTAGTTCCTTATGCGCATGCCATACCGCTAGTGGGCTCCCCCAGCGGGCCTGGGGTGCTCACGTCCCCGGAGCTTCTGGAGTGGCATAAAGCAGACATACAGAATCTGGGACATCTGTATCGGGATGGCATGCTTCTGTCATTTGAATCACTTACCGAAGAGCTGGGGCTACCACAGGGACACTTTTTAAGACACCGCTCTTTGATCACTACTCTGGCCTCTAGATGGGGAGGCATGTCGGAGGAGCCGAGTCAACACCTCACCATATAATATATCCACGTAATCGGTCGAGGGCGGCACTCCAAACGAATGCTGCGATACAATTAGACTCACTTAGACGCGGGTCGGAAGAAGACTTGGGGAGGCAGCTGGAGGATAGGGAATGGGAAAATATATTGAAGAGCCCTAAGAGAATTCCCAAAAATATGCAGTTCCATCAAATTCAATTATTCATAGTTCACAGGGCATACCTCACTCCTAAAAAGACCAATTGGTACTTTCACCGTGCGGAGGCAGCCTGTCCCCGCTGTGCAGAGGTGAGGGCTGGCCTAGTGCACATGCTGTGGAGCTGTCACACACTGCACAACTATAGGCGGGCTATTAGTGAGACATTGGGTGCAGCATACCTTTCGAGTGGCCTACTTACTTATTACACCAATTCAGTAGGACACCGACCACAAAAGTCCCTTCTCGTTTCCTCGACCTGAGACTAGTCGTTGCCAAGCGCCTCTTAACGAAGAGATGGAAGTCGCAAACCCCACCACACATTAGGGCATGGAGGTATTCCCTCATAGCATGGGCTAAGGCAGAAGGAATTGCCTTCATACAGAAGGAAACACTGGGCCTGCGTAAGACGCCGATAGCAGCGCAATGGAGGGTCTGCTTCAGAGCCTTATGCGCATGGAAGGGGACAACTTAGAGCAGCGGCCACAAGTTGAAGGAGACCCCCCTGCAACTTGAGAAGGGTGATATGTCAGGTGCACCCTCGTCCCGCCCCACAGGTACATTATTTATACTATCTAACGTCTGAGCAGAGATGCAATTGAGTGTTGGCTGACGCAACGGCTTTGCAGAGAGATATGAGACGGGGAGTGAGGGATGGGGCGGAGAGGGGGCGACAGATGTAGTTACAACGGGGGAGGGTGAGGGGACTCAGTGAAAAGTGAAAATGGGTAATCAGAAGTCAAACTTAGCTGCTGTGGTTTGTTTCTTTAGTTACTGTTGGTTTCCCATATAACATCTGTGCATTCACACAAGGTGTATGATCTGTAACTCTCTGGATAATATGTCACCAGAACCACATTATGACAGCATTGTGGACCTTACCTCTGCTGAAGCAACGCATATGTTGTAGTCCTATCTGGAACTGTGGCTACAGGGTCACCAGAATACATGGTGACCATCTCAAGCTTTTATGTGAGAACTGAGCGTCACTGTCAGAAGGCTCTAATTGTGGTGGTAATGAAATGCTGGATATTGTTTTGCAAACATTTGTAAACGTTGTGGAAAAATAATAAAACAGATTTGAACAAAAAAGTTAATGGAGCAGAAGTCTACAAAACCTACCATAGACACATTTTTGTGTGTCTGACAGATTTGTATACCTGCGCAGTGGAAAAATATTCTCAGGGTGCAAAGTAGTTTTTATGTTGTGTCCTCTTTGCATCTTTACAGTAATGCATCAGGTACATGCATGCACTTTTTACTGTCACTTAAATGCTGCCGCCTACAAAAGAGGGAAGACATGCCAATACTCTGCAGGAGAATGCCAAAGCAAGCTACTTTCTGAACCAAACTTTATCCAGTGTAGGGTAGTTATTTATTTAGAAGTGTTGTAAAGCTCTACACCACATCTTTAGGTTCTTCAGAAATATCACTCTGCTTATGACTACCACTAAAGCAAAATGTGGGCGCCGGAGCTTTTGTCTATTTATGGATGTATTGGGGGGATTTATATAGTGAGAGCGTAGATGTAAAGCAGCAGAACTATGCAATCGAAAAGGGAGAATAGCCTATTAAAGATAACCTCCTTTGCAAATGCATTTGGAGTGGTTACTGCATGCTGTTTTCTGAAAAATGCCAAGGTGTTGCTCAAGATGGCAAGATAGCTCAATTGGTTAACACTGCGGAGAAATGTTTAATCTGCCGATCATAGGATTGAATACTAGTAGGTCCCATCAAGCCTTTCAATTTTCATTTGTCAATAAATTAGTACTACTGTGTTTGATATAGCATTTATTATGGTGGATGACATTTTAACGAACTAAGGGCCAGATGTACTACTCTGATTCGTAAGCCACAGGTGTGTGATTTTCACCAAATTGGTTTATGAATGGGAATCCTCTTCGCAATGAGACCTATGTACTAATAGGTCTCATAGCTAATTGTGTATTTGCAGGGGTTCTTAAAACGAGCTGTCTAATCGAATTAATATTAATAAAACTGTGCATCACATGGAGATTGTGTGAGTAGGAAAACCTGATGTTATTGGCTGCAAATGCAGGGATGGAGGTCTGAAAGGGACAGCAAACCTCCAATCTTGCAGGTCCTTTCCCAAAGAAGACTTTTTTTGTAAAGCATCCATTGTCTATTAAAGGGGCAGGTGATGCTTTAAAAAAAAGATATCAGGGGGAGCTTTGCCCATCAAGGACTAAGGCCCAAATGCCTGAATGGATTCTGCATTTCCTAACGGTCTAAATCGCTACTTCAAGCCATTAGGAAATGCAAATTGCCTTTTGGTATGTACGAAGGGCATATGTGGTAACACAAAATGTGATTTCTACACATTAGAAATCGCATTTTGGGAATCGCAAAATAGGAAATCGCAAATAGGGATTTCTTATTTGCAATTCTGAAACCGCATGTACATAGGATTTCCTAATTGCAGCTAGTCGCAAAATGAGTATTTAGGAAATACAATTACAATAAATTCTGAACTAGTAGTAGCCAGGGGCAAACAATAAACGGCACCCAAAAGGCACCAGGAACACCCACAATGGCCGCTTTGTACATTCTGCCAAGGAGGATGAGGATTTTGGCGAAAAGGCAGATAAGGAGGAGGAGACAGGAAAGGATATTTAGGTGAGGGTCACCCTGTTTGTACAGACAGAAGAGGCTATTATTGAGAGGTACAGACTCAGTAGTCAGGTAATACTTCATTTAGTTGCTGACTTACAACCTCAGCTAAAGGCCCAAACACTCAGAAGCAACGCAATCCAACCACATGTGCAGATATTGTGTTGCCTACACCTAGCTTAGGGCAGTTACCAGGGGATCATTGGAGTTGCAGGGGGGTTTCCCAAAGTGCATTTTCCAGGTTCTTCCACATGCCTGTACTTTATGGTAAACAAAATCAGTCAATATATATAATTCCCCAATATCCCACAATCATTGCAACAAACCAAATTGATGGTCTACTGGGTTGCACAGTTCCAAACATCATTGGCTGTGTTGATGGCACACATATTTCTTTATGTCCCCCGCAGCAACTGATTACTTATACAAGAACAGGAAAAGCTCACACTCACTCAATGTGAAGGTAGTGTGTGATGCCTCCTGTATCATAACAACCTTGTGGCCAAATACCCAGGCAGCACCCACAACTCATTTGTTTTCACCCACAGTGGAATACAGAACCAACTTGTACAATGGAAATTTGGAAACTGTTTCCTACTTGATAAGAGAATTACAAACTCAATGAATACAATGGCCAGGATCGTGTGTGTGATGCGACCTAATGGTTCCACTTCTCATGCTCCCAAGGTGACAGTGCATATGCGTTACGTTCCCGGCTACTCACACCTTATCTGACTCTGAGGAAAAAAAGGGAGAGGCAATGCAACAGGGCACACAGGACAACACGCTCAATCACCGAGAGGACCTCTGGTATTCTAAAGTCCTGCTTCTACTGCCTCCACAAAAGCGGCGCAGCACTACTGTACAGACAAGACACATGCAGCAAGATAATCGCCACTTGTGCAATACTGCACAATATTGCCTGAAGAAGGGTCTGCACAACATCCTCATGGAACCGGAGTCCGACTCTGATCATAACTTACCACCACTACAGGTGCAGCAAGAGGGTACACGTGCAGCAGAAGGGTGTGCACGATGCACAGAGATAACCAACAACTATTTCGGAAGCAAGGGATTACATAACATCTTAGAAATGAAATCTCACACATAATGGTAGTGCTTGATGTACAACTGAGTGACTACCTTTTATTCCGGTGTCTACAACATTATAGCAAGCATGTATCAACTGCATCCTTGTGTATGACACATTTTTACCACAAGAACAGCAAAGTAAATAAGGTGATCGATAAACAAAGGCAACTCTGAGTGCCTAGGGAGTCACTTCTTATGGCCCCTTGGGTTGGGTACTTTGTCAGGAGCACTGGGTCATGTGACTGATTAGTAATTGCTAGACGGATTGTGGCTTGAACACCTATTAGGGCTTGGCTCTCAGACGAATGAGCCACTGAGGATGGAGACCTTCTTGGTTGTAGGTGGGACTGGGATGTTTGAGTGCACAGGTTGTGGGTTTGGATGTTCTCAAATGCAGTGGTTGCCTGCACCAGCCCACGCTCAACATCCTGGCTGCAGTGTGCCATCTCTGTCTGGATAACGACAGTCCAACTTGCCTGGGTTGATGTTGCAGCTGCCACCAAGTTGATGCACCGGGTGAATGTGTCAAACCAAGTCAGGTACAGCCTGTGCCTCTGATGCTGCACACGGTGCTACCTCACCATTGCTGCTACCCACCTTTCCTGCCCTTTCTCCATGTTCTGCAGGGATTTAGCCATGCTTAGCAGCTGCCGATTTTCTTTGTCTGCAGGTGTTGTTTGTTGTGGATTGACCTCTCCAGACCGCCAAACACGGGATTTGCATCCGTCATGTCGACACAGTCTCCGGAAAGCCTGCTGGATTTTTACCTCAGTGCCTTCGCAGTGTCCTGAGCTCAGATGCTGTGGGGTCCATGCTTTGTGACTATTCCCCAGCGCTGTCCTCAATCTCTGGCAGTGGGGAGATGGTGCCTCTCCTGTAAGTTGGGGTGATGGGCTGAGGGGTTGATGGTGTTGTGGTCTCAAGGACAACCTCACTGCCAGTAGCCCCTTTGGGTGCCACAGGTCCTGACACGTCGAGGCTCTATTCTGTGGAAATGCATGTATATAGTTAGTGTAATTAAATGGTTAATGCTTTGCCTCAATATTGTTGTTACTCTGCTGCATGCGTCTGTGAAATGTTTGTGTTGTATGCATATGTTTGTTGTGGTCATCAGCACTCAATACCGCATACTAAGGATGTGTACTACGACTCCCATGATGCATTCCCTAGGTGGGCCAAGCACCTCAATGGAGTAATTCATGCTATGATGTATGATATGTGGATTGGCTAACATCATGTTATGTATGTGACATAATGGGAAGATTACTTACCCAGGCTGGGCCCTGCTGGAATGGAGGTGTCAATATCAGCAACTCGGTCTCCTCAATGAGCATCTCCATGGGAGTCAGAGGAAGGTGTTGGGAAGGTCCTTTGGCTCCACATCCCTCTGCCATCCTGCTGGCCATTCTCTCCTTGGTCAAAAAGAGTGTGGCCTTTACTGTCACCCATTGAGACTGATGATCAGGGCCACAATGTGATGGTGCAGAAAAGTCTGTGTGGCACCCAGGTGACCATTGTTAACTCCTATGGGTCCAATATTGATGATCCCGAATTCTATACCCAGTTCTGGCACCGCCTACATACGATACAGCCATCGGCCATTACATGTGGTGAGGACATTAACACATACCTGGACCCACTGCTCGACTGGTCTGCCACTGCAGAATAGCAGTGCAAACACCCTGTGAGGGAATGGAACATCTTGGCCTTACCAACATGTGGAGGTTACAGAACTCAACGAGGAGGGAACAGCACTTTCACTTCTTCGGTGCATGGTATGTAGTCCAGGTTTGACTACTGGCTGGTAACCCGAGAGGTGAGCACTTGGCCAGTGAATATACAACATCTGCCCAGATCACTACTTGATCATGCTCTGGTGCAACTGGTGGTTTCAATGCCTACACCCAAGCCCACACAATTTCAGTAGAAGTTAAGTGCCACGGCCCTGTTAGATCCAGTATTCTGGGAGGGACTACACAAGGGCTATCCTTGAGTATTTTGAGAAAAATGTGAATTCTGTGAAAGGGATATACCTTGTGGGAGGCATTTAAAGTTGTCATCCGAGGTGTGTGCATAGGAGCGCAAGCCAGTGTCTTGAGGGCCATGCACTCACAGTTACAGACTATCAAAAATAACTTGCCGAACCTGGAGCGCGACTATGAGTCTAATCTGAGCCCCAGCATGCTTTCCGACATTAGAGAACAGATTACTAATTATACTGACATCATGGTGGTGCAGGAAATGTGCCACCTCACACGCTGCTACTTTGCAAGAGCATATGAGGAGGGAGGTCAACCAGTACACAGTTTAGCTACAAAATTAAAAGAGCCTTGGGCACATGCACATATTTTCAGTATCACTACCTCAGATGGTGTGACTTGTTATGATACGCCTGCCATTCTGTCTGCATTTACGGACTTCTACACTCATTTGTGTGAAGCCCAAGACTCGTAGATGGAGATATCGGAATATTTTGACGATATGGCCTTGGCGTGGCTTTCACAGAGTCAATGGGAGAATTTAGCACAGCTTATTAGAATAGCCGAGAATAAGGAAGCAATATGCATGCTTCCTAATGGCAAAACCCCAGGCAAGGATGGCCTATCAGGCACATTTTTTAAAGAATTTGCTGAAATATTTGCTCTGCACCTACAAGCAGTGTATAAGGAGGTATATGCTAAACTTCTGTTTCATTTTGTTATCAGGGAAGCTCATATTATAGATTTCTTGAAGCCTGAAAAGCAGCCTGAGCATTATGAATCTTAAGGCTGCTATCCTTAATTATTACAGATGCCAAAATCCTGTTTATGACACTGGCCATCAGGCTCCAGTCGCTGCTCACCAACCTGTCCTGTTGGACCAGTCAGGCTTTATACTTAGCTATTCCACCACGCAAAATTTGTGAACTCTTTTTGTGCTATTACATCAGCTAGATCCCTCCATACAGGCAGTAGCAGTCCTTTTGGACGCCGCTAAAGCCTTTGCTCCATTAAGTGGATTTAAATGTATGCAGACGTTCATTGCATGGTGATCCGCCAGACCTTTCTGCAGTGGATTCGCCTACTGTACAGCCTGTCAGCACAGGTGTAGATAAAAGGCAACACAGCTGACATACTACATATACACAGTGGCACACAGCAGGGGCTTCCTTTGACGCAATATTATTTGTTCAGGCTCTGGAACCCCCCGATGTGTGTTGTTCGTCAACAACAAGCAGCCTCCATATTACTCTTTTGCCTGCGACCCCTAGCAATATCTTTATACATGGATGATAGGGTACTGTATGTCCGTGACCCAGCCACATACTTGGCCTAGGTGATTTCTGAATTGTGAATCCAATATGAATGCTATTCAGGGTTAAGTATCAACTGGTCAAAGTCAACTATTTTCCCGCCAACTCTTGATACAGTGCAACATTCGCTGCACTTTCCTCTAGAGTGAAGCACAGATCCTGTCAAGTATTTAGGAATCTGGATGCATAGAGACCCAGAATTGGTTATTAGATCAAATTAAGGCAGGGCTGCTCCGAAACTCGAGAATCAGGTGACTTAGTGGTCTCCACTACCCCTGTCACTGCCAGACAGAGTGGCAGTCATGAAAATGTTAATGCTACCCAAAATTCTTTATAGCAATTAGTCTGACACAGGCCTTTTTCAAAACACTCAGGGCCCGATTCACAGAACTAACTTAAGACAAAATCCTAAACTTACTACTTTTGGTATATGTTGTACATAAAGGAAATCCAGAAGTCAGGAATATATTCATGTTGCTTTATTCAAGATAGTTACAGGTCCAGATGTTAAGATGGTAATTAAGAGACCCCCACCAGGAGTGACCTCCCTGTCACTCAGCCTGCCTCCAACTGCCAGTAGGCTCAGGCAAAACCCCCAACATTCTATGATGTCACCAGGTAATCTCACAGTGACATCAAGAGATCAACAAGGAAATACAAACCTGGGGAAAAGAGACAACGTCCAGGTACAACATAATTCACAGAAGTTAGGATTTTGTCTTAAGACAGACTTAAGTTAGGATTCTGCCTTAAGTCTGTCTTAAGTCTGTCTTAAGACAAAATCCTAACTTCTGTGAATACCAAAAGTAGTAAGTTTAGGATTTTGTCTTAAGTTAGTTCTGTGAATCAGCCCCTCAGATACCACATGATTACGCTAGCTTGGGCTTGGAAACAGCTGGGACACGCTCTTGCTCCCATACAACCAAGGGGGCTTTGGTGCCCGGTACTATCTGTTCGCTCAGGCTCAATTTGCTCACTACTGATACTACCTCCCACCCACACACCACATTTAGTGAGATAGAAAGCGATGGCGCATACCCCATCCCCTTTAAAGCTATTCTTCCACAAATTTGTGTGGAAGTGGTGTGAGAGGAGACCAACTGTTAATTATACTACTTCTGACTCTGCCCTTTTATACCACTGAAACCTTTGGCGACACTGTTATTATGTTCATAAAAAAGAAAATGTAAGACGTTTATTTATCCTCAACAAGTAATGACTGCCCTGTATGAATCTCCTTTGTTACGCCGCCGGACCCTGTGTTGTCGGCTGAAGGGCTGTGTAAACCCGACAGTGCTGAGAGGTGGCTTTAAATGACGCAGCCGGCCCTCAGGGTTGTAGGCTCGATGCTGTGTGTCTGTAGTATTGTATAATAAAGGTCTTACAAAAAACAAAAACATTATACTACAAGGACATGGAGGGCACTTGGAGTGCATACATGCAAGAAGACCTTGTTAAATGGACCAGCGATCCTACTGCTACATCACCTGGCCATTTAAGTCAAACACAAGACTGGATGTTCGAAGAGGCAGGGCTGAAGATGATAGGAGCTGTTTACCCCAGGGGTGGCGAGGGGAAGAGGGGATTTCATTGCTGAGTCTGATGTGCTGGAAACCCAACGCCAGATCCTGCTTTTGACCCTCATATACTACCTCCTATGGGCTGCCCTGCGGGTACTATATCCCAAGTTCCCTACTGAGCTTCCTGCCTTTGGGGCTTCCAGACCTTGCTCACTAGCACCATCTGTAGGAACCTAAATTGTATAATTCATCACAAAGACATAGGATTGCTTCCGAGAACACACTCTTAGATAGGTAGAACGCTATTCTTGATCTAGCGTTTAGTCTGGCAGATTGGAATTTCTGTTGTGCACTGACAGGTACGCTCACATCCAATTGTAACTTGTGTATTATACATTTAGAATATTTGAAGAAAATGTACTATACTCCTACCAAATTGTTTGGATATGGGCTCAGGACAGACACGAACTGTGTGCGATGTGGAGCTGTAGAGGTGAACTTCATACTTCTGGCCTGGTTATGTGCTCCTGTCCAACATTACTGGGAGCAAGTAGCGAAAACTCACACAGATGTGGTGATGAAGCCAGTGCAGTACACACTTAGATGTGCTTGCTTGGCCTCATTAAATCTTTGCTACCAACCAATCATAAACTGGTGCCAATGGACCTACTATTGACGAAAGGAGTGTGGCTATACACTGAGGCAAAAAGTGACTCCCAAAAACGAATGAGTGGCTCCTTGACATGGCATACTGTAAAGATCAGCTGGAACTATATTCAAGTAACTTCCACTGCCCTTGCGACTGAAAGACTTCTGGAGCCCATTTACCGCCTACCTTTTATCAATCCCAGATGAGTCCTAGGGTTTGGGTTGCTCCAATATTCCAGATATGGTGATCTAGATGTAATCTACATAAACTCGCATCTATGACATTTTATGCCACATTTGATTTTTAACATTGCATGTAGCAGATATTGACATAATGTTTACACTTGTTGTATAAGATGGAAAAATCCAATAAAAAGAATATATATAAAAACTGATCTTACTTACTGTAGAAACAAGGGCCACATTTACTGTGCAACGGGTTGTTGATTTTTTTACCACTGGAAGCATTCTTTCCCACGAAAAATCCCTCACAAGGTACCTCACCGATGTCCAGAGAACTCTTCATTCAGCTTACAATAAGGTAGAAGTGAGATGGGTGTTTAGAGCAACCAATTCCCTGCTGGCCCAACTTTGGTGCGCATTTTTGGGTGAGATCGAAATGGCCATCAGAGATTTAATCCAAATGTTTAAGGAAATGATGAACTAGAGCTAACAGCATCATGCAGTGGTCATGTGATGCAAGAGGAATTTGCGCCTGTTCCACCGTTCTCCCAAATATCAAGCAACAAGACAGATGAAGTGTTCAGTCCTCACCAGCTAGGCTTAGTGTATCGAAGAAGACTGCTCACTTCTTCCACGGAATAGACCCGATGGTCCGTATTATGTTTATTTTCATACTTTCCATAAAAGAATTAAGCATATATATTTTGCTATGTTTCTGCTGGTTGGCCCTTAAACAATAGATAAGCGTGTTTTGCTCAAAAAGTTACATGGGACAAATTATTTTATTCCCCAGGGTGAAAAGTAAACTAAATTTGCTCCACGTTACCAAGTTGAAGACAAAACTGGTTTATTCCACACTTTATAATTATAAGCAAGAATCAGTGCAAACTGAATTTGCTCCATTGTTGCTCCAAAATAAAACGATTTAAAAACATTGCCACAACAAGTTCCACATTTAAATTGAGTCTACAAGTCCTTCAAGCAATGTTACTGTAGCCACAACAGCACCGGAATAAGAGCAGATGTCAGGTGAACGTACCTTCTCGTTGCAGGATGACTTTGGCCTCTATTCTGTTTGCCTGCAGCACTGATTGTGCCACCCGCATGAGTAGCACCTCTTCATTTATAAGCATTTCTTGGTTCTACTCTACAGAATTTGCTTTGGAGTCAGACTTCAACTGTTAATCAAAAGCAATCCATTATATATATTACTAAAACGTAGCAAGCAAATCTGACCATATGCAACGTTATGTGGGGAAGGCACATTCCATTCTAAAAACATTATGTAAAACGTGTCAGCGGGGCCACAGTACTAACGAGCATTGCTATTTTAAGTTTCTTTTATAAAGTGATATTTTGTGATACTAAGAAGTAAAAGAAACCGGACAACAGCCCATCATTGGCAGCTACGAAAAACATCCTCATAATAGCTTCATGAGAGGGTAAAGGGCTGGCAGTGTACCTGTTTTAAGTTGTGCAAGAAACAACTTATCTTCCAGGTAATTGGTTCAGGACGTCTTCATTCAGGATGAGAGGTACATAACAGAAGTAGCACTAACCCAAGACCAACCTGGCCAACCTCCTTCAGTTAACCACAATCCAATGCACTCCACCACAATAATCAACATTCCACACAACACTACATTCCACTCATTATTCAAACACAGCTAACTCAATAAACATCTTCCTCTTGCTATCTCAAATTGACTTTTCCTAATTGCAATAAGGATAAGACATAGGATACAATTACCTGATCGCAAAGTCATCACCACATGTAAGTTTTTTCTCTTGAACTCTGCGACACACCACCATTATAGGTTGAACCACTCCTTCATCCAACAAACTGAGGTCACCAAAAGTAACACTCCATAATTCCAAATTCTCCATGCTATTATTCATAAATTGTTATACAGAACCTCCCAATGTACCACACTCAGTTCCCATTTCACTTTCCTTGTTCCCATAACTTGAAAGATAACCACTGACTTCTTGACATCATTCTTTACACAAATGTGCCTTGGAAATAATATTGTGACATAAAGCAACACTTGTAAATTCCATATTCTTACATCTTCTAATCAAACAGCAATTCTTAGGACTTCAACAACCATCTGTGGATCGAACCTTTCCACCCTACCAGGTTTTGAACCCTAACACATTGTCCTACTTGCACTGTAGGAGTGTTTGATCTTGATTTCTACTTCCCCTTTGTTCTAGCCTGATACAATTGCACTTAGTACAACATCTTCCTGCACACCAGATTTGGTGTCTTCTCACTAACCACCAAGGCACCAAGTTATGTGGTAGGTTTCTTTCCCCTCAACAATTCAAATGGCATTTTGTCAGTCACAGAATTTGGTGGGATCCTATAACACAACAGCTTAGCTTACAGTGATTTCTTCCATGATAAACTTGACTTGAGAGCTAATTATATAGATTTCATCACCACCCTTTTGAAGCGCTCAACATGACCATTATTCTCGACTTGGCCATTAGCCTCAGAAAAGTACAAAGGCGCCCTCACATATTTAACAACGTTTAATTTTTGTGTGCATTTTATCAGACGTCAGTTGCACGCCATTATCTGCAAACTAAAACTTCAGAAATTCCCTTGTGATAAAAGTTCCTCTACGAAGGCTGTCACAACACTAGTAGTAAGTAATATTACATACCATGTGCTTAACTGACTACTTGGAGTAGTAATTAGTGATCAACTGGTAGGGAGGAGGAACAAAATGTCCGCTTATTTCCCCATGGCAAGTATTCAGTTATCAAAAAGGAAAAGGGACACTTGTTACAGTTCTAAACCATTGGTTAAAAAAATGAATGAAACACCCTCAAAAACTCAATGTTGATTGGAAAAGCGGTATATATTCTTCATCCGCCCCACATTGATGTTTTGGCATTTATCATTGGATGTTACAATACGTGCTCAGTGCCAGCCTCATCCAGAGGCACCTCTGGTATAGAATGCAGTGTCCAGAGATTGAGGGATGCCCCCAAAAAGAAAGTGTACAAAAGAACAAAAATATTAAAAAAGAGAACGTCACCAAAATACTTTAATGGAGGGTGAGATTCTATTAGAGTAAAATATAAGGGTACTTTAAATAGATTGAGTTACTAGATCCATTAGTATTATTAGAATAAGCTTGTCGACATGTTTCAGCTCCCCTTGGCCCAGCCGGGTCTGTTGAGCTTTCGTCAGGACTAACATACAAAAATATATATACTTACACGACTTGTGTAGTACATTTAAGTGTCCACTTTTTGGCACTTAATTACCAAACGTGCTCTCAGTGAGCTGTAATACAAAAGAGAGACAAACAGCAATACATAACTTTTGGGTATCTTGCTCTTTTTTAAGGTTTTTTTTTTATAATCATCTATATTGGATGATTGCGTTAAATATCGCTAAAGATCAGGTGAGAAAAGCCCAGTCTGCCATAACATGATCAGCAAAAATTTCCTTAGGCAGTGAACTGTTATTAAATAATTGGACATACCTATTATACCTTCCCATCTTTACTTTCTTTAAAAATGCATTCCAAACCGTCACTGCCGCTCTTACGGTTTTAAATTTAGTCCGTTTAAAATAACTATAGTCAATACATTTTAAAAAGCAATTCTCAGCGTTTACCCCTAACGCGACAGCATAAACCTCTGTCGACATACCCAAGGAGGAAAATGTGGGGGAAATCTTAAGGATATTTTTCAAAGCTTGCTGGGGCAAATGGAAATTTGGATTAGGAAACTTTTTGAAACATAATGACCTGTAGAATAGTTTCTAACCAATGGTTTAGAACTGTAACAAGTGTCCCTTTTCCTTTTTGATAACTGAATACTTGGAGTAGTAGTCAATCAAAACTTTGGCATGAGATTTTCTAAAAGGTAGTCTTGAAAACGGCTAAAAGACAGCACAGATACTTTTCATTTCCCTCTCATTAGGCCAATATTGCAAGTTACGACTTAATGGTCTTCAATTCAATATCCTTTTCAATTTCGTGTATCCACTCCTTCTGGGTAACTCCATTCTCTGTACCACATTATTATAGGTGAATGCTATTTACCATTCAAATCCATCATGTTCAGAGTCCACATTATTCTTCACCATCAGCCACTACATTGCTCCACACAGGAACATAATCAATTTCATAATGAAACATTGGTAACTTGGAAGCTAATCTTGCTAAATGAGAGGTCATATTCTTCCTGCCTTCAAGTTTTAACAAGTAGACCAAAGGATTATGGTCATCCATAATTTTGAATTTCTTTCCACGGATATACATTCTAACCTTTCTGTAGCCCATGTAGCACCCAAATGTTCTCGCTCAATGACTGAGTAATACACAACCATCCATTCATCCTTACATCTTTTTTATGACAATGCCTTGCCTATACTATATCCATAAGCATCTACCACGTTTTTACACTCAGCACACATCACTGAGGGTTTCAGACAGCAAGTGTTATTTCAGTTTTAACCAAGGCGAATCAACTTGCTTGTTCATGAGACCAAATACATTTTGATTAAAATTCTCTCAATCATAGGAATTACATTTATTGTTCCTTACATGTTGATTCGGGTGTATTCCGTATTGTATCCATATAGCTCACATTTTGGCCATATTCGATCATTGAATAGTACATAGCCTAAATACTCCACTTGAGATTGTCTGAACTTACACTTACTATGTTTGATCATTAAACCTTTCTCTCATAAGGCCAGAATATTTGCCTAGTTATTGTCATGTTTCATTTTTGTCCTTTTCTGAATAATAACATGTCACCTTGGAAAACATTAGCTCCTTGTTTGCCCTCCATCAGTTTTGGCATTACTCTGTGGAGAACTACAAAGGCACTCGCCAACCCAAATTGCATTCTCTTGTACTGAAAAGCTAACTCTGAACTTATGAATGTCTTGAGATGCTTTGAGCCTTTTATGTCTATCTAATGATAGGTGATGGTTCATAAAGTTGTTAAAAATACCTTCACATTATGCATGAAAACCAATAATTCTTGTAAATCCAGCAAAGGATCATGTCCACCCTAATGGCATCATTTAAATACCTCTCTGGCCAACAGGTAGCCCAAGGCAACCCCTGCTCTTTACTGAAATTACAACTAGGGACAACCAATTAGAACTCTCAATTGGTTCAATAATATTTTTGTTGCACAATAGTGCCTTTTAGTTTATCCCCTACAGCTCATAGCAACATTTCAAGTTTTTTGTCTTACAGGGATATCATTGTCCTTAAGTCTGATTTGATGTTTACAATCTTTCAGTTTGTTCAAGGATGGACTAAATGCTTCCACAAAATAATTTTAGAGTCCCTCATAACTCCCACCAAAGCTAAGCCCCCTCTTCCACTACATACATGGCTGATCAGCTTTGAGTTTCAACTGCATTTCTAGCTCTGCTTCATGTGTTCCACCCAAATCATTTCCCCCTTTTCTGCTACATACAACTTGCCAAAGGATTTTCTTCCTTTGAATTCCAAATTGACTCATCCCAATCCCATCATAGGAATTCTGTGTCTGCTGTAGCTATCTAGACTCAAACCAGCCTGTAATTGTTTTGTATTAGGAGTTAGACCTGGTCCGTTTGACAGGTTTTTCCCCAAACTTTTCGCCTTTTGCCTCCTATTTTTCTAACCCTGTTTTTGTTGGTTATAGGATTCTTACCACTTTACCACTGATGATCAGTGCTACAGTGCATATGCTCTCTGTATAAATTATGACAATGATTGGTTCTCCCTGACTGGCATATTTGTTTTACCAGTAGGTCCCTTGTAAAGTGCACTGAGTGTGCCAGGGCTGGTAAATCAAATGCTACCAGTGGGCCTGCAGCACTGATTGTGCCACCCACATGAGTAGCCCTGAAAAAAGGTCTCAGGCCTGCCACTGCGGTGTCTGTGCCCAGTTTGTTAACTGCCATGTCGACTTGGCAAGTGCACCCACTTGCCAGGCTCTACCCTTCCCGTTTCTTACACATAGGACACCCCTAGATAATCCCATAGAACCCCCCATGGCAGGTGCAGTGTATATAAAAGGTAGGACATGTACTGATGTGTGTAACATGTCCTAATAGTGAAATACTGCCCATTTAGTTTTTCACTATAACTACGCAGATGACCTCCAATTAGTCTTTGACATTAATCTCCATCTTTCTTCTGTGTCTCATTTTCAAGACACCATGATTTTTATAAGCGAGTGGATGAATGAAAATCAACTGAAGCTCAACCCCGATAAAACTGAGCTGATCCTCACTGGTGGACTTGCTAACCCATGGAACTCCAGCTTTTGGCCATTTACCTTAGGCAACCCTCCACTTCCGGCTAGCTCAGCCAAGAGTTTGGGTATAGTGGTAAGCAATGATCTATCAATGAAAGCTCAGATCAGCTCAGTGGTTTCTGCTGGGTTTTTCCAACTACGCAGAACTAAGAAGATTAGCAGATTTCTGTTTTAGGAAGCTCTGACCTGAGTGATCCTAGCCAGGTCATCGCCCGACTGGACTATTCGAACTATCACTATGTAGGCATCCCAGTTTACCAACTTAGACGCCTTCAGCTTGTCCAGAATCCAGAATCAGGCTGCCAGATGGATCTTCCATCAACCTAAATGACACCGTACCCGGCCCTGATGAAAAGCCTTTACTGGCTCCCTGTGGCCATCCGTTTCCTTTTCAAGATGGGATGCACGATTTTTAAAGCTCTCTATGGTACGAGTCCAGCTTTTATTTCATCCAAGATCTTACTCTATGTTACTCCTCGTAATTTACAATCTTCCCACTTGAATCTGCTAGTTACTCCCATCTTTAAACGCAAGAAACATGGAGGCTCACGATTTGCAGTTCTAGCCCCTCAGTTCAGGAATTCGCTCCCGATGGAGCTTAGGACGGTCACCTCCTATGTACCATTCAGAAAACAGCTGAAGACATGGCTGTTCCATCAGGCATATGATAACTAGGTCTCCTCCCTGTATTGCTGCTTCACATCTCCCTCAGCGCCAAAAAGTGCTTGATAAGTTAATTTTAACATAACATAACATAACTGTTGACCCCTTCGATGCTTGTGACAAGGTCAACTCGTCATGGGTGTTACCTGCGCTGTGCGTTTGACGAGTTGACCTTGTTACATAACAATTGATTTTTAAAATTGCAGCACAGCACGGGAATTTGCTGTAGCAATGATTCGGTTAAGTTGTGCAATAAGTCACTCATCTTCCAGGTAATTAGTCCAGGTCATCTTTATTCAGGATAAGAGGTACATAACTTGAGTAGCGCTAACCCACTACCAGAATGATCAATCACTTTTAGTTAACCGCCATCCAACGTGCTCCACCAAAACACTCCACATTCCAGCACAATGCTTCACACCCTACTCATCATTTAAACCCAGCTACCACGCGGCAGCCTGATGTTAAATGGAACGACATTAAAGAATGCAGTCTTAAGGCAGAGAACCTATTCTATCACCAAGGCTTTGTTTCCTGAAACACTCAACCACCAATACATATTGGATAGATTGGCAGAGAGAATCCTCATGTGTGGACTTTATTAAATATTCACAAACTGAACATGACACATTACCACATTTTGAAAAGGATGCCCAATTTATATCAACACAACAAGGTAGCAAATGTACGTGCCCATTCGCATTAAAATATAAAATATAAAAAGTGAAGAACAATAGTTATGTAACATGCAACATAATGTACAGCTCTATTATAAAAATTATACACACATACATTTATAGTTCCAAAATGTAAATAAATATGAGCAAAGAAAACACAGGCCTATATCGTTAATAAATGCCGATGCCAAGGTATATTCTAAAATATTAGCAACCCGACTAGTGCAAATTGTCCCCTCTTTGGTGTCCTTCCATCAACATGGTTTCTTACCTGGGAGAAGTACCGTCAACCATTTGCATAGAGTTGTGGCCATGCTAGATTATGCTGCAGTGTTCCATAAGAACATTGGTTTAATCTTCCTTGACGCTGAAAAAGCGTTCGATCGCGTCGCCTGGGCTTTTCTTTGGGCAGTTATGGATAAATGGGTTTTGGGCCCCAGTTTTTGCTCGCTCTCCAGACTATGTATAAGCGACCCAGGGTGAAGCTCTGCGCGATGGGTCATGAATCTGCCCATGTAAATATCACGCGTGACACAAGGCAAGGATGCCCATGTTCACCGCTATTGTTCGCGATGTATATTGAACCCTTGTTGCGCGTTCTTGAAACCTCGCAGAATATTCAATCAATGGTGGTGGGGAATTACTGTGTGCGTGTCTTAGCCTATGCTGACGACATAGACATTGTTACATTTGACCCCGAGCAAGCGTTATTGGAAATTGAGCATGTGACTTCTGAGTTTGGAAAACCATCTGGGTATAAATTAAATCTTTCAAAGACCCAGGTCGTATGCACACCAGGATTATGCCCTGGCGAGACGCGAGTGACACAAGAGGCCTGATATTTGGGGATTAATATTAGGATGTCCCTTCATGAAATTTTTGCTGTTAACTGGGCTGATATAGTAGGCTCGGTTAAAAGACAACTCGAAAAGGTTGAATGTTTACATTTATCTTTGGTTGGCGGACGAAACGTCTTGAAGATGTGCATACTACCTCGGGTACTTTATTTTTTTCGGACAGTACCACTAGAGTTGTCACATAAGCATTTAAGGTCATTACAATCTATTGACGATAGGTTTATTTGGGGATGGAAAAAGGCCCGGCGGGCTTCTAAAGTTATGAAGCTACCACTTTCTAGAGGGGGATGGGGGGTGCCTAATTTCGCTCTCTATTATTTAGGTTGTCTTTTACAAAATATTGATATTTTGGTAACCGGGGGCCAGATCAGGCCTTTTGAAACCCCCAATATTTATCCGATGCTATTAGGGGATCACTCGCGACATGTATTGCTTAAATTTCTTGAGCAGATCTATTATAAAAAAACTAGATTTAGGACTGTACTCGTTGCATTAAAAGGACTATGATGGGTGCGCAAGGTTATGTCCAGCTGCGGTCCGTGGAGGGAGTTACGGTGGGGCAGGAAGGTGGGGAGGGGGAGGGGCAGGGTGGGGGGTGCTAAAAACCGGCATATGGATAATTGCAGGTAAGTAAACAATTTAATTAATAAAACGAATTTCGTAGCGCACACTGCATAGCATTTTTCGATGCAAACGCCCTACGAAATTCGTTTTATTAATTAAATTGTTAACATACCTGCAATTATCCATATGCCGGTTTTTAGCACCCACCTCCCCGCCTTCCTGCCCCACCGTAACTCCCTCCACGGACCGCGGCTGGTTATGTCTCTTAATGGAATTAATTATTATACCCCACTCTACTCCATAGAATTACTTTCATTAATATTTTGGGATGTTAAGATGAAGATATGGCGGGAGAAAGGGATTTGACGAGTTGGGGATTTTTTAATCAGGGTATCATGTTGTCACTTACGGAACTAAGAGATAAATATGTTATCAATCAGAATGATTTTTTAAAATATTTGCAGTTAAGGGATTTTTTTTCCAAACAACCTGAAATTACTCCTATAGTAACTAATGATTTATTTGAAGCTATGTCCAAACACGCTAGGATTGGGATATTGTATAACATCTTGCTTGCAACACAACGTGACGACATAGCTGCACATGATGCTAAATGGAGTACCAGGTTTAATAGTACTGCCTCGTTTGTTCAAGAGTCCATTGATTTGGCTTCCACAGTTATCTTGACTGCCAACTTACAATCCCAGCATTATAAAACTTTATTTAATCTGTATTATACACCTGCCCATATGATGAAGTGGGGTAATGTCCAAGCAGGGAATTGTTTTAGGTGTCATATACCGCAGGCTGACATAGTGCATATATTTTACGATTGTAGTATGTTAGCATCTTTCTTTTCATGAATTGAACAGTTTTTGTCGCTTCTTACTAACGTAAATGTTTTGGTATCTAAAGAGATGTTGCTGCTTGGGTTGTGTAGAAATGGTAATGAATGTCAACTGTATTACCCATATAGATTCTTTTACTTCATAGCTATGGCAGTTGCTCGCTTATGTATCGCGTCAATGTGGTTGAAACCAGAGGCACCTTCTTATGAAATGTGGCGAGCGAAGTTTTATCATGCTTTCTATACGGAATTTAATCTTTATCGTCTTAAGGCGTTGAAGAAAAAACAAGTAGGGATCCAGATTTGGCAGCTTATGATACATCATATGGAGGATTTATAACTATATTTTAGTTTCCTTGTTTAGCCATTCTATTATAATTTTTTTTCTTTTTCAATTTTTAATATTGTTCTGTTTTGGCCTTTGTTTTTCTTACAGCGCAATTCTGTTATTTATGTGAGTTGTGAATTATTTGTATTAATGCTATGAACTGAACAATAAACACTAGACTTTTTTGAGTTAAAAAAATAGTTTTGCGAAGATTTACAAATTAAAAAATATTTTTGAAATATATAATATACAGGTAGAACAATCAATATAATAACAGTGAGAACATAAAGCTCATAAATACTACACAGTACTTGGAAGCCAGCATTAACATGGTACACAATAATGTGACTAACTAGGCAACAAATAGTTACATTAATTTGTGATCTCTTTCCTTGTTGACTTAAAAAAAGTGATGTACATGTAAAACAAAAGAGGAAAACCTAGCTACATACTGTTCCAATGTCATTTGCTGAGACTGACGGAATTTCACTGTACACATCTTCAGGCTAACAAACTTTACTGCTTAGACTGTAGCAATGCTCTCCTTGTAGCCAAACTGCAACAATGAAAAGTCCACATCTCTAAATATTGCGTGATAAATATTTCTGAACTATGTATATTAAAAACAATTGTCCAAAATTGACAAACCCACCCATGAAAGCAGCAAGTTTCTGCTGTTCTGGCACCACTACTGCCTACACATTTACAAATGGAATTCTACAGCTTTTGAGCAGGCAGCACTGTTATATGTAATCCTGCTCACTGTGGGTCGTCAAAATTGCAAACTCAACTGTGATCCGACTTTTGTGACTCAAACTTAGTTAGTTGGTTTATGCTGGCTGATGAAGGATCTTATGCTGAGGACTTATTTTAGAGTATGGCAGACGGAGATTAAACCAACAGTATGGTGGGGTAATTTACTCTGGCCTTACTGAGGGTCCCTTACCCACCAAATTTAGAGATGTTTGTCGGCCCAGCAGAAATCTCTTACCACTTACATGAACCGTCATCCCAGCTGTTCCTGTCAAGGTAATCAAAGTTTGACGAATGGTCTGTGAACATGATTTACCATCCATCAAAATCTTTACTTTTTTTGTATTTTCCAATAAACTATATTCCACTACAAAATCTATAGATAATAACTTTAGGGCATGCGCTATAGTTACTTGAGACAACTAGAACAGGTGAATTTCTGAGTTTTTTTTTATTTGAAAATTAACTTTGATATAGAGAATTTCACCCAACTATAATGCAACTTTAACCTTTGTTTTTTATGTGAATGCATACATACATACATATATTTTTCTCATAGGATCATTCTCAAACTCAACCAAACTGGCTACAACAAAAATGCCAAGGTGGTGACAAAAACTCTTGCATGTAAAAAGGTAAGTTTATCATACAATTATTAGAAAATAATGTAAAAAACGTTTAATATAACAATGAATATTGTAGTCAATGTATTATGGTTTACAATGTAAAAAAAGTGACTGAATCTATACTAAACATGTAAAATTCATTAAAAAAGCCCCTTCAATAAAAGAATATCGAAAAACAGCTGCTAACTTGAAAACCACAAAACAATTGCACACACCCTAAACAAATATGGACTGAAAGTATTACTAGAAAAAGGCTTTCAGGAAAGAATTGTAAAACACTTGATGACAAATGTAAAGATGTAGAACGTAATGTTAGGTAATGAATATAGTCAATATATTCAGTTAGGTGATTTACAAAAACTCAGTTGAATTTTTTTTATAGCAAAACATTAACTCTCCAATACACATGTTATGGTTGTGGACTAATCTTTAAAAGAAAAAATTAATTGAAACACTATGAACACCAAATATGGCAAGAGTTGTTAGCTTACATAACCCTTTATAATACAATAAAAATATAATTGTCCTATTAAAATACCAGCTTGCTGGCATACAACTAAAGACACAAACTGTGGTATGTCAAAATATCATGGTCCATAATGTTGACCTGCACATTTCTTCCCCCAAGAATATGGACTACCTATGAATAGTCAAAGTATGCATACACAGGGAAGTGTAGTTTACTATTCATTTGATGGAGACTCTAGGCGCAGATTCCTCACCTTAGAATATTCCCCAGGCATCAGACTGGATCTGGACTTTTTTGGTCAGGACTACCCCTGCACGCCGATAGGTGGCATCATTCCACTCAGCATGGCTTTGTCAGCGCCGTTCATGGCGAATGTGTGATGCTGTATAGATGCCACCCAAGCTTGCTAACTTCAGTTCTTTTCTTTCCGCACCAGTCAGCACAGATCTGGAGAAGAGCTACCCCCAGCAACTTTTTGACTGACCTTTCTTCTACCTTTTGTGGAAGATTTTTTGAGACTTTGTCTTCTGGTGTGCAGGATGTCCCCTACAAAGTAGGTTTGAAGCCGGTAAGCAGGTTTTAAGCCATGCAGCGCCTGTCACCCAAAGATGTAGGTGAAGACCCGCATTTTGTTTGTCTCTAGAGTCTTTTGCGAGAACACAGTGCCAAGAAATGCATGGGCATCTGCGCCGTGGGCCCTTAGGTACTGGGGGAGCACTCCCTCAAGCTTTAGCCATTAGACATCGATCGAATCTGCGATGCTCCAGGCCTCAATGGGTGGGAAGGTCCGAGATAGGAACAGGGGGTGGAAGGTCCAAGATAGTTCGCAAAGTCATTCCTGGCGATCATCATCCCACTCAAAGATGTCACGGAAGTTGGGTAAGTACAACAAAAGGAAAAAGAAGTCAAAGATATCTTCTACTTTACCATGCAAGTCTTCGGACATGTGGCAAGGCTGTGGACATTCTTTTCCTAGCGCTGTGGTGGAGCATGCGCTCTCTCTGTTCCTTCTCGGATATCCGCGAGCCGTTGTGGCCTGCCTAACTTAAGGAATTTCTGTGAGGCTATCTACTTCACTTTTGGGCAGTCCAACCCATCTGGAGCGCCCTTTTGCCCCACGGGTCCGGGAGGGGATCCTACTGGTCTTCCGCTGGCCCTCTGCGCCAGTCGTGCCCCAAGGATCCATTGACGGATTCAGAGCTGCACCGGTTGAGCGACCTCGATCTCACCCGGTACCCGCTCCAGTGCCGGCACCACCGTCGCCCAGTGGTAACACAGCCCCCATCATCATTCCTGACTTCTATATGGAGTCAGACGGGCATCGTTCAACTGCAGCTCCAACGCCAACTGGGGTCAGACCCCACATCAAAGCCAGTGCCTTATTCATATTATATGCAAAAACAACAGTTGATGGACATAATGAAGAACAATGTCATATATTCACCCCAGTACAGAGATCTGGGCCTAAATCCATCGTTTTTTGCACTCCACACCACCCCAGTTCAGACATGGCCATATGCAAATCCGCCTTGACCCTGTGCCTCGTGGGAACAGTCCAGCCCGAACTGCCAAGCCATGTCTTCCCTCGACCGGAATCAAGCATCCTAGGACCAGTTTCTGGCAATCAGCCGTCATCAGCCAGGATAGCTTGACTCCAGTGGTGTGGAGAGCACGAGACTCACGTCTGAGCATACCCGTCCCAAATTGATTCCGGTCCAGGGAAGACATGGCTTGGCAGTTCGGGCTGGACTGTTCCCATGAGGCACAGGGTCAAGACTGATTTGCATATGGCCATGTCTGAACTGGGGTGGCTTGGGGAGCAAAATAAGGATGGATTAAACCCAGATCTGTGACTGGGGGTGAATGTTTTGCCATTGTGCAACATTCCGTCCATCATCTTGTGTGTTTTGCTGTTCACCCTATGTGGGAAGGGGATGCCCAGACGTGGGTCCCGTGCTCACTACGCCACTGGAGTCAAGCTATCCTGGCTGAAGATAGCTGCTAGCCAGAAACCGGTCCTAGGATGCTTGATTCCGGTCCAGGGAAGACATGGCTTGGCAGTTCGTGCTAGACTGTTCCCATGAGGCACAGGGTCAAGACTGATTTGCATATGGCCATGTCTGAACTGGGGTGGCATGGTGAGCAAAATAACGATAGGTTAAACCCAGATCTGTGATTGGGGGCGAATGTTTTGCCATTGTGCAACATTCCGTCCATCATCTTGTGTGTTTTGCTGTTCACCCTATGTGGGAAGGGTATGCCCAGACATGGGTCCCGTGCTCACTACGCCACCGGAGTCAAGCTATCCTGGCTGCAGACGGCTGATAGCCAGAAACTGGTCCTAGGATGCTTGATTCTGGTCCAGGGAAGACATGGCTTGGCAGTTCTGGCTGGGCTGTTCCCATGAGGCACAGGGTCAAGGCTGATTTGCATATGGCCATGTCTGAACTGGGGTGGCTTGGTGAGCAAAATAACGATGGATTAAATCCAGATCTGTGACTGGGGGTGAGTGAATGTATTGCCATTGTGCAACATTCCGTCCATCATCTTGTGTGTTTTGTTATTCATATTATAGGCCTGAACTGGGTGATGATTTGGAGGGGTCTGCGGACCTTTATGGATACCAGAAATTAGAAGATCCAGAGAACAACTGGTATAAGGACACTGGCCTGATCTCTCCCCCTACTATGGTAATGGGGGTGGGTGACAACTGAGGTCATTGGTATCATATTAGCTATTAACTAGGCACTGTTGTTTTTTTAGGGTGTTTATACGTTTCTTTTGGATGTTATTGGGTGTTAGGCTTGCTGTTTTAATGTGCATGTGCTTTAATTAATTTATGAATACAAAGTGCAAAGAGAGGCACACAACAAAATAGCGTATAATATGAACAATTGACAAATCTTTCAGATTCTTCAATGTGTTGAATTTTTCTTTATAGATAACAAAATTTTCAGAAACACACAGCCTCAGCCAACGCGTTTCACCCAAACATGCCTTCTCAGGGCTAAATAACGAACACCTTGCTTATCAATCCAAAGTTAGGCATCCCATCTCAAATCTCCAATAGCACTTCACTCTTGTTAAAGCAGGAACCAAACCTCATTATGTTATTTTGTCAATGGTCCACAACTTGTTAGAAGTACTACTACGTCTCAGGAGCAAAGTGGCTGATTCCTTGAACAAACTTGGAGGCGTTCAATAATATACACCTAGATTTCAGCCATCTTTGCCTCACGATGAGAACACAATCCAATTGTCATGTTTGTTTGGTCTGTTTATATAGCCTCACCCCTTGCGATTGATGCTATCCCAAGTGAACCATAGTTATCTGATCATACACACCCTGTTGCAAGTCAGCATTGACTACTTGTGGGTGCAGTTCTTCCATACACATGGAACACAACACGTTGATTATAATTTTTGTCTGGTAAAGCGTTAGAAGACTGAATGGTATAATATTCCGCATTGGCAGTTAATTTGATGCTCAGAAGAGAGAAGCAGAAGCCCCACTAGAGGTGTACACTTGAAAACTCCCATATTCTTTTTTCCATCTTCCAAGTTGGGTATGGTGTCTCAGTGGATTAATGCATCTACTTCAGAAACCTGTGTTTGGCCTCATGGCCACAGGTTCTGACCATGACAGATCTGCTCACCCATTCATCCTTCTGAGGTCGATACAATGAGTACCACTATGTTGGGTAACAATGAGCACCTGTTGTTCAGCACCAAGGTGTGAACATGTTTTGACCATGTGATTCAAGTTACATAGGATGGTAAACGCTTACCCTTAGGTGCCATGCTTCATCATTGGCTCCCCTCCTGTCGCATGAAGGAGATATCTTTTATTGTAAATTGGTATTTGTATAGTGCACAACATCCAAAACTATGGAGTGATTATGGGTGAATCTTCATGTGTGGTTAGAGAGGTGGATGTTTGTGGTATGAACTGTGCAGATAGTGCTGGGTGTAGTAGTCTATATGTCACTCCTACATGTAACTTGTAACTAACATGTCTAGGCTAAGCTCCGACCATGACCATGCAATTCTCTCACTGTGAGACCTGGGTAAATTGGGTCAATCTGGTGATGAACCTTTACTAATGTTTATTCCTGGCAGCCTGGATAGGCTAAGGAATGTTGGTGAGCACAACCCCCGCCTAATAGGGAATCTGAGAGAATGTCAACATTTAATGCTGTATCTAAGTGCCCGCAGTGCAGCCCCCAGATTTGCTTTCCACATGTCCTCCTCGTGATGAAATATACACCCCCCCAAAATATTTTAACTGAGTTGGTGCCCATTGGATGTGTCGATCCAATAAGGCACAAGGCGGTCAACCCAACCAGAAAACAGTGGGAAGGGATAGGTTGTCTCCCAGTTGGTTTTAAGGCCAGAGGCTTCACCCAGACTGCTCTGGTAGCCTTGATCTCCTTCTGCAGATGGGACCTCCCAGTGCCTTCTGATCCTCGACAATCAATCTAGAGAGCTGTGCTCTGCTCAAGAACCCATCTAGAACCAAAGCCGAGGGCTCTAGCTGTGCCCCGTAAAAGTCCCATTAGTAAGGTGTGAAAACATCAATGTAGGAAAGTAGGATGTGCTTTCGTGGTTACCCCCACTTTTTGCTGGTGTCACTGTTTTCTGACTACTCTGACTGGAATCCTACTAATCAGGACCTCAGTCACTGTGCTCTCTCCCTAAATTTGACTATGGTAAGTACTTTGGTACCTTCCCAATTGGCTACTGGGGTACTCTTCTAAGTCCCTATTATATGGTACTTACGTATCCAGGGTATAGGCACACCAAGGGTCTCCCATGGGCAGCAGCATGTATTATGCCACCCATGAGAGACCTCTCAAAGTGTGACTATAGTCCTGCCATTGAAGCCTGTATGAGCTGGTGCTAGCACCACTCACAACAGAGATAAGTTTCCTTATATCTGAGGTTACTTCACTTAAAACCTATGGTCCACTGACAGAATATCGACAACTAAAATATCCCATACCACAATATCAAGTTATAAATATTGATGTCAAAAATATTGACATCCTATATTTATAATGGTAAGTACAAAAATATTGAAAAATATATATCTATGTCATAAATATAGTTGTACAAAATACCGTTTTTATATATATATATATATATATATATATATATATATTTAGCCTTTGCTAAATAAACTTGTGGCATATTCCGAGTGCGAGTTTTTTCTGTGAAGAAAGCTGCTGTGGGATTTAATTTGCCGGGAGACCTGCCTGGCGTTATCTCGCCATCTGTCAACGGGCCACGGACTTCGTGATCTCAGGTCGTTTGGGAAAAAAAATATATATATATATATATATATCTGCTCCAAAAGCTCCCCACACCATGGAAGGAAGTGGCCGCACTCGCGTGGTCAGTTGAAAAGAATTAGTTTAATGCACAAACAGGACGCGTTTCGGCGAATGTGCCTTTTTCCCCTGTGTCAACCTAGTTACAAGGTTTGCCGCCATTTAAAGCATTAAAAAAAACAATCACATTTTTTTCTGTGAATTCATTAACATAGAAGACGGACAAAAACATCACTATTTCTTTGCGGCCATTTTAGAGTGTTTTTTCTGTATAGTCAGAAAGAACAATTACATCGTTCCAATTGATTAGTATTATATAATCAAATTGTTTCTGGTCAAAAATTAAATAAATGACTAACTAAAAGGCCACAGTTCATCGTGCAAAGTCCTTCGCATGTAAATTATGCGATAACGAAAAAATATATAAGTCAAGCCCTGTATGGGCAATACCACTACATGGTTGAGCCCTGTATGGGCAATGCCACTTTATCGATGGTGTATCTAATTCATGCAGATAAGAAGAATAATTAATTACAAAATAAACATTCAACAATAACATCCTTGATTTCCACTCAGAGTATCAGAATTTTTCATTACTACTTGCAGAGAAGGTATATATACATACGGCCCAAAGGATCTAAAGAAATATGATATTATTGTTGTAATCTCATCTAGTTCATGTATGTTTAGAGTATGGTTGTTATCCTTCCTATTGACATATGCAAATGGTATGTTCCTACCCCCCTCCTCCCTTGAACCCGCATTGTCTGTCCCATGGAATGTTGGCAGGGCGTTTGACATAGAACGTTCAAGGAGGTGAGCGGAGTGCGAGAGACCAGACGTGAATAAACCCAGCTCTTCTGAAGTATCTTGTGGCTGTGATTTATTCTAACAAATTGGCGACGGGGCTGCGCGGGGGGCAGATCTGGTCTTCCCCCGTTTATTCAGCACTGCCGTGAACCACGACGCCAAGTTCAAGTAACCGTGAGTCTTCAGTGGAATTGCGTCTGCGTTTGCTGACGAGTTTATTTATTGAGCCTAGCGTTCTTTGCCTTTTCCAATCCTAATCACCACAATATTCAGGAGCTTGTTGTTGCGATCACGCTGACAGGCACAGCATTCATCTCAGTATTCATCCAAGTCACTGTTCAGTGCATGTCACGCTGATGGGCACAGCTTAATGAGACTAAACTGTTTTTGTTGACATTGTTGGTGCAATTTTCAACATATATATGCTAAAGAGCAATCTTAAAAGAGTATTATATATTGAGGTGTTAGCACTTGTATTGTCCAATCGCATCTTTATTATCCATTCCCACGAGTGTGTAGAGTGTTTTAGATTTGTGGTATGGCTACTGCAATGTCAATGTCGCAACCCCCTCCATTTCTCAATGATGATGGAGAACCTCTCACTCCATGGAAGAATTGGGAGAGGATTTTTGAATCTTATTTGATAGCTATTGGAGGCAACAGATTTTCATCAGAAAGGAAATTGCACTCAGGGGTAGAGGGCGGGATCCAAGATGGCGGATTGACACCGCCAGGAGTGGAAGCGCTGATGTCGGGTCCGGGTTCAAAGCGGTAACCGGTTTGTGTGCTACAACATAACAGAGCACGGAAGAATCTACCTGAAGACAACTGAAGGTTACAACAATATTGTGAGCAGCGGGGCATGTGGAGATTACGGCAAATTCGGAGCCGTTTCCAAAAACTTTTTTCTTTTACTGCTGCTGCCAAGAAACCTGTCAAGAAACTTGCCGAAGCAAGCCAGGTACTACAGCAGCGGCAGCAATTCACAGGAAGGTCTTGGCGAGGCTTGCTAAACCCGGCTACGTGGATCAGGCTGGGATCGACTTCACCCTTAGCAGCAATCCGCTGCTCTTGCCTGCGTTCCCCCACAGCACCGGCAGCAGCCCAGCTGGAGAGAGCGAGCGGCAGGATGGCGCCGAAACCGCCCACACGGACAACGCGCAACACCACAGCAAGCGCGAGCGGGAGAGGAGGAGCAGCAGCAGCAGTCTCGCTGTCGGCTACAGCGATTAACGAGATCCTGGCAATCAAGAAAAACACTATGGACATGGCGCTGAGTTTTGCGCAAAGTACCGGGCAGGAGATACAGAACGGAGCAGGTACTGGCACAACAGCAGCAGAAGCGGCAACAGTAGAAGCAGATGGAAACGGAGAAAAAACACAAGGTAATACAACGGATAAGGGTCAGAAGGGAGGTATTACTGCAGATGGGGTGGTAAGAGAGCAGAACAATTTAAAAGACCCCGTGAAGTCTGTTCAAAATACTACTAACACAGCTACTGCAGATGGGGTGGTAAGAGAGCAGAACAATTTAAAAGACCCCGTGAAGTCTGTTCAAAATACTACTAACACAGCTACTGGTGATGACTCAGCCCCTGCAACACAGGGTATTACTGGGATACTGACCTCAGCCACTATGATAACGGAAAATGCTGCTGATTTAGATCCCAACGTTAGTACCACCATTACCACCATTACCTCAACAGAAAATACTAGCAGCACTCCTACCCTTCATCGCGACCCTGCAACAAATCAGCCGTCAAACTGCATTAAAAACTCCACAGCAATTACTAATACTACTAGTATATCACTTGATAAAAGCTGTGTTGGGGAGGCTTGTGAAACGGAAGGAACTATGAATGATGTTAACGCTGAAATAAGTGGAACAGATGAGGAATACGTGGATGTCAATGAACAGGGGAGCAACACACCCTTATGTATGACTAAGGAAAAAAACAAAACGATATCCAAAAAGCCCAAAGGGAAAAGTAAGAATAAGGTGGCTAAAATGGCGGGCAAATCAAAGGCAAATACCCTAAAGGCTATCGCTGAAAATAGCCCTATCAGACAGTGGGTGCAGGCTAAAGGAGGCGTAAAAACCATGGCTTTACGTCTGTCTGGCAACAGTCCCAATGATGTAATTATTGTACCCACGGATAAAAAGAAAGGAGATACTCCATCCAGTCCTATTCTTACAGAAAAAACAAAGCAAGCTAACACTGTAGCTGGTACTGAAGCTAATACTAAGGATCTGTCACTGCCTGAGTCCTCTGTACTTACCTCGAAGCCTATTGAAGATAATATCACCTCATCTTCAGCTTCCGTGTTAATTGATAGCAATGATATCAGCAATAGCGTTAGCCTTAGTGATGATATGTGCGAAACACCTATGGCCACCACTCCTGAGGTTGCTAGGACCCTGTTAGGTGAACCTATTCTAGCTATGTGTATGGGCGACAACACTTTAACCTCAGCTACAGGGGCTACTGAATGGATACCGCAGGGCGAAGTGACTGCTTCTTTTCAGACAATCCTACACCTCTTAAATGAACAAAAACAAGAGGCTAAAATTCACTACCAACAGATGAGAGATGATAACAACAGAACTCAAACCTCTTTACAGGAGATGGCGTGTAAACTGGGAGCGATGTCACAGGACATTGAAGAACTGCAGCAGAGAGTGGCCACTACGGAAGAGAGATCAGAAAATTCTGAAGTAGAGCTGAATAGACATGATTCACAAATAGCTCAGATGCAGGCCAAACTTGAGGATTTGGAAAATAGGAATAGGAGGCAGAATCTCCGTGTTTTTGGTATTGCGGAAGGAGCAGAGGGGGCAGACCCGAGGGCATACATCACCCACCTGTTTCAGAAAGCTTTTCCTGACTTGTCTGATTGGGACTGGGATTCTCAGATCCAACGGGCACATCGCTTACCCCTATTCCAGAGAGATAAGAGCGGAAAATTTCCAAGACCTATTTTGATTTACATTGGCAATTTTCTGCTTCGACAGGCCATCTCTCTAAAAGCACGGCCTAATACTCCAGTCACTATTGAGTCAGTAACTTTTTTTGTGAGATCAGATTTAAGCAAACTATCATTAGAGAAAAGGTGGAAGCTTAAACAGTTTATAGATCCGATTAAAGAACTTGGTTTTCAAGCTTATTTGCAAGAGCCTGCTAAACTTAAAGTGATTAAAAATGGTCGCTCATACTTTTTCTTTGACACAGCTGAGGTTGAAAAAGCAATTACCTCCTGGAAGACTGGGAAATGATGGTTTGATTGAACATAAGAATATCTAGAAGTAAATAATGGTGTAAAATCTTCTCCTCCCTTTTTATTTTTCTCATTATATATACTAATGTAAGGCAGGAATTTAAATGCTTATACGACATTGAAAGAATCTAAGGAGAGGTATTGAGAATACATGTTGGGCTGCATGGCACTGTTTTGCACAGATTAATTATACCTGGACCCGATTAGCGTTTTTTCCACCCACTTACTGCCAAGTGAACGGCAGTCAACAAGAAGGGGGGATCCACAGGTAAACACGGGGTGGGGGGAGGCAATATCAGAGTGTGGGGTGGGGTAAGGGTAACTTTGGTTGGGGGTAAAAACTGCATCAAAGGTCACAAAAATGAAAAAAAAAGAAAAACTAAAATGCTTCACAAGACATTGAGCGTGATTACTTTTTTTGGTTACATAGGTTACATAGGAAAGGAAATATATAATTTAGGATGCATTTAATAAAGTGTTTAACGTGGAATGTTTCAGGGTTAAATAATAAAATTAAGCGCCGGCTTGTCTATGAGGAACTTAGGATGTATAGTCCACAAATAATAGTCCTAACTGAGACACATATCGCCTATAAAGATAGAAATCTTCTTAAACAATTAGGGTTTGATCTAATAGTAAGCACGGAATTCAATGCTTCTATTAGGGGAGTAGCGATTTTAAAGCATAGAGGGCTGAAATGTGAAGTAGTTAAGACTTTAACTGATAAAGCGGGGAGATGGGCGATAGCGCAGTTAAATTTAGAAAATTTTAAACTTACAATATGTGGAGTTTACGCGTCTAATCAGGACGAACCTTTAGTCTTTGACCAAATTAACATGGAATTACTGGGATGGAGGGGTGAGATAATTGTGCTAGGGGATTTTAACTGTATAATGAATTATAAATTGGATAGTACAAGAAAAAATGCTTTTCAAAGGATGAGGAAAACTAGGGCGGCAATTTTGGAGTTGGCAGCAATTCATCTTTTGAAAGATGTATGGAGATCTTTATACCAGGATACAGGTGGATATACTTTTTATTCAGCGGCTCATAAGATGTGTTCGCGCATCGACATGATCTGGGCATCAGATTTGATTTTTGAGAAATGTAAATGTTCAATGGACATATATCCTAGGGTGACATCTGATCACAATCCGATCTCCATAACATTTACATTTATAACTGAGGAAAATTCTATTCGTTCATTCTCCTTCCCACGATACTTATTTTCTGACACCATGTTTATAAATCAACTTAGGGAGCATATAAAAGAATTTATTGACATTAACAGACATTCAAGCTTACCATGGATAGTCTGGGATGCATGTAAAGCTAGTGTACGGGGATTCACCCAACAATACATATGGCGGCAGAACAAAGAACTTCGGACCATTAATCAGCATAGGTTAAATGAAATAAGGGATATCGAACTCCAGATATCTGAGGCCATCTGTAACAACGCCTCAAACCTAGAAGTTCTGAACCTCAAACTAATCGAGCTTAAAGCAGCAATTAAAAACCTTCTGAGAGATAAAAGTATTAATAAACTTAGAAAATATCATATCGAACAGTATGAAAGTGGAGATAAAAGTGGGAAATTACTTGCTTACAAAGTTGCGGAAGATCGCTCCATTAATATGGTTAAAGAAATTAAAGGGGACAATAATCAATTATTTTCTGATCCAAAATCAATCCTACAACAGTTTGCTTCATTTTATCAAACTCTCTATACGCCGGAGGATGTTATTTTAGACGACTGTATTAAGAATTACATTGGTGTTAATAAAGTCATGAACTTAGATTTAGACCAATCGGCTCAATTAGAGGCCGAGATCACGCCCTTAGAAGTGAGAGATGCAATTAAATCTTTGGCAACGGGTAAAGCGGTCGGGGAAGATCTTATCCCCTTGGAAATGTACAAATATTGTACTGACGAACTTTTACCACTATTGGTTGACGTGATCAGCGCTATTGGTAATGGGCAACAAGCACCTAGATCATGGAATATGACCCAAATTATCTTCTTTTTAAAAAAAGGAAAAGCACCACAAGAGAGGGGATCTTATAGGCCTATATCCCTTATTAATAGCGATGCTAAAATCTTCGCCAAAATATTGGCTACTAAATTAGCTCCATTTATGTCCCAAATCGTCTCTCCCCAACAACATGGATTTATTCCTAAACGCGACACCACAGCACACATTAATATGGCTATATCAGCTTTTGATGCGGCACGGATTAAACACACCCCACTCGGTATGATTTTACTGGACGCTGAAAAAGCATTTGACCGGGTGGGGTGGGGTTTTTTGTGGGCCATACTACAAGCTTTTGGGATTAAAGGAAAATACTTACGATGGATACAATCTTTATATGATAACTCTATGGGTAAGGTTTCATATATGGGGAAATGCTCCTCTCTGTTCTCCATTAAAAGAGGGACAAGGCAAGGGTGTCCTTTGTCACCATTACTTTTTGCTCTTGCAATAGAACCCTTTTTAATTGCGCTACAACAACAAACTTCAATTTGCCCTTTTTTTAATGGATTAGAGAAATTAGATATCGCTGTATATGCTGACGATATAGCTGTCTTCACTCCAGATGTTGCAAAGACTATGAATGGTATATTAAAAGAAGCTGACATCTATGGCTCGGTCTCTGGCTACAAACTAAACATTACCAAAACTCAAGTTGTTCTGAACTATCAAGCTAATCCCCCAGTCCCTGGAATTAGCAATATAGCCACCTACTTAGGTGTCAAAATTTGTGCAGATATTGACTCCATAATAGGATTGAATTATGAACCCTTATTAAAAGAAACAGCTATACAACTCAAGAAATGGCATAAACTTCCCATCAACATCATTGGTCGAATAAATTTAATAAAAATGAAAATCTTGCCTAAATTCCTATATCTATTTCGCACTATCCCTCTGCGGGTCAGTAATTCCTTCTTTGCTAGATTAGAAGGTATGATTGGCAGCTTTGTATGGGGGTACAAAAAAGCCCGGCGTGCTTTATCATTACTTAAACTTCCCTTTTGTCAAGGAGGATTGCTATTTCCGGACTTTAAATTATACTATTGGTCATCATTTTTGTCTCGGATCCGCAGCTTAGCTGTTTTGGATAACTGTACATACTTTCACAAGTTTTTATTAGGACTAGATGCCAACATGTTTGTGTATAGGATGAACGACCCCAATTACTTTAAAAGGGTAAAATTTAAGACCATAAAGGATACTATGAGCATTTGGCGATCTATTATGGCTAAATGCAATACCTCTCTTTTTCATAGTCAAACACCTGTTTGGGGCAACCCCGGCTTTCCTATTATTTTTCATGATACAGCTTGTCAAGTGTTTTTAAGCTCTGGTATTAGACTTCTGGGGGACTTATTTGACAATCATGGTTTTATGGCTTTTGATAAAATGAAACTCTGCTTCAACTTACCAGAGATAGCTAGGTTTAAGTATTATCAGATCAGAGATTACCTTGTGAATAAAATAGAACTTACTATAATCCTAGAATCTGAGATATGGGACTGCATTTATAAGGATGTTGATAGATCCATCATAAGCGTGGGTTATAAACTCTTTTCTGATCTCAAGACTAGTGATGTTACCATTCTAACAGAGAAATGGAATAGGAAACTAGCCATTAACATCTCCTCAGACTTGATTGCTAAAACACTTACAAGCCTAAATACAACAGTGATATCTTCCAGCTTAAAACTACAGTTGTTTAAAACAATATGTCAACTATATTACACGCCTGATAGAATACTTAAATGGTCGACGAATAATACTTATTCAGATAAAACGAAGTGCCCTAAATGTGATTTGAGTGGGGCTGACATCGTTCACATGTTTTTTAATTGCCCTTGCCTCAAGGAATATTGGGAAGGGATAACTAAGGTTATTACCGAGAGGCTGGAGCAACCTTTCTTATTCTCAGATATAGATGTTTGTGTAGGCATTAATGGGGGGGAAAGGTTTAAAGACTTGTTGAATGTTTTAATTACTTGTGGAAGGTTAATTGTTGCTAGAGCTTGGATTGAAAAAAACCCACCAACAGTTCTAGAATGGTGGAGGTTAGTAAATGAAATCTATAGTATGGAATCGGCTGTTGCAGATGCAAGAGGAGGGCAGGCCAGGCGAAAAATTGATAGAATATGGGGCCTATTTATGTCGTAATAAGTTCCTTTCAAAACATAAAATTGCCGATTTTCAATTGTAAACCCTGCATTGTACTAGTATTACTACTGTTATTTCTTGCGCTAATTTAAGGGTAATTATGGAACATTGCCATCTTTTAATTTCTGCTTTTCTTTCTTTTTGTTTTTGTTTAAGTCATGGAAAAATGAATTGTTTATTATTGTATATGTGATCCTTTGATGCAAATAAAAAACACTTTAAAAAAAAAAAAAAAAAAAGAAAGGAAATTGCACATATTGTTACATAATTTGGGTAAGCATGCTAGAGAAATGTATGATAATCTACCTGAAATTGAGTTAGAAAATAGTGGTGGAGGAGGAGAAGGTGATGCTCCACCAGATGTTTACCGTGTTGCCTTGAAAAAATTAGAAGTTCAGTTTGGAGAAAAAAATTAACGTGGTATTGGAGCGACACAAATTTTTTTCAAGGAATCAAGGGAAACAAGAAAGGGTGGTGAATTACATAGCAGTCCTTAGAGGGTTGTCTTCCACCTGTGATTTTGGAAACCTCACAGATTCGCTTATCAGAGACCAATTGGTAAGGTGCACTTCTGATAGGAAAATACAAGAAAAATTACTTGCTGATGCCCCTGATTTGAAGCAAGCTATAGATATAGCTAAAAGCATTGAACACACGGCGTTCTGTATGAATGAAATGAAAGAGGCGGTGGAGGTGAAGCAAGTGTGTGAGGATGAAGTCCTGAAAGTGTCCAATAAGTATGACAAGGGCAAATATGTGCATAAAGGTAGTACTATTCTAAAGGATGAGTCCCAAAAGATGAAATGTTTCCGTTGTGGTAATCCTAATCACCTTGCGAATAGTGTAAAATGTCCAGCAAGGGGTGCCATGTGCAGGAAATGCAACAAGAGGGGACATTTCACCAAAGTGTGTCATGATATAAAGAAGGAAATGACCCATATGATTTGGGATGATGTGGAGCCAAAGGAGGACATTGTATTCATGGTTAATGAATTACTTGAAAATACAGGATGTAGCTATCCAGAATGTGAGATTATGCTTGATGGTGTGGCTTATAATGTATATGCGGATTCGTGTTCACCTTACACTCTTATAAATGAAACCACGTTTAAGACCAGGTCAGTTGACAAAGTTTATGAAGTGTTGCCTCCAGACATCAACCCAGGAGGCTACAATCATGACACTATACCTGTTGTGGGAATGATCATTATGCACATCAGGTTTAAAGAAAGAGCAACTGTGGGTAAAGTGTATCTAACTAAGAAAGGTTCGTGCTTACTGGGATGGAGGCATCAAAAGGACCTAGGTATAAGATTAGACCCCAATGCCTCAGAACCTGTCTATTTGATTGATCAACCCAATATTGGTAATGAGGTGTGTGAGGAGTTCCCTGAGGTATTTTCTAGTGAGTTAGGATTGTTAAAAGGATTCCTTCATAAAATAAAACTTAAAAAGCATTGCAAGCCCACAGTACACAGAGCTAGATCAGTGCCATTGGTGGTGAGAGATTCCCTGCAAAAAGAGTTGGAAAAATTGGAGTCCATGGGGGTTATTGAAAAAATTGAAAGTTCAGAGTGGTTAGCCCCCATTGTGGTCGCTTCTAAAGGGGGTGGCAAAGGGATTCGTTTGTGTGTGAATCTTAGGGATCTTAATGCCAATATCTGGGTAGAGAGGCATCCTCTCCCTAGAATAAACGAGATGCTCAGTGTGATAAAGGGGGCTAAATTTTTCAGTGTGTTTGATCTCTCGGCGGCATACCACCAGGTTGCCCTTCATCCGGAGTCGAAAAACCTCACTTCTTTCATTACGCCATTCGGAGCATACCAGTATAATCGTATGCCCTTCGGGTTGGCGTCCGCGGCGGCGGTTTTCCAAAGCATAATGCAACACATCCTGGAAGACCTCAGTAAGGTTCTGTGCTTTCAGGACGATATATTGATTTATGGAGACTCAGAGTGCGAACACAACTCTAATCTAAGAGTAGTCTTATGTAAATTGAGTAAGGCTGGTTTTACTACACAAAAGGACAAATGTAAGATTGGAGTCAAATCTGTGACCTACCTTGGGCATACCATATCTGGCGAAGGGATAAAACCAAAAACCAGTTTGATAGACGCTGTATCCCTGGCACCCCCTCCGTCAACGAAAGAGGAGGTTAGATCCTTCCTAGATTTAGTCGAGTACATGAGCAAGTTTGTGGAAAATTTTTCTAGTCACACAAGCAACATGAGGGAACTTTTAAAAAAAGGTAGCACTTTTAGATGGAGTGAGGAGTGCGATAAGGAATTCAAGTATATTAAGTCAGACATCGCAAGAGCACCCACATTGGGGATGTTTGATCCAAATGAAAAAAACACTCTGACTACAGATGCTAGCAGCAAGGGCCTAGGGGCATCCCTCACCCAAACTAATGGTGGATGCGAGAGGGTCATTGCATTCGCGTCCAGGACACTGAAGGACCCTGAGTCCAATTACTCCACCATTGAGCGGGAAGCCTTAGCGTGTTATTGGGCTATAATCCACTTTAAATTCTTCCTGTGGGGTATCCCCTTCACTCTAAGGTCTGACCATAAACCGTTGATTCCTCTATTTTCCACCAAGAACTTGGAGAGGGCCACTCCACGTATCGCCAAATGGGTACTGGCATTACGAGGGTACAATTTCTCGATGTATTATGTGGCTGGAGAGAAAAATACCATTGCAGACTGTATGTCTAGGTTGCCCATAAAAGGAGAAGACAGTGTAAGTGAACCACCAGATGAGGCTATACTTGCGGTGGAACTTCCAGCCATCAGTAAAGAGGAATGGGAGAGTGGTTCTCAAGGTGACCCAGAGTTAAAGGAACTGATGAAGTTGGTTGAGAATGGGTGGCCTGAGCACAATAGAGAGTTAGCTGAGAACCTCAAGCCTTATTGGTCTGTGAAGGATGAAATCTCCAGCATGAATGGTCAGCTTTGGAGAGGAAACAAGGTCATTCCCCCGGCTGGCATGAGAAACAGGATCATCGTGTTAGCACACGAGGGTCACCCAGGAAGGAGTATGACAAAGAGTAAAGTGAGACAACACTATTGGTTCCCAGGCATGGATGGGTTGGTGGAGAGCATGGTAAAAGATTGTGAAGCGTGTGGCAGAAGTGACAAATCCAAAGTTGTACACAAAGCCCCCCTCATTCCAATAGATGTTCCTAGTAAACCATGGGACAAGCTGGGAATTGACATAATAGGGCCCATGAATTTCCTCAGTGCCAACCAGAGATTCATGTTTGTAATTATAGATTACCATTCTCATTGGATCAGCACCAAGTTTGTCCACTCTATAACTACTCAGGATATGATAGAATTCCTGAAGGAAGTATTCGCTACAGAAGGTATCCCTAGTACCTTAGTGACAGACAATGGGGTCCAATTTACGTCAGAAGTCATGAAAAGGTTCTTGTCAGAATTAGCCATCTCACACATAAGAACACCTCTTTACTGTCCCAAAGCTAACGGTATGGTGGAGAGGGCAAACAGGATGGTGAAGAATTCTATTCAAATGGCAGTTACTATGTGTGAACCAGTAGAGGAGGCCGTTAGAAAAACACTATGGTCATATCATTCTGCCCCCAATGCTGTGACAGGGGTATCCCCATTTGTTTCCCTCAAAGGGAGAAACCCAGGGTCTAAGCTTAACCCCAACTGGTTGAATGGGAGCAGTCCTGTGTGGGTGGACAGGCGGTCTGTGAAGGACAAGGTGGAGCTACATCAGAAGGAGTATAAAACCAAATACGACCAGAAATGGGGAACATCTTCCAGGAAGTTCTATGTTGGTCAATGGGTGGTGGTCAAAAGACCTGCTGTGGGTCGAGCTAAAGTGTCCTCCTTCTCAAAACCTGCAAGGATACAGAGAGTGAACAATAACTCGCTGGTGCTGGAGGATGGAAGTACATGGAGCATAGACAATGTGAGTGCATGCCCAGATGTGTGTGTACCAACGGCCGTTGGTGAGCAAACCCTAGATGATAATTCATCGGACACGCAGGAAACCAGAGTGACCAGGATGCGTCAGCCACCTAGTTGGCAAAAAGACTATGTAACCTAAATTGTTTAAATCTTTCCTCCTAGAGGACCCATCACTTGAGTTGTTTTCCGTACAAGGGGAGATGTGTTGTAATCTCATCTAGTTCATGTATGTTTAGAGTATAGTTGTTATCCTTCCTATTGACATATGCAAATGGTATGTTCCTACCCCCCTCCTCCCTTGAACCCGCATTGTCTGTCCCATGGAATGTTGGCAGGGCGTTTGACATAGAACGTTCAAGGAGGTGAGCGGAGTGCGAGAGACCAGACGTGAATAAACCCAGCTCTTCTGAAGTATCTTGTGGCTGTGATTTATTCTAACAATTATTATCCAAGATGTATTGAAAGTTCTTCTTCAGAATTAAGACCGAAGGGAATGATGGTATGCAGGTCAATGATATACCTCGATTCTAGTCTGCGTAGTCTTTGCAGTCTATCTCCACCTCGTTCACTCACTGGGACGTGGTCAATACAAAAGAATTTCAACAATGTACGGTCACTATTATGGACTTCTGAAAAGTGTCTCGCCACCAGATAGGTGGGGTCCTTGTTTTCAATGGCCCTGGCATGCTCTAGAATTCTCTTATTGGCGGGATATTTAGTGCTGCCAAATAAGTTTTCATGCAAGGACATACTAAACAGTAAACGCAGAAAGGTGTAGTACAAGTTAAGAAATAAATTATCTTCTTAATAACTCCTCTGCCTGGAAACTGGAATGTTTGAACCTTAGTGCTGTTCTTGCATGCCTTGCATTCAGAGCATGGGAAGAATCCTGTCATGGCATGTAGTCTGGAGACAAAGGGAACTGGTTGATAATGGCTCTTGACTAGATGATCTTTCAATGATCTACTAAAGGTTATCTGTGGTTGTTCTGGTAGCTCTTTACCAATTACTAGGCCTGCCTTAAGTATATGCCAGTTCCTGTAAAGTATCTTTCTTAGTCCCTCCGCTTCCCCAGAAAAAGTGCGATACAGGCCACTTATTTCTGTAAAACAATGAATTACATGCCATTTCATTGTGTCTCAGCACCAATGTACAACATTCCAATATGTCCGCTATTCTTGCAATGTTAGTCCTATGTTGATTGTGATCATTATGGCTTTGAACACTATTTATGCTGTGCAATACTGGCTGTTCGTTTCACGTGAACAAGCCTCAAATGAGGTGAAATGCATTGTGGATTAAACAATAGACACCTTGATGGTTTTGTGTCTGTTTCTTTCCTGAGAGCACGCACCTTTTGTAGATTGTTGCAGTCGGTTTGCGGTTTGTGTGAATTCCAGGAGCAGCAGTAGCAGGAAAAGCGGTCAGGGACAGAGTAATTAACCCCTTTGCGAGTCACTTTGGCTACCTTTCGCGTTTCCCGCTTCGCGGGAAATGCTCGCCTTCACCAACATCAGGGCAGAGACTGTGGGGAAAGTACAGCGCCCACAAGGCAGTGGGGCTCCCAGACACACCCAGCACACCGTGGACCAGGTGTATTTAATCACCACGGGACCCGCACACCTCGGGACGCGCGCGGGCGAGCGCCGGGCGAAGCCCGGGCCAAGGACGGGCCCGTTTAAGCCCATTCAAGACCGGACAAGGACGGGTCGGGCCACCCCCCTTTTAGCTGATGTGTGGCTTTGACTTGTGAGTACATTGTATCTTTCTTTATTGTCACAGACTTGCCGGGTTTATATTCATGCCCCCCTAAGGAGGCCAAGGGGAAAGCGGACGTTGTTAACCTCACTGGAACCTTGGACCAACTTATAACAAGAATGAACTGTGTTATCGATGAGGGGATCACGATTATGGAGCAACGTGTATCCCAGGACCTCGCCATTGCATGAAGGTCTTCAATGGGAAATATTGCTAATGCACGGACTCCTGTCTATCAAGGTGTTAATAGTGGTATTGGTGTATCACCAATTATAGAACTCCCCATTTTACAGTTACCATCTTATGATACATTGCATGTTTCCTCTGGAGAACAGTCCACGGTTTCTGAATCGTTATTGCTTTCTCCCCACAAGTTGCCCACCGTGCCCAATGTAGTTGAGGTACACAATACTAGACAATTGCGTGAGAGAAACCGATGGGCAATTCCCAAGTATAAGCAAGGGCTGCCAACTAACGATGGGGGAAAGAAAAAGAAAGCCCCAAAAAATATTAGAGTAATTTCAGCTACACTGGAGCAGCCCGTTGCGGGTGACTCAGCAAGCCTAGTGGAGGGAGCTTACCTGGACTGCTGGGGGTTTCGTTGGCTGCCGAGTCCACCGCCAAGAGTCACGCTGAACGGACTGGGAGCACAGAAGCGCCGACTGCCATACCACCGCCATTAGCGCCGCCGCTTCGGGACTGCGAATCCCGGCAGCCTCTGCGGCGGCGCGGTTTCATTGACGCCTGTGGAGCGCCAGGAGGCGCATAAAGACGCTCGAGCCCCGGAGAGCGGGGGGAGCTTACCTGGACTGCTGGGGGTTTCGTTGGCTGCCAAGTCCACCACCAAGAGTCACGCTGAATAGACTGGGAGCGCAGAAGTGCCGACTGCCATACTACCGCCATTAGCGCGGTTTCACTGACGCCTGTGGAGCGCCAGGAGGCGCATAAAGACGCTCGAGCCCCCGCGTCGCGGGACGCCGGGTGAAGCCCTGGCCAAGGGCTGGGCCCGCCCTTGGCCAGAAGAGGCTGGGCTGGGCCACCCCCCTTGGCAGTCCCCTTTTTCATCATTCCTGGGACCTACACCAGGTCAGTGATAAAGTATATTTTATCGATTTAATAACAGTTTAGAATCATGGGGAAAAGGACACCGGCAGTACCCAGGCCAAAAGACATGCATAAATTGGCCCATCCAACAACTACTACCACCCCGCGGCCAATATTGACCGCCATTGACAAAATGCTCCAGAAGACAATTGATGTTGTTGCCACTGCAATCCAGAACACTGAAAGGCGTTTTTCACTCCCATCAAGCCTGCCCCCTCTACTTTTGAATCAAGATAGCTGAGTGGACTCCTTACTTGTTGCTTCCTATGCATGACTTCCAGGCACAGACTCTAATGAGAACTGCATAATTGTGGACACGGCCCCATTGGCACAATTTACCCCAGGTAGTAGGTTATCATCAACACCCACCTTGCTCAGGCCTGACATGAATATCATATATATGTAAAGAAGGTGGTCCTAGATACAAGTTTTAAACACGACTAGTGATGTGAATATTACTACTTCACAATCAGCAAAAGATCAGACTAAATCTGAACATACAAACACATGGAGATGTATTATTGGCTTAATTCAGCTCAAAAATGCAAAAAATGCAGGAAACCCAACACAACAGTAATACAACAAATGCTACTGCAGTTTATTTACAAATTCATAAAATTCAGCAAAAGAGAAAGGAAAAAGAGTTGGTGCTCAAGTGAAGGAAGGTGTAAATATAGATTTTGAAGTGATTTAGTGCAACAGAAAGATTATTTGTACATTGCACATGTAAAGCCTACCCATTTACAATCTATATACAATATTATACAGGGGGACAGGGAAGGGCAGGTGTAGGCTTTAAAGAAATAACGGGGGGGATCGTCGACGTTTCGACCCTGGCGCAATAAGGGGAAGTCACGACCTCTGCTGCGGGTCTTCTTCAGGACGGTTGTGGGGACAGGGGGCGGGGAAGCACCTGTAATGGTAAGTATAAATATTTTACAATTTTTAATGTGGGGTTCCAATCTAAAAAAAATTTAAATAGGAAGTGTTGGGTACATTACCAAATAAAATTGGAAAGGTGTCACAATTCCAGATCAGTTGGGTGATGCACCTATCAAAAATAAAGACAGACCGGAAAACTGTTAGCCCATCTCCAAAGGCACAGTCCTCCCAAGTTTGTCAAGGAAGAGGTGTTCAGCAAGATTGAGACTCACCTCTAGCTGAGAATTTCTACTCAGAATTAGGGTTCAGTCAAGAGACAGTTTGTACTCAATGGGCAGTCGAATTCAATCGTGCTGCGTAAGGAAAAAAAGGGGGAACCAATCAGTCCCATAGTATAGTTGAACGCCCAGCACGTAAGTCCCATATATGAGAAAACACTCACCCTAGTCCGATATCATGATGGACATTGTACCGGTGATCGAGGGCGAGAGGGAAGTTAAGTTCAAGTAAATCTGTGTGGGAAAAAAACCAGGTATAAAACCTATGTTATAATTTCCTCAAGTACACAGGCAAGAATGCTAGCCAATCAAAAATTGCCCATACAATCAATCGTTAAAAACGGTGGACCAACCCCTTGTAACAATGTTATGGCCGCATCTTGATTTAGTCCTTTGTTTATACTCATTCGCATCCTTGAATGCGTTAGTCGCTTGCCGATTTCGACTAAGCCCGAGTCCCTCGTTCGTTTCCATACGCCTACTTAGCTGTAATTGGTGGTGTTCGACCACGTGGTTCTAGCCGGTCGCGTGAGACGGAAGCTGCCTGAACACTCCGAGCTGCCTAACGAACTGCTGTCTGGCCGCCTCCCGTCCCTGTATATTTGGGGCTAACGCCTAAAACCTAAGGTAATAATCACCACTTCGGCACGCATTGCGTTTTTGAGATAACGCCTTTAAATTCAAGTTAAATCACAATAGCGGTCCGCATTGCGGTGTGGTTAACTCTCTTGGGCCACCTTTACTTTTAGACTTCAATCTGGATGACCGTAGCGGCTACCGTTTCGGTTTGGTTAACTTACTTAGGCCACACTTAATATTAGACTCTGAGATAGATGAGTGTAGCTATACAGGTCATCCTGCACTGGCGGTAATTATGAATGGTGGACTCTGACCTGGGTATTTGTTATGATACAGGTCATTCTATATAATACACTTTATGCTGATCCACCGTTTTTAACGATTGATTGTATGGGCAATTTTTGATTGGCTAGCATTCTTGCCTGTGTACTTGAGGAAATTATAACATAGGTTTTATACCTGGTTTTTTTCCCACACAGATTTACTTGAACTTAACTTCCCTCTCGCCCTCGATCACCGGTACAATGTCCATCATGATATCGGACTAGGGTGAGTGTTTTCTCATATATGGGACTTACGTGCTGGGCGTTCAACTATACTATGGGACTGATTGGTTCCCCCTTTTTTTCCTTACGCAGCACGATTGAATTCGACTGCCCATTGAGTACAAACTGTCTCTTGACTGAACCCTAATTCTGAGCAGAAATTCTCAGCTAGAGGTGAGTCTCAATCTTGCTGAACACCTCTTCCTTGACAAACTTGGGAGGACTGTGCCTTTGGAGATGGGCTAACAGTTTTCCGGTCTGTCTTTATTTTTGATAGGTGCATCACCCAACTGATCTGGAATTGTGACACCTTTCCAATTTTATTTGGTAATGTACCCAACACTTCCTTTTTAAAATTTTTTTAGATTGGAACCCCACATTAACCACTTGGCTGCTAAGGCATTATTTGAAGGCTGGTTTGTTTTCCATTGAAATCAATGGAAAGTCCATGACGAGTTACCCTTGTCATTAGCGGCGAAGAGGATAAAAATTGTAAAATATTTATACTTACCATTACAGGTGCTTCCCCGCCCCCTGTCCCCACAACCGTCCTGAAGAAGACCCGCAGCAGAGGTCGTGACTTCCCCTTATTGCACCAGGGTCGAAACGTCGACGATCCCCCCCGTTATTTCTTTAAAGCCTACACCTGCCCTTCCCTGTCCCCCTGTATAATATTGTATATAGATTGTAAATGGGTAGGCTTTACATGTGCAATGTACAAATAATCTTTCTGTTGCACTAAATCACTTCAAAATCTATATTTACACCTTCCTTCACTTGAGCACCAACTCTTTTTCCTTTCTCTTTTGCTGAATTTTATGAATTTGTAAATAAACTGCAGTAGCATTTGTTGTATTACTGTTGTGTTGGGTTTCCTGCATTTTTTGCATTTTTGAGCTGAATTAAGCCAATAATACATCTCCATGTGTTTGTATGTTCAGATTTAGTCTGATCTTTTGCTGATTGTGAAGTAGTAATATTCACATCACTAGTCGTGTTTAAAACTTGTATCTAGGACCACCTTCTTTACATATATACAGTTACCCAGGTCCTATTGATTTCTTGGGTCTACCCCATTGTTTTCAATGACATGAATATCAGTCAAGATTCCTGCGCTTTACTGGTAAATGATCACCCACATTTAGATGGTAACGATTCATATGTGAATCCTGATATATCAAACAATGAGGGAGACAAAAGCGATAGCATCCCTGCGCGAACCCGGGGCCAAAAAGCTAAAAGAAAATTGAAGCACCTAGACACTGAGTCATCACCAAAAACACATAGGGGAGGGGGCAAGCGAAATCGGAGGGTTCTTGCCCCCGCTGAGCGGAAAAGGGACAAGGGAGAAGATGAAGTTATGGCAACCAAAACTCCTCCCGTAGAAGCTAGCGCAGCATCGGGAAATGAAATATTCTGGGGGAGGATGGAGACACTATTGTTCACCCTCTTAGGCCCAAGTAATCAACAAATCCTAAATTTGGATAAGAGGCTGAGAGTGTTGGATGATCATGTATCAAAATTGGGCATAGGGCAGACTCTAATAAACAAACCTAATGCTGGGTCACTAGGGGGCACAAAGGCTAAAAACAGTGGTGCTAATACTAATATAAAAACAGTTGGCCATAATAAACCAACTCCAACTACGCCCGCACCTAGCACAAGTAAAATCCAACCCCTAGTTAAGCATGCTCCCAATTTAAATACGACTAAGGTAGCCAGTGTGGCAAGTACGGACCCTAACGCTGATCAAAGCAAAAGGGCCCTAACCCATCAACCTAAGAATGATCCCCAAAACCGCCCTACAGTTCAATCTGAACTCAATATGGCAACCAACACGAGTAAGTTCCCCACCCGCATCAATTTGCCACCTGAATGCGGGGCATATGGGCTGATTTTGGTCAATGTGCCTAAATTAAAAAATGACCAAGAGGAAAATCACATAACTCTCAAAAATAGGATTCTCCACTGGTTATCCACAAATTGTAATTTCCCAATGGTAGGAGCTAGGGAGATCATTCATACACATATAGTTGGGTGGGTGGGCCCACTGAGAAAAAAGTTTGAGGGATACTGTGTAGTCATAAACTTCAGGTCCCCTCAATGGGCTCAAAAAACCCTTGCTAACGCGCCATTACCCTCACCATGGGAATTTAATACGACCTTGCTTCCCCTGGGTTACTTTTATAGACACCTAGCCCCAACTCCTAATCCCATGACTAACCCAGCTGCGCGACATCAGGAGCAAAATCTTGGAATCAGGGACTTATATCCATCTCACCAACTGAACCAAGATTTTGACCTCATGAACGGCCCAGCCCAGCTCTATCAGGCTAAATTCATGGGACACCCTACGCCATACCCACACTTCCCCATTATGCCTCCGCATAACTATAGTGAGAGGCCACATTTCACCTCTAATTCAAACTTAAACTTTGGTCATAATGAGTTGAGGCCTCTATATAATATCCCAACCTACAATCGGTTTGAATATGCCTTCTCAAATCTAGAAGATCAGGACTGACTGGGGATAAAGGGAAGTAGTGGTGAATGCCAAGGTGAAAGTGTTGATAACGAGGAACCTACCCTCAATATCAATTATTTCATCTCAGGAAACATTAGCACGCCATATTATCACACCTGCAATTACACAAGAGGTTGTATTTCCTACACCAATTAACCATATGCAGAGCACAGTTAAGAATGTCAGAAGTAAACCAATTAGACATAGTAATCACTGTGACCTATCCATTCTTAGCTGGAATGTGGCAGGGTTAGAGTCAAGACTGTCAAACCCAGAATTGGCTCAGCTACTGGATGGTATAGACATTATTATGTTCCAGGAGACATGGGCTGTAGAGAATCTACATATTGAGGGCTACCATTGCTTCAGCATGACAGCACCCAAGCCTGAACCAGGACGTGCAGTGGGAGGCTTGTTTATTGGCATAAAGACACTGGCCGGTGGCATAATCACAGACCTCTCAAGAGGAAACCCGAATATACAGATTTTAGAGTTCAAGCGAAAGACCCGGATTTATTTAATCAATTTTTACAATAATGACTTTTGTTGTGTACCTAACAAAACCTTTGAAGCACTCTCTAAGACTTTACGGTACCTTGAAACCAGTTCTGAAACCGGGGAGGAAACAGGGATTCTAATTGGGGGGGGGGTTTAATGCAAAAATTCCTAAGAATTGCAGAACTGAGGATAGAAATCACCCAGATCAAACTGAACAAAGGGGTATTGAATTAGCTAATATATTAACTGAGTATACTCTCAGTAACACTATGGACACAAGCCACACTCCCAGTGTACCTCATGCCCCTACGTTCAGAGGGCGGGATTGTTCCTCCACAATTGATTTCATTTTTATGTCTCCCCATTTATTAGACTGTGTGATAAAATCTACAGTGGTAGAAACCTCGTTTGGTGATCACAACCCCCTCACTGTGACCTTAAAATTAGGCCCTAACAAGGTATACGCCAACTTAAATGGGGCAAGAGATATCACACCCACAGGTGACGGCTTGCGCCTGAAATGGAGGGGAGTCGACAGTGGGGCAATACTAGAAAGTGTAAATAGGGAACATCCTAAGCTAATTATCTCTTGCCTAACTACGGATGGGAACTACCATATGATAATCAATGATTTTGGTAAATTGTGTTCAGCAATAAAAACGTCCCTGTCAGTTTCATTACCAAAAGAGCGGAAAGAACCCAGGTGGTTTGACTCTGCTAGCTCACTAACAAATAGGGAATTGCGCAGGGCATTAACCACCAAACCTAGGTGCTTAGTAGAGGTTCAGGCAGCCAGGAAATTGTATAAATTTAAGATAGCTGAAAGGAAGGCTGCATTACTAACAGAACAATGGGAGTCGCTGGTTGGGAGCGCTAACTTGAAAAACAGCGGCCCTTTTTGGTCAGCTGTCAGAAAAATGAGCGAAATGGGCAAACAACTAACCCCAATCAGTTGCAACATAACCAGCAACTTTTGGGAGGCCCATTTCTCCAAAATATACGCTGCCCCACCTGCAGAATCATCTAGCTTTCCCTGTGGTCAGCCCCATGGCTTAGAAATAGATCTCTATGAGGTGGAGATAGCCATCAAAGAGAGTCTCGGAAACAAGGCTCCAGGCCCTGATGGCCTGCCCATAGATATAATTAAGCACAGTCCTGACCTATGGGCTCCAATCCTCCTCAATGTTTTTAACAGCCTCCCCACAGTTCCCATGCCCACTACTTGGGCTACCAGTACCATAGTCCCAATTTTTTAAAAAGGCGAGAGATCGGACCCAGTGAATTATCGTCAGATCTCTCTTTTGAATAATACCTTAAAAATTTGGGGGCGAATAATCTATAATAGGGTGGTAGAGTTGACAGAAGACACTGGTCTATTGGACCCGTGCCAGATGGGATTCAGAAGCAGGGTAGGGACGGTCGAGCAATGCTTGAATCTGAAACTGATCATTGACAAGTACAGCATTGCCCGATCGTCCCCTATCTACCTTGCGTTCATGGATCTTTCATCCACTTTCGATCTAGTGAATAGATCCAAACTGTGGACAATTCTTTTGAATTACGGACTGGACGAGGCTCTTGTTAATTTCCTGGCATACCTCCACACTGACCTCAAAGCACAAGTCAGGATTGGGGCGGGTGGTGAAGTATCTGGACCCATTAACATCGGCAGAGGGGTAAGACAGGGGTGCGTTTTGGCCCCCCTGCTGTTCATTGTCTACATTAATGGTCTGGCCAAAGCTCTAAAACAAGTGACTAGTGACGTACCAATTATCCAGGGGCAACCATTGCCAGTTTTATTATATGCAGACGATGTGGTCTTGATGGGGCGAACACCAAATGCCCTTCGCCTACTTTTAAAGGTTTTGTCCAACACATGGAGGGCTTAGACCTGCGCGTCAATTTAAAAAATCTTTTATTATGCCGTGTGGCCCTGGGAAACGCAAGCTCAATACTATACATATAGGGACAGATAAATTAGAATCCGTAACCACATTCCCGTATCTTGGTTTGGTTTTTCGCTGCGAACGGCTCATGGAGTGGGCATACGGCCCACGCCATGGTCAAGTTCTCGAAAGCCAACAATTCTATTTTGAGTTTGTCCCGACCAAAGAAAATAGGTGCCACCAGAGCTATTTTAAAAATTTTTAAGTTACAGTGCCTACCAGTAGCCACATACGGGCTGAGGTTTGGGGATTGAGAAAAAGCCCCAGTATCCAGCGAGAAGAAGGTCGATTCTGTAGGAAAATACTGGGTGCCCCAGTATCATCCTCCGAATCGATTTGCCATGAGGAACTTAACCTCCCCTACGTATGTGACTTTATTAGATCTAGACCAGCTCTTTTCTGGATTAGGATATGAAGGAATAATTCAGCCATCTTAACACAAAACATCATAAAAGACTGTCTTAAATGTGATCACGGCATGTCGATCCCCTGGCTCGGTGGAGTTCTAAAAACACTGAGCAACGTGAACAGGGAAGATCTCTTCTCCGATCCCAGTAAGATTGAACTTAAAGATAAAACTGAGGTCAAACAAGCACTGTATGCACTTTATAGTTCAGAACGAATGGAAAGGGAAACTCTCAAATCAACTGTTGTGACTTACCAGAGAAATTATTTAAGTAGGAGAAATCTCGCACAATACCTCACCCTACCCATGACTAACTGGGAGAGATCATTGCTGTTTCGGCTAAGGGCAGGCTCAATAAAATTTTTGTTGGGATTTCCCCTGGGCTATCAACACACATCAGATTATAGTCCATACCCGTGTAATGGTATTAGTAAACAGAATGATTTGCACTTTCTATTTTTCTGTAAATTTTATTTAAAATATATTAACTGGTTTTTAACTCCGTATTTTAGGAAACATAGACCCCTTACTTTAGGGGAGTCCTATTCAATGTTACTTTCCCTGGACACTGATTAATTAATTTACCGCACTAGCACTTTTCTGAGACTCATAACACGTGTACATAAAACGATGGAAAACCCCTGAAAATAGTCTTATGAGAAATGTATTAGATTTTAACAATTTATGAATTTTGTAAACTTGTTTTTTGCTGTGTAAATGTATGTTTTTATTGTGGTACTTTTATGAATTTTATGAAATTCGAATAAAGGTCTTTTGAACTTGAACTTGAGCCTAGTTCCATCCTTAGTTGATCCTACACCAACTAGGATGGTGCATCAGGCCGCAAGCGGGAGGTTAAGTCAAGGCGACAGGGTAGGGGTGATGGACCCGTGCTACCCGCTATATATGATACACTTAGACTTCTCCTACGTCCACTTGAGGATAGATTGAGTAAGATGGAACAGCACCTAGAAAAGAATCGAGCGTGACTTTAAAAGAATCTCTAACTCCTTTTTTTTTTTTTTTTTTTTGGAGAACCTTTATTATTACATCAAGCAATTACAAGTATGGGCCTACAACCACCCCGGCCGGCCGCTAGTCAGAGCAAAAGTACAGCAAAGCAATGTGAAAAGTTATAGCAATTCGAAAACCGGGGTCTTACAAATGTTCTGGACACGACTTGTATTGAGGCATACAGGTCTGAATGCAGGAGTATAAAGGTTCATTTTATAATATAGGAAAAACTAAAAGTAAGTGCCATACAGTCATACATGGTCCCACAATAGTGAGCATAAATCAGGATATCCGCAAATAGTACAAATACAAATGAAGCAGTGGGGAGAAGGTAAGCAAATCAGGATAAATGTAGGCACAAATCCGTTACGTAGCAAAGCTCAACCCTGTAGGAAGGTGGATACCTGACTATGGTGGCCCCCATCTTTTTGCCTGGTGTTACTAAAGGGCCATAGAAACAAATAACGGACAATTTAACAAACCCCATCCATCCTACCCCCCACCCTGCACCCAAGCAGAAGGCCATGGCCTACCCCCCCCAGCAACGTGCTTGTCGCCCTAATGGAGACCCGAAATGTAGAAAAGAGGAGAAAGAAGAAAAGAAGAATAAAAAAAAAGTGGAGGAGGGCCCTCAATCTTGCCACCCGGCCCCGCCCTACACCCCTGTGCCCAGGAGACATCCCAAATACGAGAGCAGAATATCCGTGGAGAACGTCAATCATTGACCAAACCAGCCTTATAATCCCGGTCGAATGTCCCCCAAGCACGGTCAGCCAACAATAAGTCCACTAGACTCTGGACGATGTCATCCCTGGCCTTGTCTATCAATGGAACCAACATACGTCCACTGATCAATCGGTACACAGAGCGGCGTGGAGGGTCCAAGTGATCCGGGCGGGCAAGGCCGAGTTACCGCTTCATGGGACTTCAGCAACCCAAACCCATCCGAACATGCATGGCGGAAATCCGTTTGCGTCGACATTGACCCCGAGAACATCACCAAGGCCGAACACAGTCTCATCGTCCAAGGAGGGAGAGTCACACAACCCGGCAAGTGCCGAGACAGCACCGGGGCAGTCCAAAAAATAGATTGGCGTTGTTTTCCCAGCCTCCAAGTAGACATGTGCCCCGAAGAGACACTCGCATGCACCACCAAGCTGTCCAGGGCGATAAAAGGAGCCGGGTCTTTCAGCGGCTCCAGGAAACTAGGTGTAGCTGGAGCACTCCGCATGGACACAGAGGCGGGCACGTCGGCACTCCGTTGAGGTCGAACTGTGCCCGCATGAAATGGCGGGACAGCAATGGCGGCCATCCTTCTTCCCAAGTCCCGGGCATTACAGATCAGGGTTCCGTGCATGTTCGTTAGTGCAGCCAGTACATCTTTGGACGTGGGATCCTTCTCGCGCCGCCAGTCCCCTGATCTCATCCACACGGCAGCTGTTGGACCTGGATGTGGTCCACATAGTGTGGCGCCGGCCGCCATCTTAGCCGATCCGGCCTCGTCCTTCTACACCTCACCTCGAGGACCAGGCCCCAAACCAGGGCGCAACAGGATGCACAACCGGGTCTCAAAAATGCAAGGCAGGCTCCCCGGAAAAGAGTCACCAAAGGGCTAAACAAAATCTCTGCCGCCCCCCGGGAGCCGCCTGCCGATTCCGGGGGTAGTCCTTGATTATGCCCGGACACAGAACTGGGGAGGGGGGCCAGTTACCGTGCACCCCCCTCGACCCTGCTTTGACACGCAGCCCCCGGGGCACTCCGTTAAGTGGACTGGGTCGTCACTGCCGCCATCGGCCCATCAGTTCACCGGCGCCCTCCGGCCGACTCCTCACCACCACCAGTGGCCGCTGTTGTGGCAGTCGCGGCCGGCTGCTCCTTTCAATCTACACCCCGGTCCCAGCACTGCGAGGGCCTCAGAAGAGTCGGGGACATATCTCCGGGTCCGCCGCACGTAGAAGCCTCAGGAGCAGACGGTAAGTGGTAGTTCTCCTTCGCCTACTTAAATATGCCGTTACGGCTCAGGATAGTTGCCAGGATATATGCGCGGGGTGAAAGGGCTCACGGAGCCGAGCGTCTATGCGGCCATCTCGGTCGATGGCTTGGCTCCTCCCCCCTCTAACTCCTTATTAAAGGATGCTACTCCCATGGCTACTCAATCACTAGTTAAAGCCAGTGGAACAAATGCTCCAGTTGTCCTGAAGGACGCGGTAGCATTGAACGTTGCTCATAAGGCTCTAGTTGCACCCCTCAACAAGGATCTAACAGCTGCCAATGTAAGTAAACCTTGCCAGCATAATGTACCTCAGGTCAGTGAGGGTGGAGGGGTTCCCTTAGCCCAGATTCCCAAGGGGAAAATTATTTTACATTTACCCCCGGAAGTATGTCCATTTGTGGTAATTCTAGCAGGGGTTCCAGAATTGGGCAAGCATGAGGTGGAGTCCCCTACAACATTGAGGAACAGGGTTGTCCATTGGTGAAACATAAACAGACCACTGCCCTTACATATTGTGTGTAAAATACTTATGGTCCGAAGGGTGCCATGGATTGGCCATCTGGCCCAAAATATAAGGAGGGATTGCATTCTGGTTAATTTTAGCGAACCCAGATCTGTTGAGTATATTTGCAACTGGAGATACCCCAGCCCAGGAGCCACTATCCACTCCCTTCCACTGTCTTATTTCTATCCCCCAGGTCATTTCACTTCATTAGCAGATGGCTGGACAGCGGAATGGGAAGCGGCCACCCCAGTTGGGCTGGCCAGGGCCGTTCTTACCCTTGGTCCCTATCCCTACTCAAAATCGTTTCAACTGTTTGGAGACTGTTGACTGACTCCAGGACAGAGTAGGAGTATTGACTAGCTCCTCTCCCCCCCTGAGTAGATGCTCCTCCTCTCCTTCTGTATCACCACAGTCTCCGGGCCCAGAGTTACCAATTCCTGTTACAGCACCTCTGAGGGCTATTAACATTGTTAGTCAGGATTTACATCAATCTCCACGTGCTCTAATTTCCTGTAATGATCCCACCAATAATTTTAAACTTGTTTCGTGGAATGTGGCGGGACTGCGAAATAAGCTCTTATTACAGGATTGGAATGATTTTATTGATGAGTATGATATGTGTTTTTTTCAGGAAACTTGGTGTCTTGAACCCTTGTATAAGCCTGGTTTTTCTTGTTTTCATGTACCTGCTATCTCGGTTGGCCGAGGTCTAACCTCTGGTGGGCTTATGGCATGGATAAGGCTAGACCTTAACCTGAAGATTACTCACCACACGTGTTCAACATTAGATGTTATGAGACTTTCCATCAAGGGCATGAATGGCATTACCTCTTGGGAACTTTTTAATGTATACGCTAGAGGCACCCAAGAGGGGGCTAAATCCTCCAACATTTCTGTTCTCTGTGATTTGCTCCAGTTGTGTCCTTCTGACTTCTTAGTTCTGGTTGCTGGTGACCTAAATTGTTCATTCGAGCCTCTGGCAGTAGATGACATCCTCGAAGTTAATGAGGAAGATGCCAGATGGGGCATTCCGTCTTTGTCGCTTATGCCTGTCAAGAGATGGTCACCGGTTATCATCCAATTGAACGCCCAAACGATAGAATCAGGTCTGAGAGATGTAAATGGGCGCACTATCTCTGATGCTCGGGGGGCAAACACATAGAACAGGGTTTCCTGCGAAAGCAGAATTGACTATATAATGGTGGACAGGAGGGCATGGAAGTTAGTGGAGGATATGGTCGTTATTCCATCAGTAGACAGTGATCATAACCCCCTGTCCCTCACAATGGTGGACCTGTGGCAGAGGAAGGAGCACACCCCCTCCACTAGCTCGAGATTATTAACTAAGATAGTTGTACCATCCAATAGTAATAGGTTTCTCAAATGGCCAAAGTTTATTATGGACGAGAAAAGATTGGATGTATTGGAAGAAATCCTTAGTGAGCAGACTCTAAGGGCCCCATTACGATATCGGGCGGATTGCCTCCACTCTAAGGGCCCCATTACGATATCAGGCGGAGGCAATCCGCCCGACAACCACTCTCGTGTTCCCCTCCGCCTGATTAGGATGGCGGAGGGGACAGCGGCGGACGTAAAGACCGTCCACCACTTTACCCCCGCGGTCGGCTTGCGACCGCGGCGGTAATAGATTAATATGGTGGCGGTGTCCAATGGACACCGCCAGCCATATTACAATGGCATAAAGCAGAGGCCTTTCCGCGGCGGCAATACCGCCACGGAAAGGCATGCAGTGATTGCTGCGGGGCCCCCTTCAGGGCCCCCAGGTTGGCGCCACTGTCTGGGGGGCACATGGGGGGTACCTATTTACCCCCACACATTTGCATGTGCAAAGCGGCAGGCACCGCGCGTGCCTGCCGCTTTGCATATGCAAATGCAAAACAACATTTTTTACATTGTGGCGGGCGGTGCAGAGTGCACCGCCCGCCACAATGCAAAAAGTACAGGATGTGCCCGCCACTATGGCGGGCACATCCTAATTCCCCCCACGGGACCCCCGCCCTTATGGCGGGCCGTCCCGTTCTACGATAGGGTGGCGGGCGGACAATGTCCGCCCGTCATCCTAATGGGGCCCTAATGCTTTCTGCAGCATGTAAGGATGTGGCTGGACCTGTGGCGGCAGAAACTATCTACGTTGATACGATAGATCAGATTGGTGTTCTGTTTTCAGTTCCCAGTAAAAAGCGCCCGACGAATGTCAAGCCAGTGCAGAAGTGGTTTGATAGAGAATGCAGAATGAAAAAAAATAGTCTGATTCTTGCCATTACATCTAGTAATCTAGTTCTTGTTCGGCAGGCAAGATTACACTATAGACAAGCCATCACAATAGCTAAGAGGGAGTGGGAAGAATCTCATTGGGACAGCCTTAGAGCAGAGAGTAAATCTAAAAATGGTGAGCTATTTTGGACTTTAGTCAGAAGATCCAATGGCTGCGACCCAGATCAAGTCCCCAACCATATAACGGATAGGGAGTGGTTTGAGCATTTCAGGAAATTGTACAGGGGTGATGAGCATTCGAGTACTCCAGGGCCCTTTCATGGTGCCATGGTTACTGAGTCTGCCCAGGTTCCATTCACTAGAGTAGACAAGAAAGAGGTGCTGGCTGCATTAACCAAGATCGTGCCTGCTAAGGCCCCGGGACAAGATGGTGTACCGGGTGACCTTTTTAAAGCTAACATCGAAGGCTGGGCCTCCTACTTTGAAATTCTTACGAATGCCTTGTTGGAAGGCTCACCGGTCCCGAACTCTTGGAAGGGGGCCGAAGTGATCCCTATATACAAGAAGGACCCAAGGGGGGACCCTGCCAACTATCGCCCAATAAGTCTTATAGATGCTGGGCAGAAACTGGTTGGCAGGGTACTCTTGGAGAGGATTCTCTTGTGGGCGGATGAAAATAGTATTATATAACCCTTCCAGGCGGGCTTTAGGGCTTGCACAAGCACAATAGACCAGGCATTTAGGCTAGTGCTCTTACACTGGAAGGTGGTTACCATTGGCAAAGGCGGTCTTTATTTGGCATTTATTGACCTTAAGACCGCCTTTGACCTGGTCCCCTGAGACCGCCTATGGCTGGTCCTGGAAGAGATGGGGATTCCTTCGCCCATTCTGAATCTCTTGGCTCGTATGCATGATGGAAATTATGCCTGTATTAGATGGGGAGCACAGGAGCAAAAAACTGATAAAATCCCTGTGAATAGAGGGGTACGCCAGTGTTGTGTACTGGCTCCTACACTCTTCACGCTATTTGTGAATGGCGTAGTCTCCTTTCTGCTCGAAATCAATGCTGACGCCCAGGTCATTGCACCATCAGGATTCAAGCAAACCGGGCCGAAGACGGCTGTAATGCCAGAAACCGGTCCCCGGGAGTTTGTTTCCTTCCCAGTGTAAGAATTGGCTTTTGTAGTTTGGTTTGCCCTGTTCCCATCATGCACTGGGACAGGAACAGACTAATTTGCATACAGCCAGGTTCTGAAACTGGGATGGTGCAGTGAGCTAAAAAACGGTGTTGGATCTAGCCCTGATCTCTTGACTGGGTGAGAGCTTTCTGCTTAATTCAGAGACTCTGTCCCTCACCACCCCTTGTTGTAAATATTTTTGTCCACCCTAAGCGTGGAAGGGTATTCTCAGATGTGAGACCCTTGCTCATTGCACCATCAGGATTCAAGCAAACCGGGCCGAAGACGGCTGTAATGGCAGAAACCGGTCCCCGGGAGTTTGTTTCCTTCCCAGTGTAAGAATTGGCTTTTGTAGTTTGGTTTGCCCTGTTCCCATCATGCACTGGGACAAGTCAAGTCAAGTCAAGTCATAGAATTTATATAGCGCACTACATACCCGGAGGGTTTCAAGGCGCTTGGGGAGGGGAGGGGGGCTAGATAACCTTAGGGAGGGGATTATTTGTCAAATATCCACGTTTTAAGTTGTTTTCTGAACGCTAGGTGATTCTGGGTGAGGCGAAGGTGGGCGGGGAGTGAGTTCCATGTTTTGGCAGCCAGGTATGAGAAGGATCTGCCTCCCATGGTGGTTTTGTTGATGCGAGGGACAGTGGCGAGTGCTTGGCTGGAAGAGCGAAGTTGGCGGGAGGGGGTGTAGAAGGACAGTCGAGAGTTGAGGCAATCTGGTCCGATGTCGTAGAGTGATTTGTGTGCGTGGGTAAGCAGTCGGAAAGTAATCCTCTTATTGACGGGTAGCCAGTGGAGGTCTTTAAGGTGGCCAGAGATGTGTTCATTGCGTGGGATGTCTAGTATGAGTCTGGCTGAGGCGTTTTGGATTCGTTGTAGTTTCTTCTGGAGTTTGGTGGTGGTACCTGCGTAGAGGGTGTTTCCGTAGTCCAGTCGGCTCGTGACCAGAGCATGGGTGACTGTTTTCCTGGTGTCGGTGGGGATCCAGTGAAATGTTTTTCTGAGCATGCGAAGGATGTTGAAGCAGGATGAGGATACGGCGCTGACTTGTCTGTTCATTGAAAGTGAAGAGTCCAGGATGACGCCAAGGTTCCGTGCGTGGTCTGTCGGGATGGGTGCTTTTCCGAGGGCTTCCGGCCACCAGGAGTCGTCCCATGCAGAGGGGGATTTACCTAAGATGAGGACTTCTGTTTTGTCCGAATTCAGTTTCAGACGGCTTTGTTTCATCCATTCGGCGACTTCTTTCATTCCTTTGTGTAGGTTAGTTTTGGCGGTGCTGGGGTCCTTGGTGAGAGAAAGGATCAGTTGAGTGTCATCCGCGTAAGAGATGATGTTGAGGTTATGTTGGCGGGCGATGGTCGCGAGGGGGCTCATGTATACGTTGAAGAGGGTGGGGCTAAGAGAGGATCCTTGTGGTACGCCGCAGATGATTTCAGAGGCCTTGGACTTGAATGGTGGGAGACGGACTCTCTGGGTTCTTCCGGAGAGGAACGAGGTGATCCATTCCAGTGCCTTTCCTTGGATCCCGATGTTTCTGAGGCGTTGTAAAAGGGTGCTGTGGCAGACTGTGTCGAAGGCTGCAGAGAGGTCGAGGAGGATGAGGGCGACTGTGTCTCCATTATCCAGTAGAGTTCGAATGTCGTCAGTTGCTGCAATGAGGGCGGTCTCAGTGCTGTGTTTTGCTCGGAAGCCAGATTGTGAAGAGTCGAGGGATTTGTTGGCTTCGAGGAAGGCGGCGAGCTGGTTGTTGACAGCTTTCTCGATGACTTTGGCCGGGAATGGAAGAAGTGAGATGGGGCGGTAGTTTTTGAGTTCGGTGGGGTCAGCTGTTGGTTTTTTCAGGAGGGCGGTGAGTTCAGCGTGTTTCCAGTCTTCTGGGAAGGTAGCGGAGTTGAAGGAGCAGTTGATGACGTCTCGGAGGTGCGGAGCTATGACGGAGTCTACTTTGTTGAAGATGTGGTGAGGGCATGGGTCTGTGGGGGATCCAGAGTGGATGGAGTTCATCAGGCGGATGGTGTCCTCAGTGGTGATTGGGTTCCAGGCGTTAAGGGTGTTAACGGGGGGAAGATAGTCAGCTGATGGTAGGGTGGGTTGGCTTCCGGGTTGGTTGTCAAAGCTGTTGTGGATGTCAGCAATCTTGTTGTGGAAAAAGGGGGGCGCTAGAGGGCGCACTGCGTGATGGCTGACTTCTAAGTCGGCTCCGCCGGACGGGCGCGTCTCCTCGGAACCCCTGACCCTAAACCTGACCCGACCCCAGCAAAAAACGGCGGAATGGACGGCTGACAAACTCGCCTGTAATCTGTGGCGAGCCCGGCCGAGAACCGGACCGCACGCCGGAGATAGCCGACCTGACCTCTCCTGGAGCGGACCGGCTGCCCAAAATGGCGGCGCGCGGCTGCGGGGACTGCAGGTGAAAAAGCATGATGACGCCCACAGATGACCACTGGGATAACTCCCCCTCACCGCGCTAGCTGTGGAGCGCTACTATCGGCGGATTTCAGGTGAGATGTGCCTGGGAAGCCTGCAGAAATTGCGGCGGACTGTCTGCGTTTCACTGCGGCCAAAATGGCGGAAGCGGTGACACGCACACTCAGCGAACCTGCGCCGGACGCTGCCAGCTCGCTATTATGACACAACGGAGCCCCACCGGCGCGGAGACCTCACCCTGCGCAGCTGCCACGGAGCCTTGGGTGGAGCAATGACCAGAGGTGAGCTGCAGGAGACGTACGCTTCGGAGACTGCTCACCGCTGCTGACCGCTGCCCTGCCGGCGCAACCTAGACCCGCCAGCAACGGCGAACCCGCCTGACACGGTCTGGGAGTGTTGGGGACACGACCGGCGCCCTGCATTGTATGCGCTGGCGCGTGCCACCACTGTACAGCGCGCACAGCTGACCTGCACCGCCGTGGAGCTCGCCACATGGCCCAATGAGCGGGGCCCCGACGTGGGGGACGTCTGGAACACGGCTGAGGCGCACACGGCACACAACCACGACAGCATTACCTCAGAGCCCTCCAGTCCCTAGCCCAGGTGGCCCCCCGAGCGCGATGGGCAAGCCGGACAAGCAGCAATCGAAACTGCCCTTTGAGACTCGGAAGCAAACGACGAAACCAGGCGCTGCACAAGAAGCTGCTGGAGAACAGGTACTGGAGGAGGGCGCCGGCATGGAGGTGATACTGAGGGCTATCCAGCAGAGTCTACATGACATGAATGGCAAGATGGACAGTGTCGTGGCGAGGGTGGACACCCTATCCAACAAGCTGGAAAACCACGAGGGGAGGCTGGAGGAGGCGGAGCGCAGGATCTCCTCGTTGGAAGATCACTCCAAAGACGTGGCAAAATCACACGGCGCCCTTGAGAGGACCCTGGAAACCCTGAAGGCGAAGGTGGAGGACCAGGAAGCGAGGTCCCGCCGCAACAACGTACGCATCTCGGGCCTGCCAGAATCCACCAACACGGGCAAGATGGAGACATACGTGGAACGCATGCTGAAGGACATCTTCGGGGCAGACAGCTTCTCTGACGTCTTCCTGATTGAACGCGCTCATCGCTCTCTGGCCCCCGTTCCGAAACCAGGAGCTCCACCTCGAATAATCATCGCCCGGGTGCTCAACTATAGAGACAGAGACACTATACTCCGGTTGGCGAGGGAAAAAGGCGCCATTACCCATCAAGGCAACTCACTGGAGTTCTACCCAGACCACACCATGGCGGTGCAACAAGCCAGGAAGGAATTTGCCACAGTCAAAAAGAAGCTCCGTGAGCTGGACATTGGCTACGCGATGCTGTACCCTGCGAAACTCAAAATCCTGACGGATGGTAAGCCGGTGGTCCTCACGACGGTGCAGGCTGCACAGGAGTACGTCAAGACCCTCGCCAAACGTCGGAAAAACCAGGAGACTGCGAGCAGAATGAGCGACAACGACTGAAAGCGAGGCAGATCACCGTGTGCATCATCGGACTACTCCGGAACTGTTGGGCGCCACACGAGGATCACTACAAACTGGGTGAAGCGTCTCGTGGCACTCCACGAGACTGGGACACCCACTGCTGGCGGACCCTGGATGAGAATCGTGCATGGCGGTGGCGCAGTGAGTACTATGGGGAACTGTTTCTACAGAACCGGCACAGGGACATTGGGCCTCCACTAACTGTTGACGGACAACTTACGAGGTACGATACCTGGCTATCACTGTGCAGCCTGAGACACTGACATTGAGGGTGCTCGGTGCTTCCTGCGAGTGGTCTTGTAATTTGGGAGGGAAGTGGGGGAAAAAATGTTGAGGGTCACTAAGTGCCTGCGGGGGGTCGGGGATGGGGTGGGGGGGGCAGGGTGTTCATATTGATGATGCACTAGCACGCTACTCGCGCCCGTCCACATCCACTATGTGGATGGAGATGTGTGCTTTCGGCGGCACCCCCAGGAGGGTGTTCCCCACAAAAAGTTTACTCACTGTTCTGAAGTTCGGGGGGGAATGGCTTTGGCGAAGTTTGGGTGCTAAAGTGGGTGGCGGGGGGATGGGGAAACTGTTTGATGTTACAGTATTTGCACAGTGTCTGAGAAGCATTGCGACCTCTTTTGTTGCCTTCATAGCAAATGTTAGGTTTGTGTTATTCCATAGATGGCCATACAGACCACGCAGCGCACATGTCCACCGGACCACACGCTAATGGCGCGCTCTGACACACTTAACCTCATAACGTGGAATGTCAGGGGGCTGGGGAACCCGAAGAAGAAAAGGCAAATGTTTGCGTACTTTGACAGGCTCAAGGTCGACGTGGCCTTCCTACAAGAGACTCACTTGGCACCCACTTCCACGCACGGGCTGGGAAACAAATGGGCAGAATCCACAACTGGCTCATACTATTCATCGTACTCCCGCGGCGTTAGTATACTGGTAAAAAAAGGCACTCACTTCAAAATCACAGACACGCACACTGACCCGGGGGGTCGATATGTAATAGTAGTAGGCGAGACGAGACATCATAGGCTGGCTCTTGTTAACGTGTATGGTCCGAACGTGGACGATGCAGATTTTTTTGAAAGGCTGTGGCATATTATAGCTGATGTACGGGCGGACAATGTGCTCTGGGGAGGGGACTTCAACGTCACACTCAGGGACGGGCTTGACAGGGCGGCACACACGCTTGAGCACCACACCAGGGCAAGGGAAATGCTGCTTGACGCAATGTCTGATCTACACGTAAGTGACCTGTGGAGGACACTACACCCGGGGGAACAGGTAGCCACACACATTAATGCTGCGAATAGGAGCTGGTCCAGACTAGATTTTTGGCTAGCCACGCAAGACGTTCTCGCCTGGGTGGAGCAGATTACGCATCTCCCTAGAACACTATCAGATCATAGCCCCGTGCTCCTACGCTTACGGATCCCACACTATGTCCCACCGCCTTACACATGGCGCTTCAACGCACAAGCACTGCGCGACCCGCTTTATGTTGATACACTCCAAACAGCGATCACTGACTACTTCGAGCTAAATGCCCCTACCACGGAGGACCCGTGCCTTCTATGGGAAGCGTTTAAAGCGACAATACGGGGCGTGTGTATTAACACGTCTGCAGGTATACTGAAGGATATACGCCGCCAACTTACTAGAAGGGAGGAGATACTCCGGGATCTGGAACAGCGCTACACAAACACTGGGGACACGGCGCTATTAAGCGACATACAAGCCATACTGCTAGAATACAACACATTTGCTGACGACGAACTCAAATACATATTTAAGAGGACCACGGCCAGGAGATATGGGGAAGGGGGCAGGCCGGGCAGGGCCCTAGCAGAAAAAATCTGCTCGGGGAGGGCACCACAACACATAACAGCTATACGCACCGCACAAGGCACACGCGCGCACGACATGCCAACCATAATGGGCGAATTCAGGGAAACCTACGGGGCGCTATACGAAGCCAGACCACAGATGCCACGGGAGGAGATATTGGAGTACATGGCAGACGTAGAGATTGCCTGGCTGGCAGACGGACACAGGGAATACCTAGCTAGACCCCTCACGACACAAGAAATCATTGACACCATCAAAAGGCTCCCTAATGGCAAAGCACCGGGCCCTGATGGATTTGTCATAGAATTCTATAAAACGTACGCTAGCACGCTAGCACCGCATCTGGTGAACCTGTACGAGGCCGCTCATGAAGCCCAGACTCTGCCTCCGTCTATGAGAGAGGCGTTGATCATCGCCATTCTGAAACCTGGCAAGGATGAAGAACAGTGCGACTCCTACCGGCCTCTCTCATTGATAAACGTTGACACCAAGATCCTAGCCAGCATCCTGGCGGACCGGCTAAAACCACTAATGCCGATGTTAATACGACCCGATCAGGCGGGGTTCATCCCGGACCGGTCGACTGCACACAACACCCGCACCCTCTTTGCTTTGGCGCACTATTTGGCCCCAGACATCAAGGCGGTTGCTGTATTGCTGGACGCGGCTAAGGCGTTCGATACGATTGACTGGCCGTTCCTGCACGCAGTTCTGCTCCGGATGGGATTTCCCCCCTTATTCATTGGCTGGATCACGATGCTGTACTCAGGCCTGACGGCCCGCATACGGGTGAACAAACATCTCTCGACCCCGATCGACATCCGACGTGGCACCAGGCAAGGGTGCCCCCTCTCACCTATGCTTTTTGCCCTTATACTGGAGCCCTTGGCGTGTAAAATAAGACAGCACCACCACTACTCAGCCATTCAGTTACCCACGCGGCCCATACACATTGCCCTGTATGCGGACGACATGGTCTTATATGTAAAGAACCCGGAGTCCAACCTAAATCCCCTACTGCGGGAATACATTAAATTCGGCCAATATGCAGGGCTCCGCATTAACTGGAACAAATCCCTCATACTCCCACTGACAGATAGCACCCAACCCATGCCCCTGGACTACCCCCTGGAATGGCAGGAGGAGCCGACGAAATACCTAGGCGTCTGGTTCCACAGGGATCCAGAACTAGTAGTCCGCACCAACTACGGGAGGGCTGTCTCTGCTCTGGAAGACAAGGTCAAACGATGGATAAAACTACCGCTCTCACTGGCGGACAGGCTTGCCATTGTAAAGATGGTGCTCCTGCCCAAATTTTTATATCTTTTTAACAATATCCCCATTAAGCCCCCGGCGGAGGTTTTCCGTAACATTAAAACTCTCATGCTCTCTTTAATCTGGGCGGGTAAGCAAGCTAGACTGGACCTGCAGACTATGACGCTCCCGTACGCTAGAGGGGGATTCAAGGTGCCAGACATCTATCTATACTACCAATGTGCTCAGGCGCAATATGCGCATCACTGGTTTCACGAGATTCCCTTCCTCACACATGTGGCTGTTGAGCATGGAGATGCTGACCCCATCCCACTAACGAGTATACTGACACACAAACGTCCCAGACTACACGCTCATGATATTAACCCGGTGAACACCACGGTGGAAGCATGGAGAACACTCAGTAAGATGGCGAAATGCACACCACTCTATGCACCGGCACTCCCGCTGGCTCACCACCCGGCGCTGTCTGTCACGCAAGAACAGGTGGGAATGGACCTCCTTAAACGGGCTGGCATAGACACCCTTGGGGACTTGTACAGGGAAGGGCACTTTATACAGCTGAACCAACTCACCTATATCCAGAATCCAACTCTGTTGTTTAGCTTTAACTATTATAGACTCCAGAGGGCGGTGAAGGAACACTTTGTGTCTTTTCCAGCAGAACCACAAGCGCTAGCACCACTGACACTCATGATCAACACCCCCTCGGCTGCACACCTGGTATCCCGGCTGTACCGCTGCGCACAAGCTAGCAATGGAGGCAACACTACACGAGCCAGGGAAAAATGGCACACGGTGCTAGGGGAGGACCTCACGGAAGAAGACTGGGAGGCCTCCTGCATGCTAACAGGGATGCTAACACCTAACGGGAACCTCAGACTGATCCACTACAAATATTTGCACCAGATGTACCACACCCCTGCACGTTTGCACAGATACGGGCTGAGAGACAACTCTAATTGCACTAGATGTGGGCGGGAACACGCGGACTTCATACACTTGGCATGGCACTGCGACGCTATATCACAATACTGGGTTCAGGTGATACAGACACTCAACGCTATGCTAGGAGCCCAATTGCCGTGCACTGCTAAAGTTTGTCTCCTGGGACTGGTGCCAAACTTGCGAGCGAGACGGCGTAAACTTTGTGTGATAGCGCTATTAATGGCGAAGAGACGAATATCCCTACACTGGAACAGTAGGCGAAAGCCTAAGGTGAGAACTTGGTTGGAAGATCTGACCTACTGCAGAGACACCTTAGTCACGTATGAGGAGGAGCTGCCTATGGGATCCCGCCCCAGAGACTTTTGGGAGCCCTTTCAACAGTATATGTTGTCAATGGCGTCTACTGACAATGAGGACTGAGCGCTCCAATGTTTAAAGACTTTATGCCGCTATGGGCCACATTTGTGGGCAAGTGGAGGGGGGAGAATGCTGTGACACAGTGCTTTACGGTTTACAGGGGGTTGTTGTTTTGATGTTTAGTGAAGTTCCCCCTAGGTTCCGGGGGCCTTTGTAAAAAATGCCACAAAATGTAAGACTGATCAGGCAAATCTACCATGCGGACGCATTGTCGAAACCACTGCCTACGCTACCACCGAGCATATGCCGCCGGACCTATGGTTGTCGGCTGATGGGCTGTGTATGGGTGTACTTTTCATTTATGCCTGTGTACTCTGCCAAGCCGGCCTATTGAGGTTGTAGGCGAGAATGACTGTCAATTTTTCTATGACAATGCACAATAAATGTCTTACCCAAAAAAAAAAAAAAAAAAAAAAAATCTTGTTGTGGAAAAAAGAGGCTAGGGAGTCGCAGAGGGTTTGAGAGGTGGTGATGTCGTTGGAGTTGGCCGAGGGGTTGGAGAATTCCTTGACGATGTTGAAAAGTTCCTTGCTGTTGTGGGCGTTGTTGTCGAGTCGATCCTTGAAAGCTGTTTTTTTGGCTTTTCGGATCAGTTGGTGGTGAGTACGGATGGCGTTTTTGAAGGCGACCTTGTTGCTGGTGGATGAGTCTTTTTTCCAGGCCTTTTCAAGGGAGCGGCATAGTTTCTTGGATTTCTTGAGGTCCTCGTTGAACCATGAGGCCTTCTTGATTTTGTGGTGGCGTTTTATCAGTGGTGCTAAGGTGTCTGCTGTGTTGGATAACCAAAGGGTGAGGTTGGAGGCGGCCTCGTTGGCGTTAGAGGAGAGGGCTGGGGAGGTTTGAAGGAGCGATGAGGAGATCTGTTCCGTGGTGGTTTTGTTCCAGTTTCTTTGTAGAGTTGGTTGGAGGTGGATGATGGGTTTCGGCTTGTTGTAGGTGAAGTGGACGCAGCTGTGGTCAGTCCAGAGGAGCTCCGTAGTGTGGTTGAAAGAGACATGGTTGCTAGAGGTGAAGATGGGGTCGAGTGTGTGACCTGCGATGTGAGTGGGGGAGGTGACCAGTTGTTTAAGTCCGAGGTTGGCGAGGTTGTCTAAGAGGGTGGCGGTGTTGCGGTCGTTAATCTTCTCAAGGTGGAAGTTCAGGTCTCCCAGGAGGATGTATTCTTTGGAGGGGAGTGCGTGTGGAGTGATGAAGTCCGTGATGTCTTCACTGAATTTTGCGCGGGGACCTGGTGGTCTGTAGAGGAGGGTGCCTCTGAGTGTGGTTTTGGGGTCGATGTGGATCTGGAAGTGGAGGTGTTTGGAGTTGGCGAGGTTGGCGTCAGAGCTGGTTGAGATGCGGATTGATTTCTTGTGGACGATAGCGATTCCTCCTCCTGTTTGGTCGGTGCGGTCTTTGCGTGTAATCTTATAGTCGTCAGGGATAGCGATGGCGATGTCAGGGGCGGAGGAGGCGTTCATCCATGTTTCCGTTAGGAAGGCGACGTCTGGAGAGATGGTGTCAAGTAGGTTCCAAAGGTCAATGGCGTGCCTGTGGACCGAGCGGGTGTTGAGAAGGATGCATTCTAGGTGGTTGGGGTCGGGAATCTGTGGTGTGGTCGGAGCGGAGACGTTGACGGTGCCGCTAAATTTGCAGGAGAGGCAGGAGAACGATCCATGGGTGCGTCCTGGAGCGGCTTGGATGCAGTTGGGGGCGCGACCGGGGTTAAGGGCTAGGAGGGCGGCGGCATCGTAGGTAATGCGGGGGGGCTGGGGAGCGCGAGGGGCAGGGGGTCTGGCGCTGGGCGCGGTCCAGGCGCGGACGGGCGTAGACGGGCTTACCTTTGGCGCACCTTCGGCGTGTCCGTAGCGCGTGGACGCTGCGCGTGGGACCATTGGCCATAAATGGATGGTGGAGGGGGAGGGGCGAGGGCGCTTCAGCTGGGAGGCGGGGCGGGCAAAGGACGACGACAACAACAACAAAATGGAGGTGTGGAGGTGGGGGGGTCAGGGCGGCAGGAGCGCTAGGACAAACGAAAGCTGAAGACAAAAAGCGGCGAGGCAAACACACAGTGAGCACAAATGCAATTCAAATCGGCAAATCGGCAAACACTATAATTACAACGCAAAACCGGCAGTTCCAGCAAGCAGCGCACAGCAGGCAGCAATTGTCAATGCAGACCAGGTCAGGGCTCAAGCGCTGCAGAAACGACACCTGAGCAGCATCAGCAGGGGAGCGACCACTCAGCCTGGAAGCAGAGAGTGAGTCACGGCGCTTCCTGGTGTGGGCGCGCTGTTTGTTGTCTGTGGGAGGGCGCTTCAGCTGGGAGGCGGGGCGGGCAAAGGACGACGACAACAACAACAAAATGGAGGTGTGGAGGTGGGGGGGTCAGGGCGGCAGGAGCGCTAGGACAAACGAAAGCTGAAGACAAAAAGCGGCGAGGCAAACACACAGTGAGCACAAATGCAATTCAAATCGGCAAATCGGCAAACACTATAATTACAATGCAAAACCGGCAGTTCCAGCAAGCAGCGCACAGCAGGCAGCAATTGTCAATGCAGACCAGGTCAGGGCTCAAGCGCTGCAGAAACGACACCTGAGCAGCATCAGCAGGGGAGCGACCACTCAGCCTGGAAGCAGAGAGTGAGTCACGGCGCTTCCTGGTGTGGGCGCGCTGTTTGTTGTCTGTGGGAGGGCGCTTCAGCTGGGAGGCGGGGCGGGCAAAGGACGACGACAACAACAACAAAATGGAGGTGTGGAGGTGGGGGGGTCAGGGCGGCAGGAGCGCTAGGACAAACGAAAGCTGAAGACAAAAAGCGGCGAGGCAAACACACAGTGAGCACAAATGCAATTCAAATCGGCAAATCGGCAAACACTATAATTACAATGCAAAACCGGCAGTTCCAGCAAGCAGCGCACAGCAGGCAGCAATTGTCAATGCAGACCAGGTCAGGGCTCAAGCGCTGCAGAAACGACACCTGAGCAGCATCAGCAGGGGAGCGACCACTCAGCCTGGAAGCAGAGAGTGAGTCACGGCGCTTCCTGGTGTGGGCGCGCTGTTTGTTGTCTGTGGGAGGGCGCTTCAGCTGGGAGGCGGGGCGGGCAAAGGACGACGACAACAACAACAAAATGGAGGTGTGGAGGTGGGGGGGTCAGGGCGGCAGGAGCGCTAGGACAAACGAAAGCTGAAGACAAAAAGCGGCGAGGCAAACACACAGTGAGCACAAATGCAATTCAAATCGGCAAATCGGCAAACACTATAATTACAATGCAAAACCGGCAGTTCCAGCAAGCAGCGCACAGCAGGCAGCAATTGTCAATGCAGACCAGGTCAGGGCTCAAGCGCTGCAGAAACGACACCTGAGCAGCATCAGCAGGGGAGCGACCACTCAGCCTGGAAGCAGAGAGTGAGTTGCATACAGGCAGGTTCTGAAACTGGGATGGTGCAGTGAGCTAAAAAACGGTGTTGGATCTAGCCCTGATCTCTTGACTGGGGGAGAGCTTTCTGCTTAATTCAGAGACTCTGTCCCTCACCACCCCTTGTTGTAAATATGACGCCCAGGTCCTGGCGGGTGATAAAGTCCCCGCATTACTCTTTGCGGATGATACGCTGCTAGTATCAAAAACTCCCGCAGAATTGCAGAAGCTGTTAGACCGCTTCTGTTTGTTTTGTAAGCTGAGGGGCCTTGCCATAAATACTTCCAAAACCAAGCTTCTTTACTTTAACCCGAGTAGATTGTCCAGATCTACCTTGTCTCTTGACGGGGTGTCTCTGGAACGTGTAAAAGAGTTTGACTACCTGGGGATTAGAATTTCCGATAAACTTAAATGGCAGCCACACATTGATAAAATGGCGCTGAACCATAAGAGGGTAGTTGGAGTACACCGTTGGAGGGAACACCGTGCCTCCACCTCTAAGCCCATTGCTCCTGCCCTGGACATCTATGCTACAAAAGCTGTAGGCTGCGCCCTATATGGTGCGGAGCTTTGGGGCTTCGAATGCGTGGATGCCCTAGTTATCGCAGAGAACAAGTTCTTTAGGGAGCTTGTTTCGCTCCCAACTAAGTACTTTTGAGTTATCTGGGTCGTCGTTCCATCAAGGACCTAGCTACTCTGCGCCCTCTCTTATACTGGGCATTACTATGGCGTACCCGGGAGCTTTCAAGGTAGGCAGGCGGCTTAAAAGAGGTCATGAACCTTCAAGGAGCTCATAAAATTAGTTGGCTAGCTAATATAAAGAAGCTTTTGCTGGCAACGGGTCTTTTAACAGCTTGGGAGTCTGGGGCATTGCTATTTAAGGCAGAAACTAAGCGGGCCTACTGGGCATGGGTCGATGACCAAGAGCAGAGGGACCCAAACCAAGGTAGGCTAACTGAGGTATTCCGTCAGCACAAGCCTAAGCCTCGTCTGAAGTCCTATTTAGATTGTATTATGAAGCCTAGAGACAGATCTCTTTTTATTCAGTTCAGGGTGGGCACTCTTCCTCTTCGCGACCGTACTAGCAAGTGGAAGCCACCGCACCAAACTCCCGCTGACTGTCCAACCTGTAAACGTGTTATTGAAAATATTGCTCATGTGTTTTTGTATGCCCAGCCTATACAAAACTTTGGCAGAAATGGCTCAAACCTGTGTGTCTGTTGCTTGGAACCAGGGACCACTCTGTCGCACTCAGAATACTTAAGGCTGATGCTAGTACAACCCTAGTGTGTGGGGTGGCCAAATTTTTAAGTTGGGCTTGGCTGATTAGGCTGAAGGCTATTCGATGAAATAAGCATAAGCAAAATATCTTTTTATATATCCATATATCCACAAAGCTGTTACAGTTTAATTATTTATTGTAATATAAAAGGTTTTTATCTGTAATTTCTTTTAAATGTATTGTTATCGAACTGTGTTTTTAATTGTAAATGTGCTTTTATGATATTATATATATCGAAATAAAGCTTTGATGATTATATATATATATATATATATATATATATATATATATATATATATATATACACATATATATAATATTAAATAAATTAAAGAATAAAATTAATTTGGAAAAATAGATTTAATGTACATTTAAACAAATATAACAAATAAACTTACTTTAAAAAAGTTAAACACATATATAATAATTAATATATATATTTACTTTAAAATAATTCTTAAACTAATAGTGTTAATGTATTTTATAATATTAACAATATATAACATTTTACCAAATAAAAATATATATATACATATACCAATGACATAAAATCTATTAAAAACATTCTATTATAAATTAAAACATTAAACTATTTAAAAATCTTTAAGCTTACATTTCCCACTCTGTCAGTGTAACAGTAGGGAAAGTGTTGAAAAGCGGAGGGGTCAAAATTACTTTTCTCACTCCAATGAGTGCAACAATAGGGAAAGTGTTGGATAGCAGAGGGCTAAAAAATATTATTTCCACTCCAATGAGTGTAATAGTAGGGAAAGTGTTGGATAGGTGAGGGGTAATAATTGCTATTCCCAGTCCAGTGAGTGCAACAGAAGGGAAAGTGTTGAATAGTGGAGGGATAAAATGCACTATTCCCACTCCAGTCAGTACATCAATAGGGAAAGTGTTGGATTTCGGAGGGGTAACATTTACTATTCTCACTCCAGTCAGTTAAAAATTAAAAACAAACACCAACAAAAGAAAAATATTTTAAAAAAATGTAAATAAAAAAATATAAATATATGTTAAAAATATAATTCAAATATATTTACCATTAAAACATATTATAATCATAAATACATATCACAAATACCAACAAATATTATAATAAATAAAATAAAAAACACATTTTCAAACATAAATATTTTTATTTAGAAACTATTTACTACTGAAAACATCAATTATTACATAAATGTTGTTTATTTACTTCCTACCGTATAACACTGCACAACCTACATTGGAAAAACATTTATTTGCATAATTAACATAATTAATTATCAATTAAACAAATATTATTATTAAAAAACAAATTAACACACATACAATTGTATTAATTTCCCAGCCTTTACACCTATAATCCCCACAACTTAAAGAAATTAATTACACAATTAAAAAAAATTCAATTAAATAACTAATAGTATTTAACAATTATAAAGTAAGTAAAATCAATTTACTCCCCACCTTCAGCCGTATAAACCCAAAACCCCACACACAAATAATATTTACACACCAAGCTTAATTAATTACCAGTTAATTAATATTGATTATCAACTAATTATTAATTTATTAAACATACATTACTTCCCACCCTTTATCCCTAAAAACCCCACAACTCATAACTAAAATGAATTACATAACTGCCATATTTGATTGTCAATTAATTAATATAATTAACAACTATTTAATAATTAAAAATAAATTACTTCCCACCCTTTACCCCTATAAACCCCACAACCTGCACCTAAAATAAATACAAAAGTACCATAATTCATTGTAAATTAATTAATTAATATTGATTAACAACTAAATATTAATTAATTAAAAATAAATTACTTTCCACCCTTTACCCCTATAAACCCCACAACCCACACCTAAAATGTACCCCAAAAAATGAAAAACACAATTACCATTATAATATCTCAATTAAATAAATATTAATAAATACACATATTAAATTACTTCCCACTATTTCCCTATATACCCACAACCCACTACAAAACTAACAAAAGCATCATTTAATTACAATAACATTTATAACAACTAAACATTTAACACATACATTAAAAAACATAAACTATACAAAAAAATACATCACATATATTTAAAATATATACTATAATACATAACACTAAGTCAAATTTTTATATTTTAAACAGCTATGTTTTTGAAAACGATATTAATGACTTCTATATTTTTAAAATCGATATTTCTTACCTTAAAGTCCATATTCTTGACCACGATATTCTTACTGTCGATATGCCTGTGTCACAATATTAAAATCTTGATATTAGTGTATGTCGACATTGCCAACTCGATATTTGTACTGAATACCAAAACATATGTCACCCCTGAGACAGGCCTTTCCGTACTGAAGGCAGGGTGCTAGGTTATAAGTGTGAGGGTGCCCTGCATGAGCGTGTGTGGTCAGCCATTTTATACATAGAGTGGACATCAAGTCAATTACGAGATGTCTAACCTTATATTGGCTGCACTGAAACTGGGCATGTTTGGTATTAAACATGTAAGAATCCTACCCCAGCACCCATTCCAGTGTTGAATGTAGGATCCCATGTACTGGGGAGCTCCCCTAGGGAGCCCCTTATATTTCCAATACCACCCTTTCATGGTCTAACAGCAAGCTAGTGCTGCTGCCGGCCACAGACCAGATTCTGCCTTCCTGCTGCTGAGCTGAGCTTAAGCTTGAGCAGGAGAAGGAAAAACAATAGCTTTCCTGTCACAGGGAGGTGTAAACACTTCCCAGACAGGGCTTAGTGTCTTGGGCTGGGGTGGGGGCACTTGCCAACGCTACCAGATTACTTTGAAGGGTACATTTGTTTCCCTCCTTGGTTCAGGGAGGACAGGACTTAGGGGCCGATTCCGATCTGGGTCGGAAATCACTCCAAACGAGCCGGATCCGGGGTGTTTTCCAACCGATCCGGACTACTGCAATCCGACCGAGCGAGTGCCATGCGGCTGTATGCTGTCGGACTCAGTTCGGTCGGACTCCCATAGAAGGCAATGGGAGCCAGTCGTACAAGGCGTACATGGGCTCCCATTGACTGAATGGGTACGTCGCGGACAAGTGCGTCCCCTACCAAGGGTATGCGTTGGTGCCATCCGCACCGTACATGCCTGTGTTGGGAAGACCCATGGATCTCCCCTTGTGTCCGAGTCGTAAGGCTGCGGGTAACAGAGGGTCTGACGCGAACCCCCGAAGTCCAACTCCGGGAGCTATTGCTCGATTCGGGTGTCCTAATTGAGCATCGTACTAGCTCGGTCGTGAAACGTCTCCATTGCGCGCCATGGTTTGCTTGTGACCAAGTTGTACTGAGCGGTTCGGACACGGAAATGATTCGGACGGAGATTTTGCGCTTGTTCGCATCGTACTTTGCCGTCTGGACCCGTGTATGACTTGGACGGAAATTCAGCCTTCAAATCTAATGCCAAACCTGATTCCGTGCCCTTCCGACCGAGTTCGGAATCGGCCCCTAAGTGTATTAGGTTAAGGCACTTGCCAGCGCCACCAGACTGCTTTGAAGGGCACATTTGCTGCCCTCCTTTCATACTCCTGTTAAAACCAGTTCAAGGAGCCGTTAAATCCCACTCTGGCGCAAAACTGGACAAAGGACATGGGAGTATCCTCCCCTCTGTCCATCCCCTCCTCCTGGAGGGACCCCTGAATCGTCTCAACCATTTCCTTAGGGTACTTAAGGGCTTACCTGTGGGTGGCTCCTCAGATTTGCTATGAAGCCATGCTGCATGGGGCTAACCAAATCCTCAATCACCCTGCCTAATCTCATAGCAAGGATTTTGGAAAAAATCTTTGCATCCGCGTTCATAAGAGTTATGGGCCTATACAAACCAGATTCTGATGGTGGTTTGCCTTTTTTCTGAATTACTACTATATTAGCCTCCCCCCCAGGAGCTTGGCATGGAGTTTCACTGTTGCGCCTGCATCATTGTATCCTGCATATCCCTGCTTAAAACACCTTGGAAGACTTTATAAAACTCTGCCGAGATCTGATCCGGGCCTGCCGCCTTACCCGAGGGGAGATTATTTAGAGCCTCAACCATCTCGTCTAAAGTTATGGGGAGCTCAAGAGTCTTCCTCTCCTCCTCATGGAGAACCGGGTGCAATATATCCTTTCGATACTCCTACATGGCTGTTACGTAGTTTGGCTGATCTTGGTTATATAATTCTGCATAAAAGAGTCTAAAGACCTCCCGTACTGCCCGGGAGTCTGTTACTACGACTCCTCTATCATCTACAACATCCTTTATTTCCCCTGCCGACATTTTCTGTCTTGTGCGTATTGCCAGAATATGCACCACTCTCTCGCTTAATTCATAACACCTTTCTTTCTTAACCCAAAAACTGGCTGCCGCTTTATTTCCCCTGCCGACATTTTCTGTCTTGTGCGTATTGCCAGAATATGCCCTACTCTCTTGCTTAGTTCATAACACCTTTCGTTCTTAACCAAAAAACTGGCAGCCACTTACTGTGGGTGGTTTCTTGGGTCCCCATCTCTTCTGAGTCTTCTGGGTCAAGTCCCGACTTTGGTTGCGGTTCGCATTCCACTTCTTTAGTATATGGTGTGGCTTAATTACCTGTTTCCTATTGAAATATTGTGTGTATTATGTTGATATCTCCGGGTAGAAGACATGTGTTAGTGAGTGTGTATAAACTATTTGTATAACTTCACTGTGTGGTTCTTTTTTGTTTAACCTACACTATTTGATTAGTTCTGGTGAAACAAGCAGATTAACACTTCTTCTGGACTAAACCTAAATGCTGCTCTCCACAGCTACCACTTAGAGAGCGTTCTGTGGTTGTCTAACACCACTAAAATCACCATAAGGGTTGTATGGATTAGTGCAAAGTGCTTCACTTAAATAAGCCTGCACCATATACTAAGCCAGCCTCCTACAATCAGGTATTTCATTCTGCAAGTACACAAGTTGACCCTGACTGTGCTATATTTAGGTAGTGCCAAGGCTGCACTGATCCTCACAAATCAGCCAGGACAACAGCCTACCCGCCTGTGCTCTCACTCCATGCGAGATGTCTAGATATTCCCTCCAAGTAAGGGACCGCATTTGTTCTGTGACTACGGCACTCTCTTCCTTGTCCTGTAACAATCTAGGGTGGACCGCTGTATCCGTAGTAAGGAAGCTCTCTATGCCCGCCATGCCCTTTTCCTGGGCTGGCACTGAGTCACTCAGTGACCTCCGCAAGCCTACTGATTGGCCAATGATGAATCCACGGATCACCACCTTGAACACCTCCCATTCGGTAGCTGTATTCTCCGTGGACCCCGCATTGCTGTTAAAGTATTCTCCCTGATACTAGCCGCAAGTGGTTTTCTAAAGGAGGGTTCTCACAGAAACGTGGCTTGATGAGGACAACTTCCCCGATGTCGCCATTGCCCTACCTATAGGGTATAAATTGCTTAAAATGGACAGACTGGGGCGGTTGGGAAGAGGAACTGCCATCCTTTTTAAAGACTGTTACACCTGTCTCTCCAAGTCAGTGGTTCAGACAGGGGAACATGAAATCTTGGCTTTTCAAGTATCCAATGGCGACAATAAAATACTTGGAGGGGCAATTATATACACCCCCCGGGATATAAACCTGAGCCTAGTGCACAACTGCTCTCTCAACTATTTCTTTCATGTTTGAAACATAAGCACTTTGTAGTGATAAGGAATTTCAATATTAACTTAGAAAATATCAGTAACCCTTCAGCCAAGCACCTGAATAACAACACGCAAATTTTACAGCTTAAACAATGGATCACAGGACCCACTCATATTGCTGTACACACCCTGGATCTCCTATTTTCCAATATAGAATTTACTAGATCCTTGCCCCCATTTTATTTTCTCTAGGATTATACCGACCCTATGTCCTCACGTAAACCGTCTATTTAACAATTTACTGGATACTGCTGTATTACCAGAGACCTCGAAAAAAGCCACAGTAGTCCCATTACTAGGAAAAGCAGGCACGGACATTCATAATCCGGCAAACTACCGACCGATCTTTCAGCTCCCATACATATCCAAATTAATGGAGAAGCAGATTAATAAACAGCTGTCCGATTACCTTGAATCCAATGAGCTCTTGGATCCCTCCCAAACTGGCTTTAGAGCCACCAACAGAATGAAGGCTACCCTTCTGGCAGCATTGGACAATATTAGATCCCTAATTGACCAGGGAAGGCTGTCATCCTCATCCAATTGGACCTGTTGGCGGCCTTCGACATGGTGTTGCATGACCTATTGCTGAGCACCCTACATGAAAAGGGCATACACTCCAAGGCCCTCCAGTCGTTCTGCTCCTTCCTAAGTAACAGAACACAAACAGCACAAATGGGACCTTTCACCTCCACCCCAAAAACCATTATCTATGGCGTCCCACTGGGAGATTCCCTGAGCCCTGCCCTTTTCAATGCCTACGTATAGTCTCTGGCTAAAATCAGCAAAAAATTGGGATTTAGTATCTGTTCCTATGCGGATGATACACAACTGCTGATAGTCCTTGAAGATACGCATGAGGACACCAGGATTTAACTAACTAACTGTCTCTCAGAAATGGCGGTATGGATGTCAGACCACTGTCTAAAACTAAATGCTGATAAGTCAGAGATCCTACTCTCCGGAGGAGCCCAACTAATCTGGGATGCAATTTGGTGGCCCAAATCACTTGGATCTCCAGCGGCGCCAAAATAGGTCACAAAAAACCTGGGCAGTTTCATTGACTATGCACTAACCATGCAGAAACAGGTTAGCGCACTATGTGGGAAAAGCTTTGCCACATTAAAACTTGTAAAAAGACTGTTCTTATGGATCCCCCTAGAGTGCAGGAAAACCATCATTCAGGCTTTGCTTATAAGTAAACTGGACTAAAGGGAATGCGCTCCATGTGGGCATGGCAGACTATCTCTTCTCACGTATGCAGGTGATCCAGAATGCGGCTGCCAAGCCGGTGTGTAACAAAAGCAGGTAGAGCTCAGCCTCTGAATGTCTGAGGGAGCTCCATTGGTTGCCTGTTCGTCAAAGGTCAAAATTCAAGCTCCTGGGTCATGTTCACAAGGCCTTATACCATCATGACATCTAGAGTCCTGCAAAATTAAATCAAATTCTTTATTCCAATTCGGAATTTAAGGTTGTGCAATCAGGCGCGGGCAGAAGCAAAACGCATTAAGAGGGCCAAAGCAGGGGGCCGCTCTTTCTCTCATCTGGCAGCAACTCCTTGAAATGAATTTCCGCTGAAAATTCATCTTACTGATGACTATATGTCATTCAGAAAAAAGCTGTTCCCTAGGATTTAATTAAAACAACTAGAGTTTTTGAATTTTACCTTACTCTCATTTGAGGTGTTTGCTTTCCTAGCGCCGTGATATCCTCTCGGATGAATGTTGCGCTTACAAATAAATAAATAAATGGTTCTATTAGGGATGAGGCTGTCAGCCTCCATGTGGGTATCGCCAAGAGCCGTCTCCCATGCCATACCAAAAACACCAGGTTGTGGTCAGACAGCGTGTGTGTCAAGTGTTCTAACCTGGTGACAGCCCAATGTACCTCTGAACTGCACAGCCAGCCATCAAGGCGGACATGCAGGGCATATACTGGGCAGTAATCTATGTATTCCATCAAACACATGTAGGGCATGCCATGTGTCCCACAGCTCCAAGTATGAACACCACCCTTGGAACTCCATTACCAGGTTTACCGTCGGAGACACCAGGATGGGCGGGGTACAGCAGTCCAGGTTCGGGTCCAGGATAATGTTAAAGTCTCCCCCCCAGAAGCATCAGTATGTCTGGTGCGAGTGCCAGCAGCGGAACCAGAGAGTCATAGAATTATGTTGGATAAATCTTTGGTGCATATACACTGCCCAATATGAAATCGGCTCCATTGAGACGTCCCATGATTTAGATGTGCCTCCTCACTCAAGCTATATATTCGGACACAATGTCCAAGGGAATCCCCGCCCTCATCCATAACAGTGTGCTGTGAGCATATGATGAGAAGGTTGTGGTGTATATCCTATCCCACCATCTCTGTCGCAAAATCGACCTCCACACCACAAACGTGTGTCTCCTGCAAGAGAGCTACATTCACTTTTCTGCACTGCAGGTAGAAGAGGATTTTATACCCCTTTGCGGAAGAACCCATATCCTGCACATTCCAGCTAATGAGGGTGTAAGGTGCACTTTATGTTATAGTGATACATTTTAACATTTCCCATTTCCCTCCCTTGCCCCCGTACCACATAAATGCCATCCATCGGATGATAAGTCCAGTGAATTGAATTCTGTTCCTTGCCTCCAGAGTCAAATGTTCCCTACTCCCCATCCCCAGGACAGTGTGGCAATGGCCACCCATCCAGAACAAACCAACCTAAACAGTTGTCAACAATACAAGGATGCACAGTGAACTCGACCATTAGGTAGGAGTTGGTAGGAGGTGGCTATGACTCCACTCAAACCAGCAATATCCCGCACTCTGCCCCGCCCCTGCCACTGAACAGTTAAGCACAAGTACTTACCGAACCAGATTCAGCGAACAACAGTAGACAGTCAATGGTGTACTCTAGAGTGCCAGCCATGCTACACCAGTGCAGAAACCATATATGCCAGCAGGGGACACCTCCCAGTTAGACAGTGTGTAGGATGTGAATGTTCTCAAGTACCCACACCGTTGCGGGGCATTCTGGAGGTCATCAGCCATGCGTGCATGGTGTGATCAGCGGTGGAAGTGGGTCAACATCTCACTCTCCCTCTGAGTTTGTGATGTCTCGGCTCGACCTAGATGCATATCCACTAGTGTCTGAATGTCCCAATGCAGCAAAGAAGTTATCTGTCTCAAGTGCCATCGGTTGGCCACCTGTCGCCTGATTCTTCTAGGGCTTAACCACCCATGGTTGGCTATAGCGCCTGCACCCCGTCCTCAACCTCTTTGGCCAAAGGAAACTATGCCAGGGAGCACCATTAGTGCCTGCCTAGTGTTTTTTAGCCATTCCCAGGCATCTACAGGGCTATAAAAAAAGAAGGAATTGTCATCCACTATAAGATTGAACCGGGCCCTGAACAGTAACTTGCAGTGAACATTTGTTTTTCTGAGTGCCTGTTTCACTTTGGTAAAAGAGGTTCTGCACCACTTCACCTAACTAGTGTAATCCGGATAGATAGACCCAGATACGTTGTCCGTCTGAAATCTGCCTACTTCACAACTGCTATCACAGTAGTGCAAAGAGAGTTGGCCAGCAAGGGGTTTTGTTGATTAGCTAGTTAACAGCACCGTAGGGACCTGCATTACATCATTGGAGTACCCAGATATGAAATATATCAATAGCTGTTTTGGATTTATTTTAAAAAAGGTCTGGTAAAATCAGACCTACACAGTGTTACCACACTAACACCATATATACATTAAATAAAAGAACGGAAAGACCAGGATTTTGTGTTATTTGAGAGTTATTATTCAAATCAGGAAGGGTACATACAAAGATATTATTTAGATATTAAAGGTTTTGATAGTATCATCCTTAAACATATCTAAACATTAAGTCCAAACTGCTCAAACATAAATACAATGATTTCTACCCAAAAATCAGAAGAAAATCAAAGGAAGGTAAAGACACAAAATATGCAGAGATGGACTGAAGTAGTCGACGTTTCGGTCTTTTTGAAGTTGTTCACAAGACCATCATCAGGACAGATAGGTTATATATACAAATGATGACCCTCTCTTGATTTACGTAGGAATATTGTCAGAGATTTCCAACAGGGAATCCAGAATGGGTCCTTTTCCCAGTATATTTGTAAATTTGTAATTGGGGATATATGACACGGCCGCATCCGAGAAAGCTTCCAGCAGGTCCGGTAAGGCTGGAAGTTTTCTCGGATGCGGCCGGGAGAGCTCCAATCGCTGTAGGGTGAACCAAGTTCTACACCTGTACCCCTGCATCTCCCCCCTGGTTGCCCTGTAAGTTGCAGGGCAGGAGAAATCGGGGCAGTCGATGGAGAACTTGTCTAGATCAAAACAAATATGTCAAAAATGCAAATACAGCTTGAAAAAACTGCATTCCCTTTCAGTCTTACTGTGTGCTTATTAAGACAAATTATAGCATGGAAATCATTCACAAGTGAAATTGATGCAACAAATGCATTTCCTCTGCTTCCAGAACGGAAACTGAAAAGCAATTACATTTACAACAAAAAAAAAGGATTCTGATAGAGACATCTAGTCTCAGATTCCTTACCTTTGAACTTTCAGGTGTCAGGATAGATCGGGAAGATTTTTGATAACAGAACCCCTGCGCGCTGGTAGATGGCGGCAGTCAACTCCGCTTGAGGTCGTTGGCTTCTTGACGTCCGCGTCGTCAATATAAACGCCACTCTGGCTTGCTGGAGGCAGTTCTTTTCTTTCCGCGCCAGCCAGTGCAGATCTGCCGAAGAGAGCTACACCTGTAATTTTTTGCTATTTTTTCCCCCCGACTTTTTATTAGGGATTTCTAGCAAGAAGGCCTCTGGGTTCAGGCCGTGCAGCGCCTGTCACCGCACCATGTCTGTCACAGACCTCCACCTAGTATGTTTCTGGTGCCTGGAGTGCGACCAGGTCTTTGAAGTCATTCTCCTATTGCCGGGCCATGGCACCAAAGGCTTTAAGAAAGCTGTCCCTGAAGCTGATTGCAGACCGGCGTCTGGTACCAGAGATGTTGTGTCGTCGATCTTGTTCCCTCTCCCTCTCCCGGTCTTGGTTGAGAGGAAGGTCCGTGCACCATTTTGGAGGGTTGAAGTCCTCTCCCTCGAAGTTATCGCAGTCAAGTAAGTGGCACCACTAGAAGCACAAGAAGTCGAAGCGTGCTTCGACTTCGCCCCGTCCATCATGTGATGAGACGGACAAACCTTGGCGTTCGAGGCCCAACTCCGCGGAGCGGGTTCCTGGCCCAGCTCCATGTTTCCCTTCCTTTCCGGGGCTGGGACTGACGCCCATCCAACTAATAGAATTTTATGATGCAGTGTGTGCGGTATTTGGGCAGCTTGACCCTGCTGGTGCGCCCTCTGGCCCCGCAGGCTCAGATGGAGACCCTGTGGGTTCCACACCTCCGGCCCTGGCACGATGGCATCCCGAACACAAACAATCATTCCTGACGTGATGCCTCATTATTTGTAGAAGTGATATACTGCCACACTGATCTCTTCTACACAACGCTCATGACTCCAGCGCCTGACCCTAATAAGGAGCCGTGCTTCAGTTCCTGGCTTCCCTATTGTTTTGATTACTATGCCAGTTTAAAATTCGGCATCCCGACTGCCTCTGACCTTTGCCGATGTCAAACCTATGGTCATCTAGGAGCACTCCATTATCAGACCGTCATCACCTCAGTTCTCATCATTCCAATGCCTATAACTAAAATGGCGCTCTGAATCACACCTTACATATTGTAAACAAGCAATATAGCAGCCTGTGACGGTTGCAGGTTTGATTGTGGGGCAGACATTTCTCCTTTACTACACACTGTGGGACTTGTCCCAACTGTACTAGGTTCTTACTAACCTGAAAGGCTTCAAACATCAACAATGTCTTCCCCAGACAAGTAAGGATAGTAAAGAAACATTGTAGGTCAACTCTAAACATATTGGTAAGCAAATAATCCTACCAGTGAACGGGGGAAGGAAGGAAGCCGAATTATAAGGAAGATAAGAAAATAAAGAAGGGAAGAAGGAGAGATGATATTAAAAAAAAGGATAAAAACCTAGAACCCTCAGGCCTCCATGCCTTTACCATCACATACCCTCCCAACCGCTCCAAAAATGCAGCAACGAAGTTCAAGCATAGACTAATGAAATCTCACCCTGAGAATCTCATTTCCGATCCCTACTTCTGCATCAGCAAAGGCATACTATCTAACGACCTCATCTTCTACACAAAAAAACGTGCTCAGTGGAGAAATACCTTCTACTCCATGCTCCGAATCTCAAATGTCAAAAAAACCCTGCATGCCCTCAAAATGTCGGTAGCCACGTCAGACTTCGGCCCTGCGAACGCCACTATCTCCATATGCAACAACGGTAATACCCTTATACAAGCCTATAATCCCAATCTCGCTACCATAGACAAGATCTTCTCTACTCTCAGGAAAGCAGTGCCAGAAAATCACACTCCTGCCACAACGCTCCGCAGTTATCCCGATGACGCCCCAACTCTACTACAAACTGCCATAACAATTTCAACAGAACCGAAACCTCTCCAGACCCCCAATGATCTCTACCCCTCCATCACATCGATCTCAACTACACCAGGATCCCTTGGCTCAGGAGGGACAAGGTTTTTCTTAGCTTCCAGCCACCATACTGCAGACTCATCGATATCCATGCTGTCTATGGGATAATTCACCAACCTGGACTCTACCCAAGATATCCCTCTCTCCCCATCTCCACCTGAGCTGGCATGCATAGTTCCCCATGACCTACCGCCTAATCCATCACCTGATTGGCTCCCATCACCCCCCATACTCACTCCGCTCTTACAAACTCACCACTCATTGACCGTACCCCGATCACATGCACCAGCCCCTATCATGCGGTCATACCCCAAGGTCTTCCCACACACTGATTCAGACCTTACAACAAACACCCATGATCAACTAACCCCCTCAATCCCTAATAACATTATCCCCAGGCAACCAGATAACGAGTTACCCATGCAACCAAACCTTATTTGCCGACCTCCCACTATAATAGAACTCACACCTACACACAAATCTATTTATCCCAATTCTGATAGGATCGCACAATTCAATGAGCTAGCCAGCGGCCTATTCCATCTCAAGGCTAAAATACAAAATCTATCAACCATCACCAAAGAACTCCTAAATATGGACAGATCTACTAGTGCCACCGTGAACCGAATCAGCCACCAAACTAGCAAATATATCACCAAGAACTCACACCTCGAGGACACCAGACAGTATAAGATTCCTTCCCCCAATGACCTATCTCATCCTAGAAGGGCAACTGCTGTACTATCTGACAATGAAATAGATGACCTCTGCATTTCTTACGCCAGCCCGAAAGGCAACAGTGAGTCACATTGTGGCACTATCCAATCCATTCAAACTAACCCCTACAGAGAACCCACTCACAACTACAGATCCATTAATAGAGAAAACCTCACAAATATCAACATAGTGCAGACTACTCCCCCCCATCCGACTAGCAAGCTGAAATGTGCAGTCATCAATTGCAGATCTGCTTACAAACATGCCCCTGACATTTACGACCTCATCCTCGCGAATGATCTTGACATTACCATCCTTACCGAAACATGGCTAAATAGTTCCTCCTCTCCCATTCTGGACCTACTGGTACCTCCTAGTCACGACCTAATCCACCTATACAGAAACATGCAACCCGGTGGCGGGCTAGCCTGCATTTATCGAAACAACATTGCAGTCAATCAAGCAGACTCCATCTCTTTAACCTCCTGCGAATATCTCTGTATTAACATCTCTGATGACAAGCACCTCGCCTGCAAACTTCACATAATTTACCACCCCCGGGCAATAAGTTGACGTTCATCGATGAGATAATGGAAGTCATTACATCTCACAAGTGCCATAGATTTTCCTGGGCATCTTCAATCACCATTGGAACAACTCAAGCGATCATGGTGTAAGCTGTCTTAAATCTTTTCTGGCAAATCAGGATCTGTCCCAACTCTGTGACAGTCCAACCCACAACAAGGGAGAGACAATGGACTTCATAATAGCTAAAATGAACACGATATCATTAGAATCCATCACCCCATGTGACTGGACAGACCATTGTAGGATTCTCTTTTTAATCAATATTGAGGTAATTCCAAAAAGGGGTTAACCCACAAAAACAAAACAGTGGAAAAGGAATTTACAAAATATCAACCCACCCCATCGATCTGGTAAACCGATGCAACTCTGCCCTGATCCCCTCGACAGACATTGGCCGACGTCCATGATCTCACGGTCATTTACAATTCCACGATGCTTGAAATTCTTGACTCCGCAGCGCCCTTCCAAGAAAAAAATGTTACCTCCAAACTCTCCAAACCATGGGAAGAGCAGCCGAGCGACTATGGAAATCAGCACCCTCCATTGAGCACCTATATCAACTCAGAGTGCTGAGGAATTCATACAATAAGAAGATCATAAAGGCTAAAGCAGACTTTTTCAAATCTCAGCTGAAGCAAGCCATCAACCGTCCCAAAAAACTATTCGATATCATCAAACAACAAGCATGCAACAAGCAAAACTCCCTGGAACCAAGGGACTCGACTTCACCTAACTGCGATGAGCTGGCCAACTTCTTCCTAGAAAAAACTAAATCCATTGAACTCAACATTCAATCTAAGAAGGCCCTCCCACAAACTATGGCACTTGATGCTAAATCTCAGTCTTAGATCAAGGTCCATTTTAATACTCCGAAGGAAATCCCGAAAAACAATGCCTCTAGGCACACCTTCTCTCCGATCCCTGAACAAGTAATCTATAACACTCTTTTAACGATTAACCCCTCAAATAACGTTTCGGACCCTTTACCTCCTTCTTTATTCAAAATGATAAATACCTCTATTGTTCCCCTATGGGCGAATATCGTAAATGCCTCTCTGAGACAAGGGTCCATACCGGACTGTCTTAAAATAGGACAGGTCACACCTATACTAAAGAAATCCGACTCCCTCCCCACTGATCTCAACAACTACCACTCTATATCCAACATCCCCACTTTGGCGAAATTGCTGGAAAAATGTGTCCAGATACATGTATGCAATCACATTGAGAATTACAACCTCCTAGACAAACAGCAATCCAGCTTCCGGCAAGGTCACAGCAATGAATCTGCACTCACCCACTTAATGGACGGCATCCTAAAAATGCTTGACCACAATGAATCATGCCTATTGATACTTCTTGACATCCTCCGCTTTCGATACCGCTTAAGCATTACAACCTACTGTCCTTACTAGAACGAAGCATGGGTCTAACGGCCCAAGTACTACAGTGGTTCACCTCCTTCCTAAATAACAGAACACAAAGAATCAACCCTCCAGGGTCACCATAGGGGTTCCTCAGGGGTCAGCACTCTCACCCATCCTTTTCAATTTACTCATGGAACCACTGGCAAACGCACTGAACTCTGCTACCATTCTATATCACCTATATGCGGACGACACTCAACTGTATATGAAAATCTTGCAACCAGAAGTCTTCATCTCCCTCAACCCTATTCTACAGAATACTCAAAGTTGGCTCACTGACAACCACCTCATGCTTAACACAAAAAAATGGAATTCCTTCTCATCTTCCCTCTCAATCACACACCCAAGATAGACTTATGGCTAAAGCATCTTACCTCCTTTGATTGTGCTCTCCATATCATTGACTCCGCGAATTCCTTGGGCCACCATAGACAAACACTTTAACATGCAGGCACAAATCAATATTGCCACCAAGGGAGCTAATCATCAAATGAGCATACTAAGGAAATGTAAGCCCGTAAGCCCTTCCACCCACAGAACAACTTAAAAATGGGGGTACAAGCCCTAGTGCTACAAAGATTGGACTATGGAAGCACCACTCTATGTGGTCTTCACAAATACAAGCCTGCCCCACTAAGGACTTCGCTTAAAGCTGCAGCCAGACTGGTCTCAGGAACAAAAAGAAATAACCACATTTCTCCAACCTTGAAAGCTTTGGACTGGCTACCCTACGAGGCAAGAATACACCTAAAGATCGCCTGCATAACTCACAAAGCCCTGCATAGCAATACCCCCAGCTACTTAGCACGAAATCTTGAGCGATCAGGAGGATGTAGACTATTGCGTAGTGCGAGTTCATTACTACTGAAACCACAATCCACAAAAAGAGAACTGGTTGCAGATCATTATCTACTTCGTCCGTCTCCCTCGTCACAGTAACCATGGAGCACCCAGTGATCCGGACACATTATTCACCCAATCAAAAAAGGTCGCTCCGAAGATCTGGCACTCCCTACCTCTAGTGGTTCGCTGAATCACTTCCTTTACCTCCTTCAAAAAAGAAGCAAAACTGCTCCTAATGAACAAATTCACATCCTAAGACTTTAACTCTATGATGACTACCAGTCACCTATGCTAACCTTATACTACTGTCTACCTCTTTTGTACTGAATGATAAATATTGAATGTATGTATACTACCTCATCCTCCTAATATGTAATAATATGTGTATTGTAAAGCTCTATGATTCCCTCGTTGATCATTCCATAAGAACTACTAGTCTCCTATGCCACCCATATACTCCTATCTACCTATTTTGTACCGAATGGCGAATACCAAATCTATGTATACTACATCAACTATCTAATGCTCAACAACTGCATATTGTAAAGCGCTCTGATACCCCGTGGGTCATGTTTGCACTATATAAAACTTTATAAATAAATAAATACTGGGCCCCTTCCCCGGTGCAGACCGGCACCGGTCGTACCTCAGTGCCCTTCCCCGGTGCCGGGGATCCCTTGGAAATCCCGCAACCTCAAGATATGGACTGGTATGATGAACTGGGTTATGCAGCGGCCTGGACACCTCCCCAGATCCTGACATGCTGTCTCCCCCTAACCTGGCTATGGAGGAGGGAGCGTTGTTTGCAATGGTGGTTCGTAGGGCTGCGGAGGTCTTGGACCTGCAGCATCCTACAGTGGCAGTCAAGACGAACGTCTTGATAGAGGTACTGCAGCCTGGTGTCTCCACCTCAGAACCCTTGCTGATAGATGGACGTTCTTCTGGGCACCTGGTCCAAGCTCAGCACAGGGGCTTCTGTGAACAGAGCGTTTGCCTGCCACCACCGCCCTGCACCGGGAGATCCAGCTTTCCTCACCGCCGACCCCACCCCACCCCACCCCACCCCACAGAGCTTCATGGTTCAAGCTTCCGCTTCCCGTAGCGCATTCCCTTCCGCATCCCCACACAGGGAATCCAAAAGACTGGAAAGCTTTGGGATGAAAATGTACTCTTCCGCCAGTCTAGCAGTGCAATTTGTGAACACAGCATGCTTTTTGGGCCGTTATTCCTATTCAATATGGAATACGGATTCGCAGGTGCTGGCCAAAGTCGCAGAGGAGGACCTGAATCTGCTCTCACAAGCCATTTCAGACAGGGGAGATGCAGTGAAGTTTGCCATCCGCTATGGCTTGGACATGACAGACTCGCTAGGCAGATCGATTTCCTCTACAGTGGCCATAAGGTGCCATGTTTGACCGAGGACATCTGGATTTTCAATGGATGTCCAGGATAATCTTATGGACATGTCCTTTGAATGCTCCCATCTCTTTGTAGGCAAAGCAGACACAGCGCTTAAGCTTTTTATGGACTCATGAGCTACGGCCAAGTCCCTAGGCCACACCACAACGTACAATCCTGTGTCTGCTTTTCACTCCTTTCTTGCCTACGGAAGGGGCTTCCTACTGCACCAACCCTACTCCAGTCAGAGAGTCTCATGTTGTGTAATTCCTATATTACCCAGACAGAATCTGTGCGTTTGGATAACATTAACTGTAGGATTGGTGACAGACTAACTTTGAGCACCCCCACCGAGTATGTTAGCCTGTTTCTTTTAGCGGGTTCACAGTGCCACTAGAATCTCCTCTTATCGGGCAACCTCAGAACATGAAAACACTGAACCCCCAGGATAGTAGAAACAATGTACTACCTTTCGCTCAGTCACTTGTGCTCACTTATTCGGTCTCAGAGAGTTTACACAGAAGAAACAGTCAGGCGTGTTGCAATTAGAATTTATTGCACAGTTGTTCTTTTAGTGTAAAAAAGTTGTGCTGCAACAACCGTTTGACAGTAGCAGATATATATGATTAGCAGTACAGTGAAGATAAAAGAATAGTACAGTTCTACCATCTTGTAATAATCATGAATACATACATGAATATAAAATGCATGATACGAGGCCTGTCTAGATGTACCTAAGTGTACCTAGCATGTGAGTAGGTGTGAAGCCAAGAATCCCTCTAGGATTTAGTCTAACCCTATTATGTGAAGTGAGAGAGTGTGGTCTCGAGTTGGACACCCCGCGAGGGATGTGTTAGACCACTGTCAGCTGGAGCGACTCCATGCAGGAGCTTCAGCGTCTCTGGTCAGTGTGTCGACTGGGAAGTCTCAGTCGCCTCTCTCTAACCCTACCAAGATGTGCTGTATTTATACAAAAAGTATCGAGGGTTCCTTTGTCCCTTGTTTCTTGTATTAGCCATTGTTGGATTTGAGGATGACATATGGGATAAACCTTGTATATAGATATTATGCAGGTGGTGTAGCCCCTTCCTGATTTTCAAGAACTCATGAATATTCATTCATTCTGTATGAGTCAGTTGATGTAGTTATAGGAGGCAATTGTTCAGAGAAAAACCTCCTTCTGCACCCAGGACTAAAACTAGGTAAAGGTTCAATCCTAAAGGCTTGTTACTGTGTCCTAGTCTGCTCCCCCCGGATCATAAACATTCAGTTGGTTGTAGGATACGCCATCACTGCCACCACTTTCGGGACAACACCTCGGACAGGTGGGTGTTGCAAATAGTCCGAAGGGGCTACTCCCTCCCCTTTGAGACTACCCATCCATTCAATGCTCCAGCGTACAATTGGCTGACGGAAGATCCCCTTACCCTACTCCGCGAGGAAGTCAAGACTCACTTAGCCAAGGGAGGTATAGAGAGGGTTTCTGTACCAGTAATAGGCTGTAGTTGTTATTCCCGCTATTTTCTGCTTCCAAAGAAGGATGGAGGCCTTCATCCTATCCTCGACCTCAGGACCCTCAACTGCTTCCTGAAGAAGGAGAAGTTCAAGATGCTCACCCTTGCCAGGTCCTGTCTGCTCTGGACCTGGGAGACTGGATGGTAGCATTGGACTTGCTGGACGCTTATTTCCATATTCCTGTCCTGCCTGCCCATCGCTGCTACCTGCGGTTTACAGTGATCGACAGGCACTTTAAGTTTGCTGTGCTCCCTTTTGGCCTCACCAGTGCCTCTCCGGTGTTCACAAAGGTGGTGGTCGTAGTCACAGCCTATCTGCAAAGATCAGGAATCCAGTCTTCCCCTATGTCGATGACTGGTTGTGGAAGGTGGGCTCGTCACAAGCAGTGGTCTCCTGCCACCAGACTATGGCAAACCTCCTGCACTCGCTGGGGTTCACTATCAATGTGCCGAAGTCACACCTGACTCCCTCTCAGATGCTCCTTTTTATTGGAGCAGTTCTGGACACTGTGCAGTTTCGGGCTTATCCTCAAGAGTGGCGAGTCCAGGATATTCAACTATGATACTGATGTTTCAGCCTCTATCCTGCATTTCGGTGAGAATTACTCTGAGGCTGTTGGGTCTCATGGCCTCCTGCATCCTGCTGTGGACCATGCCAGATGGCACATGTAGGTTCTGCAGTGGGACCTGAAGTTCAAATGGGCACAGCATCGGGGAAATCTCACCGATCTGGTTCAGATATCGGAGGCCACTACGAAAAAAGACCTGCACTGGTGGCTAACAAACTGCAATTGGGCCGGAGGCAGACCTCTTTCCCTTCCCCACCCAGACCTCACAGTAGTGACCAATGCATCCCTTCTGGCATTGGCTGGCCACCTGGGAGAGGTGGAGATCAGAGGACTCTGGTCTCCGGTGGAAGCCAGACTCCATATCAACCTATTAGAGCTTCGGGCGATCCGACCGCCACTGAAAGCCTTTTTACCTTCTCTCAAAGGAAATCTAGTTCAATTGTTCACAGAGAACACTACCATCATGTGGTACTGCAACAAACAGGGTGGAGTGGGGTTGTGGACCGTTTGTCAAGAGGCCCTGCATCTCTGGACTTGGCTTGAACAACAGGGCATTTCCCTGGTGGTTCAACATCTGTCTGGTTCTCACGAACTCAACTGCTGGTGCCTTGCGGGTCACAAGTGGCATCTCTATCCGGAGGTGGTGCAAGGTATTTTTCAATGGTGTGGAGAGCCTTGGTTAGATCTATTTTCCTCCGAATAGACCGCGCAATGTGAGCAGTTTTGCATGCTTAAGTTTCCAAGAAAGCTCTCACTCAGCGATGCTTTTTGTCGTGAGAGGAGCTCTGGCCTCCTGTGCGCCTTTCCGCCCCTACTACTCCTGCCAGAGTGCTTAAGAAGATCAGGAGCGACCAAGCACAAGTTGTTCTTATGGCTCTGGACTGGGCATGGAGAGCCTGGTATCCTTAGCTTCTGGCAAAGAGCATCATTCCTCCGATCAGGCTGCCTCTTCGGGAGGATTTTCTTTTGCAGCAGCAGGGTAGGATTCTCCACCCAAACCTGTCCACTCTCCACCTCCTTGCGTGGAGATTGAGCAGCGACAGTTGACAGCTTTTAACTTTCCTGCCGAAGTCTGTAAAGTTATCTTTGCAGCCAGGCGTTCCTCCACTAAGTCGGTATACGCCTGCCGATGGAACAAATTTTACATGTTATAGAGAAAGGTCTATTAACCCCTTATCTGCCTCTGTGTCAGATGTTCTCCTGTTTGTCCTTTCATTGGCTCAGCAAGGCTCTGCTCTGGACACTCTAAAGGGCTACCTTTCGGCTCTATCTGCATTTCTTCGGCTGCCAGATCAGCCTTCACTTTTTAAATGTCTTCTTGTGCAGAGATTTTTGAAGGGGTTAACCCATTTGTTTCTCCCTTCCCCTCAAACTCATCTGGTGCTTGTAGTCCACATTGTAAGAGCATTGCGACAGATAGTCTTACAAAGATAAATGATTGCCTCATTAACAAAAGTTTCCTTGATTTTTAAGTACCTCAATTCCCCGAATAAACGTACCGCAATACTTAAATGGCTTAAACATAAAGTAGATAGTCTTACTCCAGGAGACTCACTTGCTCTCTAAAGATGAAGTGAGGCCGCACTCATATTCATGTATAACTCAAATACATGCTTCCAATGCAAGTAAAACAAGAGAGTTGTCTATTCTTTTATTGAAAGGGGTTGGATTCTTCCATAGATGTGAGATACCCACATAAGGAGGTAGCTCAAAGGGCATGAAGGGCAGATTTTGGCCAGCATTCAATAGTCTTGATTTCATATACGCTCCTAAAGTGATGCTTAAGTTACAGCTTTGTCATAACTGTACAAGGTGTGCTTTACCACCCAGAAGTGTCATGGGTGAAAGACAAGTTATTAAAGCCCCGCAAGACTCTATTCTCTGTGTAATTGATATAGAATTATTGCTTTTGGGTTACTAACAATCACATAAAAGGATCAGAGGCACAGTGGAAACAACAACAAACCTTGTTTCGTTAATCACAATATCATACACACTGTAATAAGAAGAATGAACACTTTTTAAATTGAACTGTTTCTCAGTACATCTAAAAACAACTACACAGAATATTTTAACAACAGCAACAAGACATGTTATAAATGAAGAGAATAAGATATACATTTCCAGCATTGTTAAAATTTCATTGAAAATGTAATCTAGAACGTAATACCTTACCGTCTGCTTCTATTCGCTATATTATGAGAACGTGGACGATAGAGGACCTTGCAATCTAGAGATTCTCAGGGAGAAGAGACACACTACAAACCTTCTGGACAGCAAAGGCTGTCTTTATCAGCAGAGGTGTGAAGGCAGTGTTCCCCTCAAAGAGCAAACACCCACTGCGGTAGCAGTCAATCAGTCTTCCTCTGGGACTTGGCTTTATCAGCTTCAGTCTTCAGGCAAGATGTATCATCTACGAAGTAAGAAATGTGCTGGCAGCAGGTGAGACCATCTCCAGCAGAATCCTGGGCGATAATCTGGGCAAGGCACCTCTCCTGACATGTGGTCTAGCGGCAGTACTTATATCTTAAATCTTATCAGAAATTAGAATTTCTGACATATGTGTAAAGAAATGTCTGACATAGATTATGTACATCAAAGTATGCGTCCCAGACATTTCCTTATGAATATATAAGGCAAACTAATATAAATTCAGATGGTTATATGTCTGTCTGTGTTATTATTTGACCTTGATGTGGGGAGAAGTAGACATTTGACCGAGAAGAATGTAACATTAGTTATTGTGTCTATATAATTAATCAAAGAACTTGATGCTATCACACTTCCTAGAAAGATAAAGTCTGGTGACATCTGCTTTTAACGGCAGACATGACAATGATTCTGCAAAAATTAGCTAATATGGTGACTTACATTGCCTACGTTAAGGAAGATGGTGGCCTCCATGCAATGAGATGGAGCAGGGGCCTATATAAGATGGAGTTGGACTTTAGAGACTTCATGTCAAATGAGGATAAGGAGACATGTTTTGAGAATCTTTGTCTCTGACTGTTGTAACTCACAACTGGTGATTGATAATAAACTTATATAAAGTAGACTTAAAACAACAACTCTCTTTGGCTGAGCCTTAATGCAAGCATGGGACCTCTCTCAAGTCCCTCATGAAACTCCATAAATTAGAGGGGATTAGAGCAGCTCCACATGAAAGATGCTGTGAGAAAAGTGCCTATACATTAAACAAACATAAAAAGGGGGATAAGGCCAATAGACATCTTCCATACAAAACTAGGCAGACCAAGATACTAAACCCTATTAAAGAGTTAAAAGATCACAAAATCATTATGTATTCAGCTACCTCTGGAAATTCTTTCAGTGTTTCAAACCTTTTTCACCATCAAAGTCTTGATCCTTCTATGCAAGAACAGTATCTCAAGAGCTATATCTCTCTTCGGACTTTGAAGATGAATTTGAAGTACTGGATGGAGATATTTCAGTTGACAAGGTGAAGGAAGCAAATAAAAGAGTGCCTACCCGAAATGTCACCAAGCTGTACAGCTTCCCAGCTTCATTTTAAAAAGCTTAAGCGCCCTCCAAGCTGATCCTGTTTCAATAGTGTTTAATCACTTTCTGACATCTCTGATGGGTACTGAAACTATGCTTGTGTAGTTTCCCCTCTACATTAGGAACTGCACATGTGTGGACAGCATAGCTGTTGGGATGGTGCCAGACTGATCCCATTCACCCCCCCCCCCCCCAGGATATGTCATCCTATAGGCCAGCTAACTCACAGTACTACCATAAACTCCCCTACCCGTAGGCGTGTAGCAAGTGGTTCTGGCATCCACTGAACATGGCAACCTTGATCCCCCAGGAATCGTGGCAACAGATCTAGAACGCTTTTGCTCAGTCACTCGTGCTCTCTTTCTCTCAGAGAAATATACATGGAATACACAATGGGACATTTTCATTATTTATTTAACCAACGTGAAATTTATTATATAATATATGTGCTGCAATAATCAATAGACAGAAGCAAATGAAAATTATAAGAAGTATTAGGACTGAACAGAATGAAAAGTTCCACCATCGTGCTAAAACAATATATATATTCAAACATATAAACCTATATAGAAACCTGGCTATTGTGCTTCCATTAACTTAAGTATCTAGTGCGTGTGTGTTCTGCCAAGAATCTCTGTACTGGATTATCGAACCCTGTTACCTGAAGAGAAAGAATATAGTTCTCCATCATGGTCACAAGCTTGACATCTCTGGTAGAGATATCAGTAGGCTGCTTAGCCGAAGCATCAGCATGTAGAGATCTCGCAAATGACAGCAAAGTGCTCCTCTGCCAACACCCGGAAACTTAAGTTTATTTATAACAAAAGGCATCTTTACCTTGGGCTAAGATGTTGATCAGGCCGCCATTGTTTGTGTGTTATAGATAGCTCTGTTGCAATATGTACGAAAAAAATAATCACATTCGCACAATGTATATATTAATCTTGTACATGACGTGTCAAGGTATCATGATAGTGTTCTTCTGAAGTTGGTTTGTAAGCAAATACAATTTCCTAGAAAGTAATCCTCACTCATGGTTGCAATGTGCAGCAAAAGTCATTGTGTGAGTGTGATGGCAACTTTAGGAAGAAACCTATGTATATGTAAAAATGGCAGTTTCCTTTTAGGCCAAACTAGGACACATGACACTTTCACTTGTATCTGCTACTTCAGGCTAAGACAGGCCCCTAAAAATGTGGTTTCAATCGCCCCATACATCTATTAAATTGCAATGTGAAACTGTTCACTTCAATCTTATTTCAAAGACTCAGCTCAATATGGCACAAACTGATTTCCGTCCAAAATTGACTGGGGCGTTTATGGAAGCAGCAGAGTGGAACAAGCAGTCAGTGGTCCTATTCTCACTAGATGCGGAGAAGTCTTTTGCTAGCATAGACTTACCTTACTTAAAGAAAGTACTAGATAGGACTCAGCTAGGCTCAAAGATGAAAACATTGATCCAATTACAGTATAAAAATATTTCAAGCAAAATTAAAATAAATGGAGAATACTCAGCTGACATTCCCATATGAACAGGGATGAGACAAGACTGTCCCTTCTTTCCCCTGATATTTGCACTCTCGATGGAGTCTTTGGTCTCCAGACTCCTAGGTAGCCCAGGCTTTGGAGAAATGAGTGGGTGATATAGAATACAACCTTTCTCTGTTCGCAACATTCTTTGCTTTATAGCCTATGTAGGACCGTCTCCACAAATCCTACAAAGTGAATTTAACCAATTTAGAGAGATATCAGGATTTAAGAATAATTATTCATAATCCCAGGCCATGGGTGTTGGAGATCCATACAATGAGGCTTGAGAACCCCTAACACAAGTAGGAATTACCTGGACCGCGATCCTATACTTAGGGCATGATTTAGAGGTTGGTGAATGGGAAGCTCCATCACAAACGTGATGGATGTCTCATCTGCTCTATTACAAGTGTGTTATATCCTATGGTACTTGCAGTATGGCAGATGGGACATCTGTCACATTTGTGACAAAGTATCTCTTTCGCCAAACTCTGAATCAGGCCCTTCGGCATTAATTTATCCTCCCGGACAAACATTTTTTTATGAATGTAGTGCTCCACCCTTTTTGCAGACATTGTTAAAAAATGTATCTCTGCTTGCAAATTAGAAATGTATCGGATGGGAAGGATGGCAAGTATTACAATGATCATCAGGCACCACCTCTTCTACTTGGCCCAGACATTACCCTTCAATTTCCCCACGCCAGTAATAGCCCAAACATGTAAGAAAATGACTTATCACCCAGATTTACAATAGCAACTTTGTTCCGTACAGCAGGGAATGGGAGAATAGGGCTTATCAGATGTTGGTACATATGTCACACTGAATTATACAGAAAGTGATGGACCGAATGTCTTATTTAATCTCAGCCACTGATAATTACTTGGGCCGTATCACAGTTCATCGTTATTTTGCACACCATGCCACCTCAGTTTGGACCCAGCCATATGCAAATCAGTCTTAACACTGCTTCAATAGGGGCAGTCCAGTTTGAACTGCCAGGCTTTCTTCACTGTCTCTACAGGACCAAATTGTTTTGCACCTCTCCTCAGGCAAGAAACGGATTTTGATTGGACTAAATCCACTACTTTTACGGGGTCCACCCAACTCCTCTTCCGAGGCTTTTGGGTTCTACACCACTCCGTCATTTTTATCAGATCCTGGACCCAAATCAGGATACATAACAAGTAATCATATAATATTTGGTATGTTATTGCTATTGAGATGTAACCGTATAGTATTTGGAATGTTATTGCCATAGAGGGGTTCTGGTGTCAGAAACTATGAGGCCAAAGACCCAGTGGTTTTATATTGTTACCAGAAGACCCCCTAAATGGTAATAAAGTTTTATATTCCACTTGTTACCCATTATATATTTTTTATTTCACCCACATTTTTGTTAAGTAACTTGAAAAAGCGTTTACTTCAAAGTTCAAAGTTCAGCTAACATTGGGCACTGATTGGAATTAGAATGTTTAGGTAACCTTTCACGAGTAATCTGTTGATAAAACAATCGACAGTGGGGAGGCTATGGGATTTGCGTGATTCTGTGGAGCATCATTCCGCTATTAACACTGGTATGGGCCTGGTGCTGTCAGCTTTCCAATGTCCTAATTTGCAGCCCGTCTCTCCTGCTCTCCTGACTCCTCATGACATGTAGATTGCACAGGGGAATGACACAGTCAGAGACTGTGGACGAGGGCACACAAATCATTGTACAGTACATCTAGTCTGCATGGTAAATTTCAAGCCCTGTCTATTGGCTTTACGAAAGTAGCAGAATGAAGAATGCAAAAAGAACTATTGATGGACAGAATGCAGAACAACGTCATACATTCACCTCAGTACATAGATCTGGGCCTAAATCCATCGTTTTTTTTGCTCAGCATGCCATTCCATTTTGGACCCAGCCATATGCAAATCAGTCTTGACCCTGCATCCAATGGTAACAGGCCAGCACGAACTGCCAGGCCCGGTCCTCCCTTGACTGAAAACAAGCATCCTAAGACCGGTTTCGAGCTTTCAGCCCTCATCAGCCAGGATAGATTCACTCCAGTGGCATGGAGAGCACGGGGCCCACATCTGAGCATACCCGTCCCACGCAAAATGAAAGGCACACAGATGGGTTGCTGGCCAATAGTTAATTGTTTATTTGCAGTTTGTCTATAATGCTGCTGCACCACAAGATACTAGAGCGCTTTACAAAAAACACTATTTTACAAAGAAAAACATGTAAACATGAAGCAGCTTTTGAAGCTATGGGAGGGAAGCGGTGGAAGAGTAAAAGTGAGGAGCTGAGGAGAAGGTAAGGCAAATGAGGATACTATGCACGAGCAACAGTATAAATAAGAAGGTATATCAGCCTGCAACTGAATATGTAAGCTAGATGCTGGGGTCTTTAACATAATCAAAATTGCCAAGGAAAATAGGTTCAGGATTTACCTTAACAAAAGGTGAGTCTTTAGGGCTTTTCTAAATGTGAGGATGTTTGATGCTAATCACATCTGCAGAGAAAGTGATTTCTAAGCAACAGTGGGGGCGCGAGAGAAGCATTGTCTTAGAGCTTATGTGATGCGAAATGTATGAGTTTCAAATATCAATGAGGTCTTGCTCCTGGAACTTCTGGTGCCTCAGGAAATGTGGAGGGGGTCAGTCTTGTGCCCTGGTTTGCCTGAGTAAAGTGTCTAAAATGTAATGCAAAAGATTTTAAACTCAATTTGAGTCTCTTGAGAAAGTTAGTGATGGTTCTTCGGAATGGGGGTGCTGTATCAAATTAGTTTTTCTGTGATTAGCCGAGCAATTCAATTGAGGATAGTCATTAGGGACAGCAAGGTGTTAGCAGACTATAGAGCACATGGAGGGGGGGCGAGGTACACAGAAAGGCTGCAGCGTGGCATGAGGGGAACATAGAGGGGCTCCAGTGATGAGGGAGGGCATCACACAGAAGGGATGGAGGGGTGCCAATAGCCCACAGAAAAGCTAGAAGGGGGCAAGGGCACAAAGGGGGGCTGCCGGGGAGATGGAATGCAAACGGGCTGCATGGTGGGGCGTGGGGGCACATAGAGGACTTCAAGGCACACAGAGGATCCTTAAGGCACACAAAGGAGTCTCATGGGCAGGCCAGGGATAGGGAGTCAGACGAGAGCTGCTGGGGATTCGGGATATGTAAAGGGGAGGTTGGGCTCACATAAATGTTGTTGAAGGGGCACGGAGCATATAGAGGTCCGTCAGGGGACGCAAACAGAGACTGCTAGCAGTGACATACAGAAGGGATTTATGGAGATGCAGCGGACACATAGAGGCTTGCAGTGAGTGCTGAGGAGCACACAAAGGGGCTACAAAGTTAAAACAGAGCAACACACAAGGTCTGCATTGTGGACTGGGAAACACAAAAGGACTGCATGGCGTAGAGGGCTCCTAAAGGGGAGGGTGGCATACACACTGATGTTCTGCAAGGGGGCAGTGCACATAGTGGCGATTTGGGTCGATACATTGAGGTCCTGTAGGGCAAATGGGGGCCCAGAAGTAGCTTAATATGCCAATAACGCAACTTCAGAGGCCAAGATAGGCAGGGTGGGAGGCACACAGTGGCTGCAGAGGGAACGAGCACACACAGATAGAAGTGACACAGAGAGGGACAGCAGAGGGACGGGGGACACCCACCATCACAAGACAACACCTGCACCAAAGCACAAAACATCATATGCCAACAAACCCATTATACATCCCCACATGCAACATCCTTATCCACACAAGGTCTGCATCATGGGCAGGGACATACAAATGGACTGCAGCGCTTCAAGGGAACTTATATGGGGTGAGGGGATACACGCGGATAGTCTGCAAGGGGTCAGGGGAATATCGTGTGGCTACGGAGGGCACATAGAGGTACCGAAGGGCAAGTGAGGTAACACAGGGGGCTGCTTAGAACAATAGGGCGGCTTCAGAGGAAATACATAGGCTAGGGCAGGAGACACTCAGTGGCTGCAGAGGGGAAGAGGCACACACTGAATGCAGGATGGAAGTGATACAAGAAGGGACACCAAGGGCACAGGAGACACCCACTATCAAAGGCAGACCTCTGTTCCAGAGCGCAACGAACGTCATATGTCTAAACATCTAACATCATAGAACACACCTACCTTCAAACATCTACACAAACACCCTAACATAGAGTCTTAGCAACGTCAGACACATTTTCAAACAAGCCACATAATATAAAACATTGCTAACTGAAATAATATGCCAACAGATCGACCATCATATATACATTAACACAATCAACGTTATACCTCAGCAAGCCAACCATAACAGACCCATCTTCATAACTGCATTAATCCCCTTTCACACAACAAGACACTCGCACCATTCTGCAATCCACTCAACATCATATTTGCCACACACACACATCATTGTATGTCCACACACCATTCATTATTCGTCCATACATTGTATCCGACAGCCTCACTGCCATGTTCAATGTGCACACTCACCAACCTATGCCAAATCCCCACCATCAAATACCCAACTTGGTACTCGGTCACGACCATCAGCATAAATCCACACACTCATCATTGTAAGATACACACTGTATTAGAACCAATAGAACCCCAATAAATTAGCAGTCGCACTCAAGTAGATTTTCTTAGTCCCCAAAGGAATCTGTGACTTTGTCAAAGAAAAGTAAATCATGTAAGTGTTTTTCACATCTTTTATACATACAGATGGTAGGGGTGTATGTAATTCAATAAAATGTTCAGAGTAACTTTTGCACTTGCAGGTGGATAAATTAAGGTGCGTGCCACCAGTAAAAAAAATCAGTGCACACTCAAATGCTAATTTTTATAATGATTACTGAGCAGGGAAATACCTCCTACATGCCTCTAAACCTGAAAGTCTTCAAATTGGTGTCCCATTTGATTGTAGCTTTGGAATATCATGGAGGGAATATTGAGGTCAGAGAGGAGAGCAATTTAAATATTGTGAAGTTAAGTGCACAGAGGGGGCAATAGATTTACTATTCTTAACTCCGCATCTATGCACCATGAACACGAATTTATTGTCATGGTATGTATATTTAGGGGTGGGTATAGCAAATATATACATATTTAACTGTTGATATTTTGGTCTTCGATAGTCTGGTCACAATATTGTGTGATTTCGATATTCCCTCCTTGATATTCTGAAGCCACACCACTCCATTTTCCAGCATACCTCCCCGCAACCATATTTTCTCTCTTCACCCAACCCCTGACCTCCACTCAGATGTATAGGGCTTTTATACCTTTGTTCCCCTTAAGAAGTTTATATAACACTTGATGGCTAATGAACATGGATCCGGTGTTCGCAACACAAACTGAAAATTATACTTCTATCATAAATGTTAGGAAGCATAGAAGCCTTGTGCACGTATGCTATGTAACCATTATATCAATGGTGCACATAACATGGGTTATATTACAAATGCACTAAGGCCTACAATGCATGTTAACATGATTAAACATATAAAAACATATTAAAAATATATCTGAGCATGACAGCACCACCATCACCAGCCACAAAGCCACAATTTACCAGTTTTATAACAATAAATCAATCAGGACTTTATTGAGCGCACTACTCACCCGTTAGGGTCTCATGGCGCTGAGAGATAGCTGTGAGCAGCTCAGTTGGGATCAGTCGAAGAGCCAGGTCTTGAGGTTTTCTCCTGAAATGGTGAAGTGTTGGTCTTCGTCGGAGGTGAAGGGGGAGATTGTTCCAGCTCTTAGCTGCATAGTAGGAGAAGGACCTTCTGCCTGCTCTAGTCCTGTAGAAGTGTGGACGGTGGCTAGGGAGAGGTCGACTGAGTGGAAGTTTCTTTTGGGGGCATGAAAGGAGAGGCGGTTGTTGAGGTATTGAGGTCCAATGTTGTGGAGGGCCTTGTAGGCGTGGGTGAGCAGCTTGAAAGTTATCCTTCTTTCGACAAGGACGCAGTGGAGATCCTGAAGGTGTTGGGTGATGTGGTTGTGCCGTGGAATATTGAGGATTAGTCTGGCTGTGGCATTCTGGATGGTCTGGATTTTGTGGATAAGTTTTTTGTTGATTTCGGTGTAAAGGATGTTGCTGTAGTTGAGTCTGCTGGTGACAAGTGTGTGAGTGACCGTTTTCCTGGGGTCGGGGGGATCCACTTTAATATCTTACGTAGTATGCGGAGGCTGTTGAAGCCTACAATGGAGACGGCGTTGATATGACTATTCATAGTAAGTGACGAGTTCAGTATGATGCTGAGGTTACGTGCATGGTCCATCAGAGTGGGTGGGTTTCAGAGGGCGGGGGGCCACAAGGTGTTGTCCCAAGCAGACGGGGTGGAGCAGAGGATGAGGACTTCTGTTTTTTCCAAGTTGAGTTTCAGGCAGCTGTTCTTCATCAAATTTGCGACAGCTTTCATCCCTTCTTGGAAGTTGCTCCTGGTGATGTTGGGTTCTTTGGTGAGTGAGAGGATGAGGTGGGTGTCATCAGCATATGAGAAGACGTTAAGCCCATGGTTTCTGACAATGGTTGACATTGAAGATGGTGGGGCTGAGGGAGGAACCTTGGGGTACTCCACATCTGACTTCTGTCGGCTCTGAGAGGAAGGGTGGGAGTCTTATTCTCTGTGTCCTGCCTGTGAGGAATGAGCGTAGCCAGTCTATGGCATTTCCTTGGATTTCGGCGTCGTGGAGTCTGGTGGCTAGTGTGCGGTGGAGACAGTGTTGAAGGTTGCTGATAGGTCAAGGAGGATAAGAGCTGCCGTTTGGCCTTGGTCGAGGAGGGTGCGGATGTCGTCTGTGGTGGCAAGGAGGGCGGTGTCAGTGCTGTGGTTGCTATGGAATCTGGATTGAGAGGTGTCTAGGATGTTGTTGGCTTCAATGAAGTGTGATAGCTGGGTGTTGATGGCCTTTTCGACAACTTTGACTGCGAAAAGAAGCATTGAGATGGGCCTGAAATTGTTGAGGCCTGTCTGTTCTGCGGAGGGTTTCTTCAGGTGGAGGTTGACCTTGGCACACTTCCAGTTGTCTAGAATGTGGCTGTCTCGAGGGAGCAGTTGATGGTTTGATGTAACTCGGGTCCGGTGGCTGTTGCGGCCCTGTGGAAGATGTGCGGCGGGCAGTGGTCAGAAGGTGCTCCGGAGTGGATGCTCTTCATGGTCTTGAGGTTGTCGGTCGTGAGTGGGGTCCATGTGAGTATGGTCTGTGGCGTCGCTCGGGTGGAGGTTGGGGCGGTGCAGAGATCTTGGTTGTTAAAGTTGTTGTACAGTGTCTTTGATCTTGTGGTCTGTTGTTTCGAAGTTGGGTTTGGCAAATTCCTGTATGATAGTGAAGAGTTCCTTGAAGTTGTGGGCGTTGGAGGGGATTCTGTCTTGGAGGAAGTTCTTCTTTGTTGATTTGATTAGTTGGTGGTGTGCTGCGGTGGCTGTTTTGTGTCACTCCATCATACATCTTCATACCATTACATTAGAAACACAGTAAGTTTGTCTCTAAAACACTTCACATTTCAGACTTCCATAAGTAATAACAGGCATGGGAGTTAAGATTAACTTAGTATAGTAGGGTTTGTGATGGGAGGACTTTGACCCCCGTTTTTTTGGTTTGTTTTTATGGGGAAGCCACTGTTAACATATTCAATTGTAGTTTTTTGAGACTATACCTTTAAGGGGTGAGACAGAAACGATGAGGAGTGTTACTCATGGCATTGGGTAATTGTACAAGGCATCCACCTTAATAGTGGCCCCTGGGAAACGTAATTTATTCTCTCTTACGTATGTCTATTTCCCTACCTCATTCTTTAACATAGCATTGTAACTGTATTTATATAGCGCTTAGTACCTCTGACCATGTGTTGATGAGGCATGTAATTGTGTATGGCATCATGAGGCTTTAATAAGCAGAAAATGGGTTTAAAAAATTGCACTTTCCCTGAACAGGCCCCCGCCCCCTACTATATGTTTTGCCTGTAGCCCCCAAAATCCTTAACACCACACTGACTCTAGGAGTGGAGTAGAATCTTCCATGGGGTCCAGGATCAACTTAGTCTTGGCAAAGGCCCATCCTGAGCGTCTCAGAGATGGAGATTGATGGCTCTGCTGCTAGGATGCTTCCCTGTTCCCCAGTTGGTACCAGCCATCATAAACAACTTGCACAATGTAAACTATCCACAAGTTGTCAACCGTCTGATTGTTTCTAGGTATGTAAAATAATACAAATCTTTTAATATACTGACAATAAAATTATCAAACCAAAAAAGGGAACTGTTGACATCTATTAAGCAGTTCGTCCTTAAATCAACATGTTTCTGTTCAGACGCATACTAGCATTTTCCATCTGAAAAATGGGAGTGTTCAAAGTTTTAAGTTCTTGTTGCTTTAAAAGCACATACTTGTTTTTCTGAGACTGTGGTTGTCTGACCCAGTACAAGGGCATTGCTGAAAAAGAGCATTGCTCTGTCAATTAGACACCATATGTTTCTGGCAATTGGTGCGTCTTGGTTTAAATCTAATTCCCCAAGTGAACGACCATGGAAAGCAGATTTTTGCATTTTATACGAGATACGGCTATGAGGAGATATAACTGTGTCTGCTTTCTGGGCGTGAATGTAGAATGTAACCTCTGTCCTCAAGTCTCACCGCAACCAGTTTAGGTTGGTGACATTTTTTACCAAACGACAACAAAGCAAAGATGCTTGCACACCACGCCAATCAGGTTCGGTAGTTGATAACCTGGTGATTGCAGCCTTCAAAATCATATTCCATCCCTGATGTAAAATTCGAGACGTTTCTCAATTTAAACTCTTACAGACTTATGATTATGGAAATTGCTCTCATTCTTGAGCTAGGCTTTTGTTGCTCTCTTGACACTTCACTCACATTAGAATCCCAAACCACTAGACCAGGCACACTTGTGGTTCCTGAAAATGAAGGCAAAATATCAGTAAATAAATGTGTGAGTTAGGGTATATAGACCGAACATGAGGTTGCCCTCTGCAATCTTAAACATGCTGTAGGTACAAGCCTCGACAAGAATCTCTATGTATTCCATGGCATGTGAAAAGACTCCCAGGACCTGGACTTGTGAAAGTATTCACAAAATGATTTTACTTTTTCACAAACGCCTGTGATTGATTAACACACAGCAACTGTCCAATGTAGAAAATGATTGCTATATAGTATTTGATGCCTCACTTCTTTCAGTACCTTGTGGTTAAGGCACAGTCTAAAATAAATAACAGCCCTACTGAAATTCCGTGATTGAGAATTCTGTTACGATTTGTGCTTTTATTACTAATAACTAAGTGGGCTCTATGGATGTAAGCAATGCCTTGTGATATATACCGTAGATCAAATGACTATCTGTTTTTTTTTAATTCTGTTTATACTCTACTGCATGTATCATCATTATAACCAATTGAACTTAATTTGAGGAAATGGTCCTGGAATATCGAAGGTTTCCAAAATAAATTGTAAGTAGTAAAGAGGAAAGATTAGGGTTATTATAATTATGAGTGTGCAAAGTTTTTATGTGAGCATAGGTTTGCCTAGTTTCCGATAAATGGACTTCGTGCAGTTTGCAGTTTCCTGCTGTCCTTTTCCTTATGGGTGTAGTTTTGCCCCGGCACTTGAACTCAAGCATGCAATAATACATGCCCCAAAATAATAAAATAATATTTTTTCACTCACTCTTATCGTTGTCCTGTTCTCAAAATATGCAGATGGTAGCTTCAAGAGCAGCATTAGTTGGTGACTGCATACCTACCTCGCTTTTCTTGCAGGTTTTTGAATACTTGTGTACACTCAAATACTTAATAGTGAAAATGTGAGGTATGGTATTAAAAGTATTAGAACACTTCCAGGTTTCGCACGAAAGTAGAATCTCGTATAACTTTTCAACTTTTGTATATTTTTGGGTAGTTTTTCATAGTTTTTTCTACAAATATCTGTTGGTTGCAAGAAAAAAATCTTCACTGCTTCGCACGCTCTCATTTGGAAACAAGGACATTAATTCTGTCCCTTTTAACTCGTAGTGTAACGTGGTAACCATATTCTTCTTTCTCTTGTGACTGTGAGGGACATATCAGACACCAAGGAGAGGCCCTTGGCGATCTTAGTGGTGGAGGTTTGCACAGTAAAAGACGGCATTGCTCAATAAGTCAAATACATTATTTTTGTATGCATTTCTTGGGGTGGCACTCGATGCCGTTGCTGTAGCCGTTCTCGGTCTACTTTCCGGATGAATGTCCTTCACTTCCCTCAGGGGCTGCCTGTCGCCCCTCTCGGTGTGGGCTCAGTGCCACTTTATACTTTGGAGGATCATTAGCAGAAATCATTAGCTAGAACACAACCTTCCCCATAAATCTCTCCGGCACCCGCATCATTTGTCCGTGCTTAATTTCCATCTCCCTAATTTTATGATTTGTCCCTCGTTTGATGAGAGTTACTTCCATTAATTGGCTAGTAAGTGGTTCCAGGTTCAGCGTAGAAAAAAGGGTTGCAGCTTTGACCCCCATCTCGGGGAGACATAGTTTTGGCTTTTTTATGGACGTAAAGTATCCCTTTGAAATATTTCTGCGGTCTCCGAAGGACATTCTTCCAAATATAATAAAAAGAAACTATTGGGTCGCTCATGTGGTGATGGCTCTTTTAGAGACATCGGCAGGTTTCTATGCAGCAAAGAATCAGTTTGGTTCACCATTTTGTACTATGATGGATGTGTTTTCTATTTTTGAATATTTGTATATTTCTACTTTTATGATCTTATCATATAAGAATCGAATAAAGTGATTTGACTGAATGAATCTGTTAGGTATCACTTCAGAAATGCAAAGAACTAAATAGTTACTGTTATCATTTGGGGGGCATACACTGTTACATACACTGCTTACGAACGAACCCATTTCAGTACAATGTAGTGCCTTCCCTTGTCACAGATTACCCATTTTAGTGAACCCGTATTGGACATTCAGCTGTAGTCTGCCCTTGGGGTCTGAATTTCGTTTCCACAGGGTTGTGAACTAGGGGGTTGCTTGATGGGTTAGAAAGCGCTGTGATCCGGCTCTAAAAGTCCAAAGGTTTGATTGATCCTTAGCGAAACCTTTGGTACTTTAACCTGTCAAATAATGTAAAACTGATCGGATTCCACTTAGCATAAGTTTCTGTACGAGCCGGTATCCAGGTGGCCACGGGATATTAGGAGGGCCCTGCATGTAATATGACACAGCTTTGTGTGCTGTGCATCAATCTTTTTGTATTTGTCACACCTTTTTCGTTACCGTATTTCTGCTTCATAGTCCTTCTGTTGCATTTCATAACTGCCTATAAATCATACAGCTCCTAGCCAACATCTTAGACAAAGAGCACTGTAATTCGCTCTGTAGGTACATATTTTTCAAAAGATTTCTTTGGGGTGGGCTGTGCGGAATGGAGCTAAGCCAAATTCAGGGAGAAGAACAGTTGTGGGTGCTGTAATGTGATATGTGAGTCTGGTTTAACAGTTTTTGAGAAGACGAGTTTTGGTTCCCAGTCGGCGTGCGTGCCTCCCTTGCATCAGAGGAATAGCCTGGTTGACTTAACACACATTTTCACTACTGATTACCTAGCTGTAACCTCTGTTTGCAGCCCAGGGGTCTTCTCGGGTAGGCGCAGCTGACAATGTTACCACAGAATGACAAGCCAATCCCTATGTGTCCAGTCCAGGCAATTGTTCCATAGAATGCCCTGCTGCTCCCTCAATTTCCAGTCCAGAATGCCTTTCAGACTATGCAGCTGCAGTATATACCACTGACTCACAATCTATGACCTCAGGATCGAGTCTAGGCAATCTTTTAAAATAAACAGTTGTTGTAATACCCTCCACCACCAGTACACGAGCTGTGCTGGAAAACAATGCCACCCTCTACACAGTCTTTGTGACATTTTGAAATGTGCAGCTGCCTTTGTGGTACAGGATGCCAAGCAATGCAGTTGTGCCCAGTCCAGGTGTCATGTCAGGCATATACAGGTAGCAATTGCAATATAGATTGGCTAGTGTTGAGACAAAAGTCCTCTGAATGGTTTTAAGAAGCAAAGGTGTCCTGCCCTTTTACGTTTCTGGGCATAAAAACTGGCTCTTCTGGCCAATACAGTGTTTTAACATGTTTTCTGCATACAAGGAGTAGCTACCTAAGAAGAAAAGACGATCCAGCAGTCGAAATTCTGTGGGTCCCCAATCTCCCTGACCTGGACTGGGCCAAGTTTAAAAGATTCTGAACATGATGCTGAAGTGAGTAGGTAAGAAGACCTGCCTGTGTGAAGCACTAGACTGCAACCACAAGGCGAAGTGATTGCAATCCAGTGCAGACTCTGACTATCTCAAGAGAACAACAGGTGACCCCTGTAGGAAAGTGACCCTTTTCAACGTGGTTGCCCCTACTTTTTGACTGGTATCTGATGCAACTTTCACTGAAAGTGTATTGGGTTCCTGCCAACCAGGTGCCCAGTACAAGTGTTCTCTCCCTAAATTGTACCATTGTTCCACAATTGGCACTACTTTAGGCAGGGCTTTAAGTGGGATGAAAAAACTGGGGCGGGGGGATCTTCTAAGGGGCTTGGACAATGTAATTAAGGGCGTGGTTTAAAAACACATAAGCTAAAAATCTGTGTTTAGCACCGTGTGCCATCCAAGCGTGATTTTGCTGTTTCTGTCATAACATCCAGATCTATGATACAACAAGTAACATCATACCTACAAGAAGTCAGCACTATTGCCTTATCAATGGTTGTTAGGTGTATAGGATAAATAAGCAGCAACTATGTCTTGTATGTAATATTGAAAAAGCCTCCACTTAAAGCCCTGGTGACACCACGACAATGTTACTGCTCCTGACTCTCAAAAAGAGAAGGGAAATCCAGAGAGAAAATGACTCTCTTTAAAGGATTTACCTTTCCCTACAACGCTAACCTAGCATGACGTCATGCCATAACCTCTCCACTAGTGAGAAGTGAGCAGTGTAAGCATACGTACATCAATGTGCCTGCTGTCACTGCAGTCTGAAAAAAACGGACCACCTGTGCCAGGGAACAAAACAGAGCCCGATAGAGACCCGTTTTGAGGCCCCCTTTAAAAACTGCAGGTGCTCAGCACCGGTAAGACCCGGCCCACTTAAAGCCCTGACTTTAGGCTCCATGAAAGTCCCTAGTAAGTGGCACCTAGGGCATTGAAACTAAAGAGGGTTCCTAAGGGCTGCAGCACAAATTGTTCCACCCAAGTGACCCCTGACCAAGCTCATGCAAACTGCCATTGCAGCCTGCATGTCTTGGTGCAGAGACAAATGAAGCGTCAACATGGCACACATCCCTGTGTGCCATGCCTACCCAGTGCTGCATGTTGTGTAGGTAAGTCACCCTCCATTTATTAAGGAAGGCACCCCGGTGGCATCTTAGAGGTGCCCCCTGAAAACCTAACAACTACTATGTGTTCACTGACTGGTCCTGGCCAGCCAGCCACCCTAGAGAAGTTTCTGACCCCTGAGGTGAGAGTCTTCGCTCTCGAAGGACAGGAACAAAGCCTGCTCTGAGCAGAGGTGTTTACACCTCCTCCCTGCAGGCTGGGCCTTTGCCGGGCGGTAAGCTTTAAAGGCCCTGCCACCTTTGGAATGCGACCCAGGCCTCTCCAGAGAGTGAAGATGCCAACCCCCCCGTCCTGACCTCACGTTTTGGCAGCAAAACAGGCAGGAAAATATGTAAGATTAGAAGGTGTGCCCACCTTCAGCTGGCACCCCTCGATGGTTGATCAGCTGATGGGGACCCCACTTTTCAGATTCCCCTATCGTGGTTTGGGTTTGATCTGGGTTATGCCCACTTCCCAGAGGAAGTGGTCATTTAGAGGGTGCAGACACCCTAAAAGTAGGTAGCCCCTTGGCTACTACCTGTCACTTCCCTATTACACCCTTAAATTGAGTATTTGGGTGGCACTCCGAAACCCAAGAACTCAGATTCGATGGTTCAAGAGAAGAAGGTCGAAGTGGATTCACTGCCCAGCGAGAACTGCAGAAGAGCTGTGAAATTTTGGCACGATACCCTGCCTGCTTGCAAACTCTCTCGACAATCTCAAGAGAGTGACTCGTCCTGCAAGCTGTAGAACTACCAAAGCCTTGGGTAGCCTGTAGGCACTTTGAAAATTGCCTAGTCTCCCTTGAAGTAGAGAAGCTACTCCCTTGCAGCCCGCAGGCACCAACAAGCATTGTCCGGTCCACCCCTTTGCAACTCCCCAAACCGACTAACGCTGCAGATGACCAGAAGAAGGTACTTGTGCTCTGGAAGGTCAGATCTGTCTCCCCACCAAGTGTGAATACACCAGGATCAATTGGAGCCATGTAGTACCAATATCCTGGGTACTGGATGCCCTGCACCAAACACCACAGTGAGAGTCCAGTCCGGATTCTCACTGCACCACAACCAAGCAGCCTTTGAGGGATGGCAGCAACACTGAGACAGACTTAGTGAGTGGCCCAGCTGTCCTAATTTTGCCCCTGCCGGCTGCTTGTCCCTAGCCGTGAGGAGCCTCATTGTGCATCAGCCCAGGCACCCTAACCACTCTGCTCCCAGACCGCTGTCACGAGTACCAAAGAACCAGCTGTGCTCCCTTGCTCCAAGACCCCTTGCGACCCAAGCCCTTGTTTGGGAACTCTCAGACTTGTCCCCCAGTCCTCCTGTGCAGCCCGTTTCCAGGTAGCCCCCCTTTACTGTAGCGTGACCCAGCTACAACCTCACCAGAACCCTGGTCCCGGTGAAACCCGGGTAATTCTCAAGGAACAGTTTTTTTTTAACAAAGTTTTATTAGATGTTGTCACAAAACATACATCAGTTGAAACAATTCCCATCTCCCCCAATCGTACATAAGTGGGTCCGTACCATTGAATGGTAGATACTGGCCCCCAGAATGATCATGTTCGCCAGAATACAATCCTGTAAAGGGCAATCCTATCTACTGTATCCTTAGTACACAAAGGGAACATGAAAGAGAAATTTAACTCCCCCCCCCCTTCCCGGTCCCCGCCATCGGTGCATTGTTGTCAGGACAGTCGTTGTGGGTCTGAAGCACAGGAATCGTCAGTTAAGGAATCATGCAGTGTACATGTCGTGTTTTGGGGATGTAGTCCAGTCATTTTACAACCCTCGGGTCGCATCGTGTATCATAGTCACGTAATGCTTGTACCATGGCCTCCCACGCATGCGCAGTCTCTAAAGCCCTGTCGTTCTGCTGCCACCGTGCCAGTTGGAATCTCAATGTGCTCTCCCCACCAGCCCATTTAAGGAACTCAATGCGCCATTTATCCTCCGCTGGACCCGTTCGTGCCTTCCAGTGCCGTGTGATTTCGCGCTTCGCTAGGATAGGTCCCATATCTATGAACTTGCTAGTGACCTTGTTTTTAGAGGTATGCGGGAACCAATGGTGGACCCCAACCGCCATGTCAAACTGTAATTCGCGCTCTGTCACCTCGTTAAGAGTATCCCCCACTGATATCCAATAGAGGGCCAAGCTAGGACAGGTCCATAGCGTGTGGTCCAGCTCCACTGCAACTGCCTTACATCTGGGGCAAGCCGCGGAATCTATAGCAAAGTACTCTTGGATCTTTCCCGGGGTCAAGTATGCCCGGTGAAGGATATAAAAGTGGACCAGTTGAAATTGCGCGTTGCGCATGCTCTTCCAGGCCCAGCGCAACAGCTGTGCCCATACTGTTTCGGGAATTTCCTTCCCTATGTCAGCTTCCCATTTACTTCTAAGCGTCTCCAGTGGAGGTAACCCCTCATTAAGCATTCTGGAGTATAGGCACGGAACTGCCTTAACCGTTCCAGCTGCCATCATGGTATATTGGCAGGCCATCGTCGTTTTTGGTTCCTCAAGCCCCCCCTTCCAGTGTGCCTGTATTGCCCGCGTAAGCGCCCAAATGCAGCAGAAAGTCACCTCTAGGTAGGTCATGGTGATCTAAGAGCGCCGGATACGACAGTAGCGCCCCGTCTTCATAAAGATCACCCAGGACTTGAATCCCCGCCTCCTCCCAATTCTGCAGTTGTGACCAATCTCCGCCATGCGGCAACGCTGTAAGCATCCCCAGCGGGATTTCGGGGGCGTATGGGTGGGTCACTCCCGCTCTACGCTGTGTTCGGTTCCAGCACAGCCTAAGTGTACGTTCTTCTTGCGTGAGATCATTAAGGGCTAGTTTCTGTTGCATAGCTATGTAGGAAAGTACATGTCTAGGTATACCCAGGCCCCGTGTATCCTCTGGTCCTCGGAACTCACATGCTATTTCCTGGGTATATATCTATAATTGAGCCGCTAAGTAATACACTTCGAAGTCGGGTACAGCTAGCCCCTTCTGATTTAGGGCTCATCAGAGTTGCAAGTGCCACTCTGCTACGGCCCGTTCCCCAGAGGAAGGACACTATCAACGATTTCAGGTGCCGGAAGACAGCAGGAGGAATCCAAACGGGGAGCGTCCTAAAATAATACAGCAGTCGTGGGAGCGCCACCATTTTTAGCAACGCTACACGACCCGCTACCGTAAGTGGGAGGGTGGCCCAGAAGGACATGCCTCCCTTCAGCACTCTGATACTGCGAGAGCTGGGTTCCCATCTGATTGCCCTGGTCGTGGTGGGCTGGGTCTCTCCCTTGCGTACTGGGAATAAGCATGTCTTGGACCAGTTTACCCTTAGGCCTGATATTTCACCGAAGGTGGTCAATAGAGTGTCGGCTCCCGTCAGGGCTCCTTCGGCGTCTTCAAGAAAGAGCTAAAGATCGTCAGCGTACAGGGAAATGAACTGTTGCCCCGTCAAGGTCCGCAGTCCCCTATAATGGGTTCCCGTACGGATCGACATTGCGAGGGGTTCCACCGCCAGTGCAAATAGCAACGGGGATAACGAACATCCCTGCCTCGTGCCTCTTTCCACCGGGTATTGTGGGGATATCAGCACACCCGGTTTTACTCTAGCCATTGCTGAAGCATACAGCACAGAAGTCCATTGCAGGTACTCCTCGCCCACCCCGTAGCACCTGAGTACCCTTTGGAGGTATTCCCATTCTAGGCTGTCAAATGCCTTTTCGAGGTCGACCGATAGTATCATGGGGTGGGGGCCTCCATATGGTCCTCTTCCAATAGACGTATCAGGCGACTTATGTTCATAGTGGTGTTGCGCTTAGGTATGAAGCCCGCTTGGTTCTCATGAACCAGCGCGGTCATGTGCTCCAACAGTCGGGATGCAAGAATGCTACTCAAGATTTTATAATCCATTGTGAGCATCGACAATGGTCTGTAAGACGCCGTATCGTTGCTCTCTTTATCGGGCTTAAGCAGAGGGATCACCAACGCTTCGCGCATAGTGCGTGGTAGACAACCCAGTTGTTTCACCTCTTTATAGACTACCATTAGACGTGGAGCCAACAGATCTATGTATTTGGCATAAAATTCAATGGGTAGTCCGTCCAGCCCCGGAGTTTTATTGCGTGCCATCTGTTTTATGGCACAACGGATTTCACCTAGTTCAATATCCTTGCCCAGGTTCTTCGCTTGCTCAGGTTCTAACATCGGAAAGGGGAGTCCTTCTAAAAATTCATCTATGGCCAAAGTACCAGCTATCAATTTGCTCTGATATAGAGTTTCATAATAGCTCGAGAAACTGTGTAGGATTTCAGGTTGGGTATATACCTCGACGCCCTCAGCCGTGCGCATAGATACTATGGGGGAGCTGCGTCTCATGGGCTTGGCAAGCCAGGCCAACAAGGCTCCTGATTTGTCTCCTTCCGCGTGGGATCTGGTTATGTATGTCTTGTGGTCGAAGCTACGCAGCCTTTCTACTTCAACTGCCACCGCTTCTTTAGCTGCTGCACTCTGTTGTTGCAGCTCAGGGTGACCAGGTCGCAAGAGTTCAATTTCTCTGAGTTTCTTGTCTGCCTTATCAAGGTCGTCTAAACGCACCCTGCGCATTCCCACCTTTTTAGCTATACAAAACCCTCTTACAACTACCTTAAAGGCATCCCATTCCGTCGCTCTTTCCTTAACCGTGCCTTCATTCTCTGCGAAGTAGTGAGTTATCCTTTCCCCTAAGTCCTTATGGAAAAGTGGGTCTTCTAGCATTTCGGGGCGTAATCTCCAGGTAGGAACACAGGAGGCGCCTGGAAACCACCGCACGTCAACCTGTAAAGGATTGTGGTCAGAGACCGTTCTCGTCAGATATTCGGTTTTTGCAATTGTGGTTATCAGCGATGAGGAACATAACAGCGCGTCTAGCCTCACATGGAGCTCGTGCATTCCCGAGAAAAAGGAGTAATCACGAGTGTGCGGATGTTGGGCTCGCCAAATGTCAGTCAGACCCCACTTTGCTTGCCACTCCAATCTACCCGTAGCTATTCGATGTGCTGGGGGTGCGATCTATCAAGGGCAACATCTAACACTGAGTTGAAGTCGCCTCCCATCAGCAGCGGTCCTACTAAGAAGTGGGCCAGAGAGCCTGACAGTGTCGCAAAAAAGGTTAACTGATCCACGTTGGGTGCGTAAATGCTTCAAATGTTAATGTCCTTGCCTCCCAGTTTACCCGCTATGGCCACAAACCGTCCCTCAGGGTCTACGACCTGCTTGTCCACCTGAAAAGGGACTCCGGCCCTAATCCAAATCAGCGCGCCCCTAGCATAAGCTGAATATGTAGTGTTGTATATTTGGCCTCTCCATCTGCGTTGCAATGCTATCCCCTCTGCCTTTGTTAAATGTGTTTCCTGCAGTAACGCTATTTGGACCCCTCTACGTACTAAATAGGCATGTACTTTGTGTCGTCTCGTCATAGTGTGTAGTCCCCGTACATTCCAGGTAATGCATTTCAAGTTAGACAATTCACCCATTGTGCCACAATGTCCCGTGCTCCCTCCTCCACCCAATTTCCACTTGGTTCAAATATGAAAAATCCTCATTACCGATGGCGTGCCCACCCCCCAACAAAATAACATTTCCCAAATCCTCCACCTCCCCCCAGAACAGGACCCAAAGATCGCAATCTAGTTCCCATCCAAACACTCCCAAAGAAACAGTCAATGAAACCCAACGGTAGTCACCGCAGGTGTGCCTTAGGGGCAATATGGGGGGCCGAGTGCCAATGGGAAGCCACCTTCTGCTCGACCTTCCTACGGGCGATCCAGCTCTAGAAAATTTCAGCCAACTCAAAGCTTCACCCTCAACCCTTCTATAAACCAGCCAGCACCCCCCTCTCACAGTGTGTAGCAAGCAGTTCGCCATAGTTCGTTCCACAACCAAAACAGCTCACCAGGAGTTCTCATTGTTCATCTAGTATTCCTTCAGCCGTCTCCGGGGTGACCGCGGGTAGGGGCACACTGTCAGTGTCCGAGCACTCTGTGTCCGAGCGGTCCTCCCCTCTGCCAGACTCAGTGCCCTCCGTCATGGGAGCTTCTTGCGACCCTGCTATGCTGGACACCACCTCCAGAACACCCCGTTGCTCTGCCGCCATTTCCAGCAATGAAGGACGCCCAAGTCCTCTACGCCTATTGCGTATCCGCCTGGATTTCCGCCGCGTCTGCTCCTCGGGTACTGCTGCAAAATGCGAGCCATGGCCGTCTTTGCCGGCTCTGTACAGTTCCAGCCAGCTAGACGCATCGTGTGGTGTATCAAAGAATTTGGTGGTGTCATCAACTATTATTCGGAGTCTGGCCGGGAACAATAAGTAGTATTGGATGCTCTCTGTTTCTCAGCTCTTGTTTGACCGCCAAGAAAGAGGCTCTTTACGCTGTGTGTCATAAGTATAATCCGGAAAGATGTTGATCTTACTGTTTTCCAGCTGGAAGGGGCCGTTCAACCGGGCATTGTGAAGCAACAGGTCTCTGTCCCGGTAGTGCAGCAGCCGCGCAACCATGGGGCACGGGGGGCGGCCATGCTGCAGCGGTCTGGATGGGACGCCCGTTCCAGCGTGTAAAAGGAAGATAATCCCTTCGGCGCCACCGCTGTCCGAGCCATTCTTCCAGATAGCGGACCATATCTCCCCCTTCAATTTTTTCTGGTAGCCCTACGATTCGGATGTTGGTCCGGCGATTGCACCCTTCAGCGTCCTCCGCCCTTTTCTCCAGTGCGTCTATTCGGTCCAACACATCCGTCATAGTGGCTGTGAGTGTCTTTTGCACTGGCTCCAGGGTGCGGACCGCGCTTTCCACCTCCTTGACCTTATCAGAGAGCTTGCCGTGATCAGCCCTGAGCAATCCGAGCCCAGCTGCCACTTGTGCTATATCTTGTTGAAGTGCCGCACGTGTATCCGTTATCGCCGTCAAGATCTTGTCCAACTGGTGTTGGAGGTGCGGATCCCGTGGCATCTCTGCGTCCGATGCGGATTGCGTGGTGCCTTTGGCTCCTTTCGGTTTCCCCATGTCAGCAGTGGCGTCCAACGTTGGCCACAACGAACGGAGGGCAAGCCGCCCAGCGATGGGTGAACCTCACCGAGTCCCACAATGGGACCCCGCTCTCCAGGAGGAATTTCACCTGGTTGTGCGCAGCTCAAGCTCTAATGAACAGTTAGAGAGAGGCCACCATCGATTTATCCACAGTGTAGAGCAGGTACCAACCAGGGCCCCACCGACTCCCGGCACTAGAAGGCCACAGCGGGCGGCGAGATGATTCAGTGGGGATCTCCACTGAGCACGGTGGTCCATTCAACTGTAGTGCCCATAACAGGTTCAACAGCGGGCTTCCAGTCTTATCAACCCTCGATCATGCCGTCTCCGCACCGGCCGATTTTGCGAGCGGCCCAGGTAAGGGTCAGCCTTAACCGCTCGTGGGCCAGTTACAGGGGGGGCTCGCCTAGTACACCCTGCGATGCCAAGTGCGGCCCATCAGTAGGTCTCCGGTTCTGCCGCCACAGCGCCACCTCACAGAGGGTCCCCAGCCCGCTCCGTCCCTTTTCCGGGCTTCATCAGGGCGATGGGCGCTGGCCGCCCATCTTCTCTGCTTCAACCAGCTCCCGGCCCGCAGCTCAGGTCACAGGAGCGGGCGGTGCAACACCCTCGGGCCGCGTGCACTCCGCCCGGTCCCACTGCAGATCGGGAGCCGGCCGCCAGTAGTCTACCAGCCGGAAGTGCCGCTCTCCGTCCTCGGCTCCACAGGCGGCAGCTCAGTCCCCCCGTCGCTACGCTAGGCGTCCCCCGCAAGCCTGGTTATCCGGGTGTCCGTACCTCCCAGCAGCTCAGGAGGTAGGTCTGTTCCGCACGTTCCCAATTCAGGGGGGCGTTGCACTCACTAGGGGCTCGCCGGGCCGTGGGCCAGCTCCACAAGTTCTCGTCAGTCAGCGATCTCCCCCTTTGCAAGGCCCCGGTCGGGTGCGCAGCCACTGATTCACTGATGCAAGCCGCGCGGCAGGCGTGTGTGGGAGCCACCGAGTGGGAGTCGCCGAGTGCCGCCAGCGGTCCGGGCAGCCGTCGCACCTCTCACCAGCGGGCGGGAGGGTTCAGTTCAGGTCTCAGGCTCTGTGGGCTCGCCGGCTGCTCGGGAGGGTTTAATGCCGCCTGTCCGTCATTTTAGTCGCAGCTCCGTCCGGGACCGTCGAGCCTCGTTCAGCCCGCCTTGTCGTCAGCAGGCTCCGCAGGGACGGTTCGCCACAGGCCCTCCAGTTGAGAGACCCTTCCCACGCGATCTCATGTGAGTTAGGGATCGGCAGTTGCTAGTAGATCAGGATTAATGGCGGCTCGATCGCGGAGCCGAGCGCTCAGGCGACCTCCACCATCGGCGCTCAAGCCACACCCCCTAATTCTCAAGGAACTGTTGGTAATACTTTGGACCATGGCTTTCTACAACTCTAACCCCAGAATATAAATCCCTAAAACCGACTGTACTTACCTTTTGTGTATTTGTGATTTTTTTTCTTCCATAGGATTGCATTGTGCATAAATGCACATGACTTTCAAAGTATTACCAACTTGTAAAAATTGATAACGCAAAAAGTACTTACCTTTGAATTAATTTCTTGGTTTTGAAACATATATAAAAAGAAGTGTTATTTTTCTAATGTGGTCTCTGATTTATTCTTTGAGTGTATGTCTCATTTATTACCTCTGTGAATACAGCAAATGTTTAGCACTACCCTCTGATCAGCCTAACTGCTCGCCCACATTACCACAAAAGAAAGCGTTAGTATTATCTACTTCAGCCTCCGTAAACCAATTGAGGACCCACTGAAATCTCTTCACAGTGTCCACTGAGTAGGGAGCTAAATCTGCATTACATCATCATCATGAGAGCAGGGAGTTCTCATCGCCTTGGAACCAATGGCGCAAGTGAGTCTGCTTCACCCCTTACCCCTTCCTTTCTATAGGGAGCCTACAACGTCCTCCCTACTTGCTTCGCAAGATCTTGATGTTTCTTCAACATCATCTCGGTGTAGTTATAAGAGATCACCCTGACTCCAGACCTATTGGAATTATCATTTTAAACTAAACAGTTCCAACAATATCATTGTTTGAATCACCTGTAAAGACCCCAGTGACAATTTAATAGCCTTTATCATTTGCGGTGAGGAAGCTTTCACAATAACTGATAGGGCTCCTGCCCTTCCAAACTCATAGTTGCCAGTCTCACTTAAAGCTGGCAAAAGAGTCAGGTTTTCAGCTTGCCAGCCTCAACTCGGTCTTGTGTAGAAAACTTGTGACCATTGGCCTGTCACCATCAGAACTCTCTTATTACAATGTTGGTGCTTCGCCCTATTTATAGTAGTGCCTCTGCCACTGATTTTCCCTGCCCATGTCTACTAAGCAAGGCATGGTGGACCTGGGCAGCGAAAACAAACAATGGTCGCTGCACATCAGGACATTGTTATTTTGCTTTTCGGAAACAAAACTGTACTTTGGGGGTTGATCTGAAAATGAAAGATAAAATGCTATGTAAGCATGGGCGGAAAATCCGTTACGCTCGCGGATTTTGCGGATTTTCGGGAAATCCGCAATCCGCGAGATTTGCGAATTTCCCGCAAAATCCGCAAATCCGCGAGCAGCGGATTTTGCTCGCGCTGCTCGCACTGTTCGCGTGAGTTCGCGCCCCGCGAATAAGTGCAAAATTGCAGAAATACGATCTTAGCAAAACTGAAAGTAACTACTTACCAGGTTCAAAAGTTCAGGCACATCATTAGTAGCCATTTCCTGTAGTGCTTCCTGAGGGGCCCCTCCAGAGTTCAGTTGCCAGTTGAAACTATTATGTGACCCTGCTCTGAACCTCAGAATAGTTACACATATGCCACAAAGGTCCTGAATTACAGCTAAGGGAGACAAGCAGGAGCCAGGCTGGAAGTTAAAATCCATTAATCAGCCCCTAATTCATTATTGTCAGTTGGGGCAGGGCAGGTGTTGTAACTAATTTTGCAACAATGAAAGCACTTAGCAAGTGCAAAAGATCACTAATCAGGGCGCACTAAGGAAGCAGGTGCCAGCTAAAAAAATATTCTGTGACACATTAATCAGCCCCAAATTAATTCAGGTCACTTGAGGCAGGGAAGGTGTGCTTTGCTTTGCCGAAAATAATGTACACTGGACAACCAGAGGGTGTGGTGATGAAACAGAGGGTGGCATGGGTGGGCCAGAGGGTGGCATGAGTAGTCAGAGAGTGGCAGTGGTGACAGAGAGTGGCAGTGATGAAGAAGAGTGTCCCAAACAGGCTGGACACGTAGAAACAACAAGTTCGCAAAACTTGCGACCCGACAGGTAAGTTC